>NC_080561.1:40429991-40734277 GCF_030253575.1 Rhododendron vialii | reverse complement strand
TAAGTGGATATAGTCTAAGGTAAATGATTAACTTCACCAATTTGACATGTAGGGATGACTAGGCTATTTTTTGTTGCTTATAAATCGTAAACTATGCCCACTAGCTATGGAATAGGCATAGTAGTTTACTGAATATGAATCTTGCACTCTTGTACAGATCTTATATGTTTGAACCAGAAATGGAACATGAAGAAATTTCTAGCGTCAATGAAACCCCTATGTTTCAACCACCACCTCAAAGGTATATCTCTTTCTCTGGTGTAGACAAATAGTGTAGAACGTTGTTTTTCTAGTGTAGTTACCTAAATAGCTATTGTTGTCTTTTGGTGTGTAGAATGCTATCTTTGGATGATATACCACTAGTCTCACCATCACCATCCTCACCGTCACCATCTCAACCGTGTGTGGAGTCTGGTAATTCTACCCAACGACTTTTAACTCCTCAAGTGAAAGCCGAATTGATACCAAAAATTGGACAACAATTTGATAACTTAGACAAGGTTTTCAAGTTTTACAACAATTACGCTAAGGAAGCTGGTTTTAGTTTGCGAATCTTTTCTAGCAAGACGAATAAGAACAAGGAAACCATTAGGAAGGAGTATGTTTGTTTCAAAGAAGGGGTGAGGAAAAATTCTAAAGCCAATAATCGGCGTCGGGGTTTAACTAGAGAGGGTTGTCGTGCAAAACTGTCAGTCGTGAAAAATCGGTTAGGTGAAGGGTTTGTTGTGAAACAATTTGTTGAGGTGCATAACCACGAACTTACGACGCCAAAGAAGGTGCATTTGTTGAAATCTCACCGTCGAGTGTCGGATGCACAAAAATCATTATCACAACAACTTTCAGCTGCAAATGTGCCACCCTGTCAACAAATGAGTTTTTTTGAGGTGCAAGCCGGGGGTTTTGAAAATGTTGGATTTACACGACGAGACCTTTACAACTATGGGAGGGATAAGAAGGCATTTGTTGGTGGACATGACGCCAACATGTTGTACGAGCATTTTGAGAGGAAAAAAGCAAAGAATCCCGGTTTTATGTTTACATTCGAGAGAGATGATGAAGATAGAATGACTCATTGTTTTTGGGCCGATGCAACCTCTAGGAAGTTATACCAATATTTTGGGGACGTGGTGGTGTTCGATACAACATACAACACAAACAAATATTGTTTGATATTTGCACCTCTATTAGGGGTTAATCACCATGGGCAAACAACGCTTTTTGGGTGTGCATTCTTAAGCGACGAATCAAGTGATTCCTTTGAGTGGCTTTTGAAGGAATTCTTGAAAGCGATGCCTGGACCCCCGCCCAAAATCATCATTACTGATCAAGATCTAGCAATGACCAAAGCAATTGCTTGTGTTCTTCCAACTACGTTTCATAGATATTGCATTTGGCACATTGTTAGTAAATTTTCTGAAAAGATAGGTGCATTGGCATATAAACAATATTATGAGGAGTTCAAAAAATGTATTTGGAATTCCGAGAGCCCCGAAGAGTTTGAAGCAATATGGGTAGATCTTGTCGGAAAATCTATGCTGTCCAACAATGAATGGTTGCAGGGCAAGTACGAAATTCGTGAGAGATGGGTGCCAGCATTTACGAAACACATTTTCTCCGCTCACATGACAAGTAGTCAAAGAGCTGAAATTTCTCATTCATTCTTCAAGAGGTATGTGTCTTTGGATAATTCAATGTTGGATTTTGTGACACGGTTCAATAGTGCACTTTCACGTCTACGACATAATGAATTGGATTTGGATCACAAGGATGTAAATGAGAAGCCAATCTTGAAAACCTCGTATTTGATGGAAAAGAGAATGAGTGAAATATACACACTAGCTATATTTAAGAAATTTCAGGAGGAAATATTTCAAATTGGTGCCTATGTGCTTACGCTTACACATGAGGATGAACATCGATGTGTGTGGGAAGTTCAAAGGGAAGAAATGGAAAATTCGAGAGGTCGTAAGGTTTCGGTAGACAAGTTATCGAACCATGTGACTTGCAGTTGTAAGATGTTTGAATTCGATGGAATTCCATGTCGCCACATGTTGGCGTGCTTGTCTAGAATGCAGATTAGGGAACTCCCTACGGAGTACATTTTGCAGAGGTGGACTAAAACAGCAAAAGCGGGCAGAGTTATGGATGACTTGGGCAGTGCTGTGAAACAAATATGTGACCATTCGATTTTCGTGAGGCGAAAAGGTCTGTTTGAACAAGCTCATGATGTGATTGAATACGGTGTAATAGATGAAGAAGGAACTGAAGTGGTATCCAAGCACCTATCACTTGCGAAGAAGGAAATTGCTTTAATGAGGAGTGCTTACAATGGTAGTTCAACGAATCATACCCAAGTGCCTGTTTCTCTCGGCAGCCAATATTGTTTTAAAGAACCACTTAAAGTTAGGGCAAAGGGTTGTGGTAAGCGATTGAAAGGAGGAAAAGAGAAGACCGTGAAGAAAAGTAGAAAATGTAATGGTTGTGGGTTAACGGGACAGTCGCATGACAAAAGAAATTGTCCAAAACTTCTCAACATGTAGGTGGATGCATTTAAATATGTTCATTTATAAATTTAAATCGTTTCATAGTGGCCTTTTAATTTAATTGGTTATTTTTATTTTTTTTTTGCCTTAGCTCTTCGCAAGATGTTAGGTTGGACGACGGCGACGGCGACGGCGACGGCGACGACGACGACGGCGACGACGACGACGACGGCGACGACGACGACGACTTTGATGAAGAATGTAAGTGTTTTTTTTTATGTCAAATACGCACTCGAAATAGATATCGACAATGACTATGCATGGTTTGAATGCTAATTTTATTTGTGTTTCAGAAACTACATGGGTTTGTGGTTACGGAGATGGAAATGGCAAGGCAATATGGAGATACAAAGGTTGTGATGACTTGGAAGATCTTGAGTTAACGGGACTTGTGACCTTTTTTTTGTCTTATAATTGGGCTTGGTTAATGTAATGGTGTAGTAGTTTGACGTAGTAGTTTGATTGTGGCCAGCTTGTGTGTTCCAACATTTGTAGTAATTTGAACATTCGAAATCTTATTGACTACGAATTTCTGCTTCTGTTCTAAGTAATGTAGTTGATAATTGGAACTCAGGTGTTCTTTTTTGTAAGGGTTGTCTGGTGTTAATTTGATTTGTATCAGATCTAATTTTGTACGCACTACAACCTGAGTATTCTTTTTTTTTAAATTTCTTTGGTCGTAAGAAGTTTTTAATATGCCTCTTTGGTCATCAGAAATCTTTGCTCCATACTCCCTTGACACAGTGATATTTTATGGCAGCATCCCTCACAATATGGCTCTGTTTGTTTTGACGTAAAATATTTTTGCAGAAAATATTTTAACCATTTTACTTTGTTTGGTTAGATAAATAACAAGTAAAACAATTTTGGGTGTAAAATGATTTCCATCATAAGGCGTAAAATGACTTGCGCTTGTGATAGCCGTAAATCATTTTACGATACTGGATTGAGATGCCCGCTTCACCCAATCACCCATTGCTGACAATTGAGTGCACGAATGCCCACCGGCCCGCCAGGCATCATCTGAGACTTTTGCGTGATTCTACACGGAAGCAAACCAACACACACACACGGAAGCAAACCAACACACACACACTCATGTACCAAACAGCCACAAATAAAAGTTCAACTATCATTTTACTTGTAAATAACACAGTTTACTTTATAATTCCATTACTTATGTCATACTCCTACACTTGGTCACTGAAAGCAAAAGAGTGCTAAATATTTCCTTAAATGCGTTTCATCCATCAAACCGAATCCCAAAATAGTCAGAAGTTACTGGGTTAGGCCAAAAGCAAATCAACAACTAAGGCAAGTATTTCATATTCCTCGTGTTCGGAACAGTTTCAGTGTTCTTCATGAACCACACAACAATGCATAAAACTAATAACATAATAAAACACTTTGTTTTGTAGTCAAACAATTTAGCTTCAGCTTCTTGTAATTTCTTTCCCAGCTTCTCATTCTCTCTTGTAAGTTCATCCACCTCCTTGCTCAAAACTTGATTATCTCGTCTCAAATCCGAAATTTTTCTCTCCATATTCTTGTTGTCAACTTCCAACATTTGTTTTTCCGTGTCTTTTTCAGGGTCAATCCAATAGAAGAAACCACATCCATTATTAGGTAACTGGATAATTTTCAAAAAAAGGCCATCAGTTTCTAATGAACGGAATAAATAATAAATAAGAAAAACAAAATATTACCTTATAGTTTGCACAACCTAGGAATCTTCTTCCCCGATTAGCCTCTGTGTTTGCAGTTCTTATAGGTGATGGTATTCCACATTTGCAAGGAGGGCCTTCACTTATGCTATTGAAATGGGAAGAAGAAGATGAAGTGGACATCTTTGTACTGCAAAAGCAAATATTTGATTTAGTAACCGGTCAGCTACAAGATACCAATCTCTACTGTCGTGCATCTATACACCTGTTTTCTTTTTCTTCCAGACACACAAAATTTATTGAACATGGTAATTACTTCCTCAATTCATCCATGTTGGACAACCATTGAACATGGCCATGAAACAAAGAAATGGGGGTACCCCAGGCCAAATGTATAATCTATCACATTTCTTCTGAAAAGGAAAACACATTATCTACACAAACGATAAAATTACCCATAACTATTCAAGACAAAAGGGGCAAAAGCAGAATACTATACATATGAATATAACAACACACAAACCAAAGCCGATATCTGAAAAGCAGAACCACGTGCAGGGCTAGTTGGGGGTACCCCGGGCCTCCCCAGTTTCACAAGGAGTTTATTTTACTCTACTGGATTAGGCACTTACCAGGCTTAACTTTACACTTAATGTTTCTCTTCATAGTTACACTAAAAATATACAATATTAGAAGTGAACTCCTGTTAAACAACGCCAACTCCGAACCTATATCCTGGCTCTGTGGTTATCGGTTTTTCATGATCTTGGTACCAAAATGTTCGTATTGAAACGTACTTTAACTGTTATGAAGACATAAAAAATTGATTCATAGTAGAAGGGCTCCCAAAAGACAGATTACCAAAACCCACGAAATTTTCAGCATACCCAAATCCACCCATAATGTTCATCATGCCCAGAAAGGTAAAAGAAGACAGCCACGCACAGATTTGCACATCCGGGAAACAGCCGGTATACAAAAATTCATAACTAATTCTGTGATTATCGGTTTTTCATGATCTTGGTACCAAAATGTTCAAATTGAAACGTACTTTAACTGTTATGAAGACATAAAAAATTGATTCATAGCAGAAGGGCTCCCAAAAGACAGATTACCAAAACCCACGAAATTTTCAGCATACCCAAAGCCACCCATAATGTTCATCATGCCCAGAAAGGTAAAAGAAGACAACCACGCACAGATTCGCACATTCAGGAAACAGCCGGTATACAAAAATTCATAACTAATTGTGTGATTATCGGTTTTTCATGATCTTGGTACCAAAATCTTCGTATTGAAACGTACTTTAACGTTTATGAATACATCAAAAATTGATTCCTAGCAGAAGGGCTCCCAAAAGACAGATTACCATAACCCACGAAATTTTCAGCATACTCAAGATTTATTCAAGACTCAAATCAAGCAAAACAAAAATTCAACACTAAACCAGCTTAAAAATAAAGCACAATTTTTGGAGCAACAACCCTAACCCTTCAAATCAAGCAAAGCCCTAAAAGCCATAAATCTAGAGCAGAGAGAGAGAGAGAGAGAGAGAGAGAGAGAGAGAGAGAGAGAGAGAGAGAGAGAGAGAGAGAGAGAGAGAGAGAGAGAGAGAGAGACCTTGAGGTGTTCTTCTTCTTCGTCGTCGTCTGACTTCGTCGTTGGATCAAAATCGTTCTTCGTTCTCCTGTGTTCGAACACAAGGGGTTAGGGTTTACGGTTCTGTACGGAACGAGAGAGAGACAGAGGGAGAGAGAATGAGAGATCGAGAGAGACCTTGCGTGGTGTTCTTCTTCTTCGTCGTCGTCTGGCTTTGAAATCGTCTGGTCGTCGTCTGGTTTCAAATCGCCTGTCTCGCTTCTCTCTCTCTCTTCTGCGTATCAAAATGAAAAAAGGGGAAAGAAGGATCCGATGCAGTGGCGGAATGACCCGCGTGTTAACTTTACCCGTGACCCGCCCGGCTATTACCCGCGAATCCCTTCTTTAAAACGCCAGCCGTTGGATTAGATCCAACGGCTGAGATGAAAGTCCCGCACGAAACCTAATTTAAGGGATCCCTTATATGAACCTGAGTGTATATATATATATATATATATATATATATATATATATTCTTCTTCTCCTAAGGACCACATTTACTTAATAAAATAAGGAACTCCCTTTCCCGATAGAATTTCGATGATCCAAGCCGTTCAATGTATTCAGAACGTGATTTTAAGGGTAATCGCGAGAAATCAGCAAAAAAAAATAACCGGAAAGGCTTCATCTGAGCAATTTTTCTTTGTTTTTTATTGAACGGTTCAAATAAAAACTGCTCGGATGAAGCCCTTTCCGGTCATTTTTTTTGCTGATTCTTCGCGGGTACTCTTAATATTACATTCTAAACACATGAGCGGCTCGGATCATCTAAATTCGAACGGAAAATGGGAGGAATGGAGAGGTCCTTATTTAAACTAAAATAAGGATCTCCTGTCGGATCATCTGTCGGATCCGGATCGGATCTACCCATTGATAGGCCTACCCTGGAGAGTTTTGTCGGTTTGACAAACAAGATGACATACATAATGACGCGAGGTCCATTAAACGGCGGGAGCGCACACACTTACGTGACCGTGGGTATGTAAACGGATGTGTAATTTGGGTCATGTTTGTGTTGTGTACATGGATTAGCTTAGGCCTGTAAATGGACATGCCCCATACGGTGGGGCGCGGTTAGCTTAGGCCTGTAAATGTACCAGATGTGATTCGAAACTGACAGCGGTGGAGAATATGATAGCTTAGGTTGGGACGGCAATTTGGACCGAATCGATAACCGAAATTTCTCCGGAACCATAACCGAATTTTTTTCCGTGGATATTAGATGTGGTTGAGGCCTTGGTTCGGTTATGGTTCATCTACTACCAGAACCAAAATAACTGAAACTTTGAAATTACATAATTACCCCTTTATATATAATAACACGATGTTAGGGTTTGATCTCCACATATCATTATCCCTCCACTCCACGTAGCCAATAGGCCCAACACCTCAAAACCCACCCCCTCCTCTCGATCTACAATGACTCACGGCCTCACCCTTCTGCCGTCGACCATCATGGCCCTCCGCCATTCTCTCTCTCTCACACACACACTCAGTACACATAATCTCTTATTGGTTTTCTTTTATGTTTGTATGCCGCTTTTTGATTAATTGCGTCTATTTGTTCTGAGCTTAGATCAGTAGATAGTGGATTTTTGTTTATGGGTTTCACGCTCTTTTACTGAAGGATGACGGTTGTTATGAGCGAAGCAAGAGCAATGGGAAATGGTACAGTGAAGAATGGGGTTTGCTCGTTAGAATCTGTTAATGGTGGGGAAGATTTGTAGAGGGAAAGATTTGTGGAGTTGTGACAAATCCGCTACTGCTTCAGCTGATCATTTGGCCAAATCCTCTCTCTCTCTCTCTCTCTCTCTGGACCCATTCGGTTCGGGGTTTAATCCCGTTTGGTTCGGTTATGGTTCACCACTCCTCTACCTGTTCGGGTTTTGGGGTGGATTTGGGTAGCCATTCATTTCGGGAATTGGGCACGGATTCGCTAATATCTGGCCCGAATGCCATCCCTAAGCTTAGGCCTGTCGATAGATCAAACAATTTAGATCCGATTCAAATTCGACTTTTCTCAATCTGTTTGAGGTAATCTGAAGCGGAATCCGAAAAATTGGGTATCAATCTGAAAATTTTGTTCTGATCCGATTACTTTACATTACTGAAAAATTAAGCTTATGCATAAAAAAAAATCTAAATATAAAATTCTCCCAAACCTGATTCACCAATTTTGTACACAACACAAACACCTCTAATTTTTATAGATTTTTCTTTAGTTGCACCAAAATGAACATCTAAATCCACGATAACCATATTTGTGCCGTTAATTAGAAAACCTTGTCCGAGCATTCATCCCGCCGGTCAAGGAAGATTGGTGATGTTTCGATTTGTATGATTATTCATGAGTGTTATGGAACAATTCATTATTTTTTAAAAAAAAAAAACAATTCATTTATGAGGAATATGAAGTATAATAAATAATATGAGTTTCTTATTAATAATATTTTTGCCGTTTCAAAAAAAAAAAAGAGGATAAAATTTGCAATGGAAGTCCATGTAAATGACTCCTACTATTGTTCTGTAATGCTTCTATAGCTAATAGATAATTAATCCTTGGAAGCCGTCCATGGAAGAGAGAACCATTTGCTAGTTGATTTGTACAGGATT
The DNA here is from genome assembly GCF_030253575.1 of Rhododendron vialii. Classification (NCBI taxonomy): domain Eukaryota; kingdom Viridiplantae; phylum Streptophyta; class Magnoliopsida; order Ericales; family Ericaceae; genus Rhododendron; species Rhododendron vialii. The sequence continues at coordinate 40,725,819 of NC_080561.1, read as the reverse complement.
GATGATCACAGAGGTAATGTAGCCCTTGAGCTTGGTCTCGGGATTTGTGTAATTATCTTCATCCTTGTATAAAACATCTATCGCCCGGGCAAGGTTTAGAACTCTCATGAGGAGAGGGATTGGGGTTTCAATTGGGTGGAGGCATGCTACGTTCATATCTTTCCATGCATTTGTAACAAGCTTTCGAAGTTCAACAAGTGCCTCATCCTCTGTTACACCATGTTGTTTCATATAGCATTCAACTGCTGATGGTGCGTCCCCCCGCTGTTGCTCGACCTACAATTACAATATGAGATAATCTGCACGACTTTTAAACTCAGTGCATATTTTAGGTAATCTTATAAGAGAAGAGCTTATGTATGGAGGTCTAAAATACAATACTAGGGCCTTGTAATCTTTTAAGTTTACTATCATGGTATTTTTAAGCTTTTAGGCCCCGTTTAGTGGTACGGAAATGATGAAAAATGATGGAAATTTTATTTTAATGTAACTTTCTGTATGTTCAATTGTCAAGAAAGTTAAAAGTCCCACAATTTCAACTTTCTGTATGTTAAGACATTTATCTCACCTTGTGGCTAGCCATATCATCCATGAGTCTACAGATCACTGATGCAGCTTGAATAATTAAAGGATCACTTAAAACCCATTCAAAGGCCTCTTTGGTCGCCAACTCTCCCATCCCAAGGAAGGAAGTGGCTGCAAGCATTTCGTAACCCCCAGAAACTAGTGCAACACTCATATACTCTTCAACACTTGGAGCATAGCCACTATGAAACCATTTGGCTTCATTAAAGTATGATCTTGCTAAGTTCTTCATCTGCGATTTTGGAGAAAATATTGTATTTTTTTAGTTTTTGACTAAATAATATCCATATATACTGACTGACTCTTAACTAATCGAACACACAGTTTGAGGCTTACTGAAGTTTTTGCATAGTCGGTCGCATATGATTTTCCTTCATTAGCCATCTCATCATCGATCATATTATAAACATCTAAAAGGGCTTGATAGTATAGTTTCATATAGTCTGGAAGTTGATCCAAGGCTCTTATTTCCCACCTGAAAATCAAGTAGCCAATTTGAATGGAGGACTATCTTGCATTAGATGAAATCTGAATTATGATGGGGAAGGGAAAAGAACGAAACCTCTCAATCGCATCAGTGAAGAGCACAAGTTCATCGGAGGTACCATAGATATCATAAATGTCGTCCATAATTGAAGTCAAGGTAATCACTTTAGTTAGAATCATCCTAGCAAAGTAATATTGAGGCTCAAAGCATACACCCATCATCCAAAAGTAGCACTCCACCACTCTATCCCTTGCAAAAGGTAGTTTATTTACGAAGTCTAAATTTTTCCACCACCTGAAAAAGCAGAAGCAAAACTGATAGTACCATGAAACTAAATCAATATCTCATACTTGTAAGACCACTCTAATTCGACTTGATTAATGAAGTCGATCACCTTGTGATTTCGCATAGCTCCCTCTGGTGCAACTTCTGCAAGAGGTTGAAGTCCAATTTTGCAAAATCCAGTAGAGTTTTATTGTGGGAATCATCTTGTTCGTAGAAGAGGATGTAACATCGTGCCTCGAGCCTGGTCAAGCCCTTGTGGATGGGTTGATTCAGAGCATGAACTACTTGTGCTGCAAGAGGATTCTTGCTTAAGTTTGGTAGTGCAGAGTTGAGGTGAGTGGTGGTAAAAGTCAGTGCTTCATCTAATATATCTTCTCCATGTACCCTCAGATGTGTAGCTTCGAACAAGCTTAGCATTCCTCTTACATCACCAGCTACGGATTCTTGAAATTTTCCTTTGTTGTCCTTGTATTTGTTGAACACATCTATTTTACATGATTCAAGGCATGATGAACCATGTGAAATAAAACAAGAAATGACATGATCATAGATTCATATGCGCTTCAAAGTTTGACCGACACAAAAATAGTGATAAGGTAGAGGGGTTTAGTTGGGAAGGGCCAAATGCTAAACTTGGACAAAAAAATACTCAGGCCAGTGAAAGGTCTAAGTGAACCTTTTAACATGTTTGGAGTCACCCGGGTATATGCAAAATGATAAGAATGTAACAAACACTGCAACTTTGTTGACGACAAATCAACTACCGGCTGTCGGCTACAGCATTCATCTCTTAATTTACTGCTAATTCTATGATCAAAAGGTGTACCTGCTCCGCTATTCTATCTAATTCAGTTAGGTAGTTTGATTACATTTCGGTTTGGTGGAGTTTTTCGCCTGTAATCGGTGTCTTTTTTTTTTTGTTGCATCTTGTCAACTTGTTCTACTTCGGGTCTGTGATTGGACATGTGATGCCGCTCTCATGTGTTTCTATTTAAGCTTTGTTCTCCTTTCAAAGATTAATGAAATCCTTTTGGCCTTTCAAAAAAAGAACTATTCATTTTTCTCTCTCTGTCTGGAGCGGAAATAAGATTCACAATCGAACACCTAGTAATTTTGTAATATCTGATGTATGCTCATTCCAATTCCAATGTTTAACTTACCTTCAGGGAAACAATGATGTGGTTTTAAGTCTAAGAATCTAGCATTGCCACAATTTGGGAATGTTGATCTGTTCTTTTTCTTCAGTTCCGAACATAAAAATATCAAGAATATATCATCACATTCTCATTCTATTCTATCACAATGTTTCTGCCATCCAAACTAAGGTTGCAGTCGAAAAAATTTAAAAGAGATGTTGCTAGAGTATTTAAACCAATACCCACAAGACAAAGTGACTTTACCACAGGAGATAGGATGTCCATGTTGTCTAAGCAGCCGAAATGAGAGAGCCACAGTGTAAAGATCTTCATCGCCGGCCATTTCATGATAGGTTTCATAGATGTCCTGTAATGCAGTCTCAATCTCGGTTTCGAAATGGTAGGCCACACCTAGGCGTTGAATTGCATCAATCAAGTTCAGCTTCTGCAAAGGTTTATCAACTCTTGCTGTGATCATCTCTCTCACTTTTTCTTTGAGCTGCTCAATTCTTTGCTCCATTTTAACCTCCATTTCCTGCAAAAGCCACACAACTTAAAATAAGCTCATTTGGTACTAGCTTATGTACTAGTGAATATAGTGTCTAACATGACAATAACCACATAGCTTAATAATTTCCACGTAGTTCATGTGATTGGTCATTGTAACACGTTACGTCAAAGGGTGCCTAGAATATAGTACTCAAACATCCCAACTATGTTGCCATGCACCTAACCTCAAGATAATCATATGTCACTCCAAATCCAAACAAGAAGCCCACTCAAGGCAGAGTAGAATTCTAAAGAGAGGAAAGGCCCTCCAGAAGAGAAAACTACCGTGTTAGAAGCCTGTTTTGATCTTACACTTGTCATGAATGAAAAGAATAATGAAGGAGAAATAGATTTTTCTTAATTTCCTACATCCAACAAAAATATAAGAAACATTTAAAAAAAATCAGCAAAAATATATTTACTGCATTTGAGTTGACCACATTAAAAGGCTGAAATAACTATTCGTGTATTTTTTACGTCTATATGCATGATTTAATAAAACCTGAAGCAATTTTACCGTGACAGTAGAACCGTAGGCAAGGAAACGATCTCCCCAAATGCTAGGACGGTAATTTGCAGAGCGACGTTGTGTGACCTCGGGTACACTACTCTGGGTTAATGACAGAGTTGGACTAGTAGTTATTTCCATTTTTCTTGGATGGGTATGGGCTGTTTGCTGGCAATGAAAGTTAAGAGAAGAGGGACTAAACAACAAATTAAGAACACTCTTTAGTCTTTCCTTTCACTCCCTGGCTGGTTGGATAGACAGAATTAAGAGCTCTCGTACTTGCTATTTATAGAGTTTGGATGTCCTCCTATTCAAAAAAAAATTACTATAATAAAGATTGCTTGCGAATATAGGTGAAGAGTTCCCTTTTCTTGGCCAGGTACATTGTATTTCAACGGTTGATTAGATATTTTTTTTTTAAATCAGCGAAGAAAAGTTAATTATATACTCCACTAAGGCTGTGTTCTTATTAACTTAACTCAAACTTAACTTAAATTTGAAAATTATCCTTATTTGAATTTTTTTTTTTTGCATTTGTTAATTTTTTGCCAAATTTTTGTGGAATATTGATTCATCTCGACGAGAAGAATCGGAAAATTAAATTTTTTATTTTTTTTACTTTTATCCAAGTATTTTGAGAAATAACCACTTTTTAGCAAAAAAAAAAAAAGGTCACTTTTTGGCATAAGAAGTGATTATTTCTCAAAATACTTGGGTAGAAGTAAAAAAAATATTACTTTTCCGATTTCTCTCGTCAAGACGAATTAATAATCCACAAAAGTTTGGAGCAAAACTAACAAATACAAAAAAATAAATAAATAAGGACAATTTTCTGATTTAAGTTAAATTTAAATTAAGTTCATAAGAACGCAGCCTAAGTACATATTAGGTCAATTCAAATCTATGAACGGGTCAATGTTTGTGGAAATTAAATATTAGGCGGGTCAATGTTTGTGGAAATTAAATATTAGGTTCGTTTGTCTAAGCTCGTGCATGCAACTAATTAAGAGATTAACAATGCATGGCTGGTCGTATTTATTCGACTTGGCGCTTGTAGAAACTTTATATCCATCTCAAAATTAATTGGCAATGAGTGGAAAGGTCCCAGAACTTATTAAGTGATCACTCATTTCACTTCCAAGCAATGTGGGATTCATTTTATTAACATCCCCCTTCACGTGCAGCTGCTTTTGAGGTTTGTCACGTGTGGCCACTTTTGGGTCCTACCATTGCGTAGCCTGTTTGCTAGTCTATCATTGCGGGGTGTGGATTGTAATTTTTATTAAAATGTGGGGTGGAACGGATCACGCTCTGATACCATGTAAAAACTTAATATCCATCTCAAAATCAATTGGCAATGAGTAGAGAGGTCCCAGATGTTATTAAGTAATCACGCATTTCACTCCCAAGCAATGTGTGATTCATTTCATTAACACAGATTATACGTAGAAAAATCCGACTCCGACAGGGGTATCCGACAAATGGAAATCCGACTCCAAACGAATCGTAGAATTTTTACCCCTTGAGTATATTGTATTGGTGATTCTTAGGATATATAACCAAAATATTAATAGAAAATGCATATAGAATTAAAATTTTGGCATATCATTTCAAATCAAAAGAGAACACAGAGATGATCGGCTATTTAATTTATTCTAAAAAAAATTGCAGATTGCTTATAGTTCTAACTAATTTATGTCAAAAAGTTCTTTTTTTCGATGTATCCCTATTGGGCTAATACTAATATACATATTTTTGCGGATCACCAAATCTGTGTATCTAGAAGAACAATATTTTCCTTGCGAGGGACATTGTGCTTACACAATTCATTCTCTTGCCAGCGAAGAAAAGTTGGTCTCCAAGATATTTTTGACTTAGTATGTAAGGTGGGTTCAAATTAATCTTGGACTGGATCGACGTTGTTAATTTGCTTAGGTTTACACAGCAAATTTACTCCATCGAGTACGACATTTTATTTTGGAAAATATTGGCTTTCTGATTATGAGGTGCGTAGAGACTTTTTCTGTACTCCTTTGAGTACGACCTTTTATTGTGGAAAATATTGGCTTTCTGATTATTAGGTGCGTAGAGACTTTTTCTGTACTCCTTCGACCTTTATTGTGGAAAATATTGGGTTTTTTTATTATGAGGTGCGTAGAGACTTTTTCTGTTGTGTTTATTGGATCCTACACCCAATTTTGTGGAATTCTAATGATGTATAGAAATAAAAGAAGCTTTCTTGGTTACAAATTTAAGTAGAAAAACATATGGTACCCAACAATTATTATACCAGAACAAAGTCATGATTTAGAGGTGAATGTTATTGTTAAATTTTTTGAAGGGTTCCAATCTAAAATCCATTGGTAAAATGTGGAGTAACCTCTAAAATATATTAACCAAGCTTGTGTGGCTTAAATGAGCGATGTGTGGGGCAAGTCTAACACTCCCCCTCACGTGCAGTTTGGATGCATGTGGAGGTGACAGACCAAGAGACCAGGAGCTGAGCGATTGACTCAAGCAACAAATATAGACTTTTGGGCAAATTTTCGTAGTCATCCTTGTAGTTTTACGGTTGTCTCACTTTCGTCCTTCTAGTTTCAAAGTGCTCCAATTTCGTCCCTGTAATTTGTTTTACGTTTCAAATTGGTAAAATTGTTAACACCGTTAACGAAACTAACGGAAAAAAAAATAAGTGTTCCAATTTTCAATCCGTTTGAACCGGTGCGAATATTTTATTTTTCTGATCATTTTATCTTAGATGGTCATAATGGAATTTTGGCTATAAAGCCTTTCAATGAGCACCGTAAGAGACCCCTAAAACTAAATAAGGAGTCTTCAGATGCTCGTTGAAAGGCCTTAGAGCCAAAATTTCATTACGACCATTTAGGATAAAATGATCAAAAAAATAAGATCTTCGCACCAGTTCAAACGGATTGAAAATTGGAACACTTATATTTTTTTTTCGGTCATTACTCCTTTTCGGGTGTGATGGAAAAAAATCATCAGCTTCTTGCAAACGTCTCTTTTGAGTCTCTGGTAGCTCTTATTTGTCCTTGTTCCATTTAATCTTTGTTTTCTTTTTAGAGATTAATAAAATTTCTTTTGCCGGGAAAAAAAAAAGAAAAAGAAAACCTAAACCATGATATTGATATATGTAACACGGAAAATAAAAAGATTTCCATATTACCTATATAATTTCCTCCAAAGAAGAGGCCGAATTTTTCGAACCAGTTGTGGAATTTTTGTTTCTGCAACAGTAGCCTAGAGAACCTTTCAACCCAAGTACAACGTACGCGCCCTCGTAACCTCGTTTGGGCTCGGACCGGACAAAATGCCTATCAAGTGCACACTGTACGCATGCTTTGTTGAATATTATTCATGGCTGACAAGACTCTTCAACCTAACTTTGACGGAGTCGAGTTTCCAACAACCATATGATAAACATTTTCTTTTCACGTACTCTGTAGTGCAAGACTCTATCTACCGGTTGATTTCTAAAATTCCTACCAAACCCCTTATTGGTTATCTGATTACTTGTTCCCTTGAGTTAGCAATGCATGTACGTAATTTGACATTAAGAAATATTTTCGAATTTATTTTCCAATGAATTGTTGAAAGTTTTTTATAACACTGCACGTTATTATTGAAAAACATTGGTTATTATTACCTTTTCTTTTTTTTTAATCAACAAAAAGATTAGTATATGTTTGTACCATATTTCACCGCCTGTCGATCGACCGAAAGATGACGTTTATGGGAATGCTTCCTATTTTATTATTTCGTATTAATAATATAACTAGTTTTTATTTGTTTGTATTTTAATAAAGTGCAGGACACTTAGCATGCTCCTATACATTTGGAAGTTAAAAAGACATTTATTATTGTCCTACACACTTTGAAGTTGAAGAGAAGTTATTTGGACAAGTGGTATACTCCTACACACTTTGGAGTTTGTGGGAAGTTGTTTGGACACTTGGAAGATGATGAAGAGTAGTGAGAAGTTAGGAAGTTATTTCCTGCACATTTTATTTTCTATAAATAGCCTCGTTTGGCTTCATTGTAAACTCCTTCAACAAATCAACTTTGTTATAAATTTTTGTCTACCAACCCATTCGGGTTATAACTAGGAGTAGGAGTAGAATTAACTTAATTTTTTTACTTTCGATAGGGATCCGTCCTTTTTGATTGTAAACCTACCTTGAAAAAATAACACAAAGTCCATTTGTTATTTTTCTTCCGCTACACCCCACTTCACTAAACCATCAATCCACTCCGCCCAATCGATGGGTCGATTCCGTTCTTGAAGATTGGCGGGTGACAGTCTTCTTTTATGAGTCAATTCATCACCACCAAAAAAAATAGCATTTGATTCATTCGCCATTTCTTTTCCTGTGAAGTCCTGAAATACGGCAAGGAACCTCAAATCCGTTTGTGGAGACAAGCCGCATTCACCCTTATTTTTGTTGTTGGCATTGTTTCCTGAAATCTCTGTCGATTTTGATCGAGGGAAAAATTGGCAAACAATTTTGGCGCTAGAAGGAGGGCATCAGTACTAAATCGAAAGTAATGGTGAGATCAATGTGAAAATGGAAGCCTTGCATGTAAGGCTTGTACAATTTGCAGAAATGGAATAACGGCCATTTATTGGCCAACTCTTGGATCATTCTTAAAAAGAGAAGAAAAATAAGGTTTGAAAAGTTGGTTTTCGTAAACCATTCAATAAAAAATTTGGCCTCAAATTGGCCGAATGAATGGCGTTCTCAGTTGTTAAAGCACTTGCCTTGTTTTATTAAGGCGAAATCATATTCTAATTGGCACACCAGTGAATGTCGTGCTCAATTGATTATCAAGTTAATAATTTTATAGAAAAACGGCCATTGTTCAAGGCTGTTTAAAATCCAACACATTTGAAGACTAACGAAAAGTCTTCAAACCCAGAAGGGTTTGTTTCGACGTGTGCCGATTTGTTGGGTCATGCTCCATCTACATAGTTGATGGAAAGCCAACGTTTGTTGATGTGTACCGCTACACAGACAAAAAGATAGGCTAGCCCTAGTCAATTCTGGGGTTGAAAAACAGAGATCCAATGTGAATTGATTGAATTTTAAGCCTTGCATGGAGGTTTAAATTATTCATCAAAAGTAGGCCACTTGTAATTTGTCGATCCATACACGAAAAGTTTTCATCCTGATTTTATTAAGGATGAAAAGCAAATTATTGGCCCAATTATGGAATAAGAAATAGCCCTCTTTTGATATCAAATTTGCTTGGGGGGCAAACTCATCTTTCTCTTAGCCAAATTATGCAACTTGTCGATCTTCGACGTAAAGGATGTTCATGCCATTACTATTGGAGGTTGAACTCCATTGGCCTTCAAATCCAAAAGAAGTTATTGCTTTTGGCCCTTACTCTTGTTTCGACTTTGTTTTCCGAAATCTCGGATGAATTCGATAGAGGGAATGTTTGTCATTTGCTACACGCGTGTTTTGGCCTTTTCTTTATCGAAAGAATCTCAACTCCCATAATTTGTCAAGGGCATGTTTGTCGTATTGCTGCGCGCATGGGTTTGGCCATTTCTTTATCAAATGTTGGGGGAGAAATTAAATAAGCAAATGCTTGTGCTTGATTAAGGCTCATGGCATTAAATCCTCTTATCGATAGGCCATTCTTAGAGTTTTGATCGATAGGCCTTTATTCGATAGGCCATGTTTTGTTGTTTCTTGTTTGACGTGATTTGCCCTTGTCGAATCGACAGAGAAGCCACGAATTTACTAATATATAAAAGACAGAAGCCGTTTTGTTTTTGGGCCAGTCGATTGGCATGGATATCGACAGGCCATTTGTCATCTTTGGATGTTAGGCCTTTGGCTTTCTGTATACAAAAAGTGTACGTCCTAATGCCACTTGCTGGCACAAGATTTTTCTGTCGAGGACTATACAAATGGCCAACTATAATCTATAGTGTTTAAAATGGCTCACAGTGTAGCCTTTGATATTTGTTTGGCCAAAGTTTCCTTCAAGGAACTAATCGACAGGGGCAACGTTTTTCTCGACTGTGGATTTTAATTAAGCCTTGAAGGCTTTGCCACATCCGTCGAAAAGTAAAAAGGTTGGTGTGAAATTTATCTAAAACTCTTCGAGAGTTGGGGGGCATAATGTTTACACCACAATAAATTATCACCCGTCGATATTGACAAAGGGGTGATTTAAAACTAGTTGAATTATTCACTTGGGTTACGTTAGCACTTCACCCAAATGAATAAGGAGGGCATTGTTTGTACCATATTTCACCGCCTGTTGATCGACCGAAAGGTGGCGTTTATGGGAATGCTTCCTATTTTATTATTTCGTATTAATAATATAACTAGTTTTTATTTGTTTGTATTTTAATAAAGTGCAGGACACTTGGCATGCTCTTATACATTGGGAAGTTAAAAAGACACTTGTCGTGTCCTACACACTTTGAGGTTGAAGAGAAGTTATTTGGACAAGTGGCATGCTCCTACACACTTTGGAGTTTGTGGGAAGTTATTTGGACACTTGGAAGATGATGAAGAGTAGTGAGAAGTTCGGAAGTTATTTCCTGCACATTTTATTTTCTATAAATAGTCTCTTTTGGCTTCATTGTAAACTCCTTCAACAAATCAACTTTGTTATAAATTTTTGTCTACCAACCCATTCGGGTTATAACTAGGAGTAGAAGTAGAATTAACTTAATTTTCTTACTTTCGATGGGGATCCGTCCTTTTTGATTGTAAACCTACCTTCGAAAAATAACACAAAGTCCACCAATGCGATAGTGTAGGTCACACCAATGCAATACACTTTTTGGTAAGCATGACATCACTTTGTGGTGAGATTCATACCATTTCAACCAATAGGAAGGAGGGTAATGTTCACCCTCTTAAGTGGAGGGTGAACAAAACTCAACTCAATTTTTCCCGTACACATTGTATTTAAACCAATTGAAGGGACTAAATGGAGAATTAAGTTGATCCAATAGGTAGTAATAATCATCAAAAAAATGCTTACCCCAAGACGAAGAAAAAGAAGCAATATTGTCCGCTTGGTAATAATATTTCAATTTCGATTTTGTAAGTACTATTTAGAGGGTTATGTGTGTCGATTCATTTATGAGGAATATGAAGTGCAATACGATAAAATCTTCACTTGGAAGTGGAAATGACTTATATTATGCGTTGTCCGTGGCATGTAGACTACTATTAATTAGTAAATGGTGTGTTGTTTACACAAAAAAACAAGCTTGTACTAAAAATTCAAAAATTTCCAAATTACAACACAAATGGGAACTGAACTTGAGTGACTTGTGGGATTCGTTATACTCTGGATCACTCATCATCAGCAGAACAAAAAGAACAGTCAACACTTCTGTAGTTGCAATACTATCCACTCCACAAAACATGTGTTTAGCAATTTAATTTATGCATGCATTGACCAATTCCAAGAATACAATTAATGTGTAAACACCCCAATTTGAGACTCTCCGAACTATCTTAGATCTTCAATAATGATACAATACAAAACTATGAATTCGAAGGTTTGATCAATGACTCTTGAGCATCTCAAAACCACAAATCCAATAACAACTGCTCAACACAAGGCATCAAGTGCCCAGCACAAAGCATCAACTGTCCAGCATAAAGACAGTTCAACAAACTCACCAGCGCCGGACATCACCTCCCCAGCGCTGGGGAATCTTTTTCTGTTACTAATAGCTCTGACTACTGCAGGAATCTCATCATGACCCTACTAAACATGCAGCCAACTCTAAGCCAGCATAAATGTTCCTCCTCAATTTTTTCATATAAATAGAGATGCCTAGAGCCATTTCAAGACACACAAATACACACAGACTCCATCCCATAATACACAATACATCCTCCCTCTCTTTCTCTCTCTAGAATATATATTTTGGGTTTTTCTTCATATATACTTTAAGAAAAATCTGACATATCTTATATTAGAAGAGAAAAATCTCATTTCTATCTCAAAACTCTCCATTGCCTCAATCTCCACTATAAAAATTCCCTTCATCATTCACCAACTCAAAACATCCATCAAACCATCCAAATCAAAGTTCAAAGTCTCGATCAAGCACTCAAAAGGTAGTAAGCTACCAACTTTTCTAGTTTCTGTTCATTTGAGGAAATCAGGAACCCAAAGCAGGGTTACATGTAGGCCAACGCGATCGTGGGCTTTTCTTACGAAAAAAAATGTGATTGCGTGTACTTTGTGTTAGAGTCACTCCCCAACGCAAAACACATGCTCATGAACTTGCTGATTATTTCAATATCAGTGGAGTCCTGCTTGACGAATTCCTAGACCTAAAATAACTGGTTACCCCAAGTGTAGGGCTGGGACCGACGTAGCACAATATCCGATAAGACCGGAGTCGAATACACAGAGACGGTGATGTGTGCTGATTTAAAAACTCGGGTTGTTATAATTTGAATTGGCTTTTAGGTAGCCACACCTTGTCGTTTAATGCTGAGATTAACTAAAACCTAAGAAATTTTTTGGTTTTTTTCAAATAATTAAAAAGAGGTACGGTCGTAGGGTTCATAGCACTCGCAACTAGTCCTGGAATTATCTACTTCATTCGGTGTTTTTAAAAACGTTCAACTTTAGGAAGAAAAAGATACCCTAAAAGATGCGAATCTTTATGTTTGCTGTTTACCCATGCGCAATGGAGAATGAGTTTTCGATCCCGAATCTCCTATTCACGTGGGCTCCGACAATGCCTGAGTTTGTCTAACGGACGTACTTTATTAACCTAAAATTGCTTTTTCATTATTATTTGAAAATATAAGCAGTACTCGAACTGGTCACGATGTGCTAATTACCCCACGACCCTACCTAAATGACTACTCACTCATTACCAAGTGAAAAACGAAAAGAAATCCTAATTTGAATCATGCTTCTATTATGCGAGATGAAAAAAATAAACAAGAAATAACTACTAATTGAGAACAATTTTAATTAAGAACATAAATTAAAATGAATTATCAAAGTCGAGTAATTGAATAAAATTTCAAAACTTGAAAGGAAGAAGTGCACTCCAGAAAAACAATGTAAGTAAAAAAAAAAGGGGGAATTTTTAGGCTAGCCCCAAAAATTAGGTTGGGACTTAATTTAGTCTTGCACAATTATTTGTATTTTTTATTTCAACCATGCCCCTTCACGTGCATCCGCGCACGGAACTAGAGAGCATCTAATATAGAAAAATTATCCAATGCTCCATAAGCATTGGTGCACCATTAAAACATTGTTTAAATTTCAAAAAGTCATATCTTTTGTTGTTGATATTCATTTTTAAAAAAAAATTATATTTTTGAAACCTACTCGATGATATCTACAAAACAAGATTCATATTGAATATGAAATTATGTAAAATTAAAAAAATATCCTTTGTTATGAGAACTGTTTATATGAGAACTGTTTCGGACAAAAATAATCTTGGCTTTGTGAACTGGTTATGAGAACTGACAATTCTTATAGTCAATTCTCATAATCAGTTCTATGATAACTATATAAACTGAAAAATACACAGTTCAAATAACCTTACCACAAACTAATATACACAGTTCTCATAGAAAATATGTAGTTGTCATAGAAAATACACAGTTTTCAAGGACAATACTCAATTCTCATAGAAAATATACAGTTCTCATAGATAGTTGTCATGAAAAATACACAGTTCTCATAAAAAATACACAGTTCTCATAAAAAAATCCACCGTTCTTGTAGAAAATATTCAGTTATCATAAACAGTTCTTATGTATAATACACAATTCTCATAGAGTCTCATATAAAATACACAATTCTCATAAAAAGTACACAGTTCTCATAAAAAATACATAGTTCTTATAGACAGTTCTTATGGACAAATACACAAATCTCATAGAAAATACACAGTTTTCATAGAAAATATACACACGAACAAAAATTGAACAATTTTTTGAAGTACCAAAAAATTGAACAAAAATTGGACAAATTCGTAGCAATCAGCTAAAACCCAGCCAAGTGTAGTAGTAGTAGTAATAAAAAAGTAAAGCCGAAAACTGTATCTATGAGAACTGGGCACAGTTTTTGCCCAATTCTCATAGAAAATATACAGTTCACATAATTTCACCGCACATTAAAATACACAATTCTCATAGAAAATACACAGTTCTCATGGACAATATATAGTTCTCATAGAAAAATACACAGTTTTCATGAAAAATACATAGTTCTTATAGAAAAATACATAGTTCTCATAGAAAATACACAATTTTCATATATTATTATCATGAACAATACACAGTTCTCATAGAAAAATACACAATTTTCATAAAAAATATACAATTCTCATAAACTGTTCTCATAGAAAAAATATACAACCCACCTCACAATTCACATAGTCCAAATACATACTAAAATACACAGTTGATATACCTCTAACACACTAAAATATATAGTGATTACCCAACATTGGTTTTTCCGTGTTCAGCACTTACTTATTAAAGACATTTTAACTTCTAGATTTTGTTGATCGAAAAAACACACAAATGGAATTCAATTGACATCACAAAGTTCGAAGCACATTTCATGACAAACCTAAAAAATTACTTCGATTTCAAGCTCACTTGCGTTGTTCTAGGATTTAAAATCAACGGAGAGGTCGACGGCACCTCATACAATTCACATAATCTCACCACACACAGCTCACACCCATCATACAATTCACATAGCCTTCCACACATAAAAATACACAGTTCACATATGTGATGTGAACTTCACATAACCTCCGTAAAAAAAAAAAAAAACTTCATATAGCCTTAACACATATCAAAATACACAATTCACATAACTCATCGCACAATTCACATAGTATCACCGGCAGAGTTCACATACAGTTTTTCAAAATGGCAAACAAACAATGGGTAAAACAAATATACATACAACAATAGTCAGGTTTTTGTATTCACCATTTCCACCTCCTGTACATATTCATTCAAATAGGAACGAATAAAGAGGCACCCACCGATTAGGACTCTTTCTCCTATTTAGTTTGAAATGCAATTTGCAATGTGGGATTCCCTATGACAACATTGATCACCACCGCCGTCGATCGGCCGGAGCCCATCATCTTGAGCACTCCACTGCACCACTCCCTTTTGTGTCGATTTGTCACCACGTCGTCATCTCAAGAATAGAACTGGACATGTCCGTGGTGAATCGAATCGCCGCCGGAGAAGTGATCCAGCGGCCAGTCTCCGCCGTGAAGGAGCTGATCGAGAACAGCCTCGATGCCGGCTCCACCTCTGTCAATGCCGTCGTCAAGGACGGTGGCCTTAAACTCGACCAAGTCTCCGACGACGTCCATGACATCCATGTCTGTTAGTCGGCCACTGCCACGTCGTCGTCATCTTGAGCACCGAACTGGTATGGGCTTGGTTCGGCATGGTTGAAAATCTGTGTGGTTGAATTAGGGAATTCGATGATGGCGAGGGAAGTATTTGAGAGATAGAGAGAGAGGAGGGGTTTAATTTGATCCATTTGGGTATAAAAGTTATTATGTAACACTACGAAGCCAATATATGTTTGGAGAAAATATTTAGGGTTGGAATCAAACAAAATAAAAAAAGAGAATCAACCTCTTGTTTTCTATAAAAAAAAACTGCTATCATCAAAACCGAATTAATGCTCTCGATTTTCTTTGCAGTGCTGCTCCGCCTTTGCTCGTTGCCCTCCCTCCACTTTTTTACTGTATTGCCTCCTTTTATAACCTATTGTAGCTGACAACACCTCGGTAGTAGCAGCCAGCGCACTCCCTCCACTACTTGCAAAAACCCTCGTAAAAAATACTCCGTAATAAGTAATAAATAATTTGGGCCCCATCCTTAGTTATTGAGTGATGATATATGTACGGACAAAGAGAGAGAAATCGTACCGACAGCCGCCGGAGGGCCATCTTTGGCCACCAGACGGTCGATCCGACCTATCCAAAAATTCTAAAAAAAAAAAATCGATGGGGCCAACTCGAGAATCAACGGCATTCAAGATGTGTAAGGTGCTTGATCCGAGCCACTTTTTCGGATCAAGCACCCTATACACCTTAGATGCCGTTGATTCTCGAGTAGGTCTCATCGGTTTTTTTTTTTTTTTAATTTTTGGACGGCTCGAATCGACTGTCCGGTGGTCGGAGACGGCCCACTAGCGACAGTCGGTACGATTTCTCTCCTCCGTACTTATATCATTTTTGTTACTTATTTTGCCAGCCCAATTCTTAGTTAATAAAACATTTACTTTGGGCCCACCAAATACACGTGCGTTGGAGTATTTTCAGCAACCCATTTCACTTCAAACACCACTGAGTTGTGGAGGAAAAATTATATGGTGCAATTCACACTTCGATCGTTAACTAACGTAACACCTATAATACACAAACTAAGCATTAAGTTCCGATTAACAATATAAATAGACTTAACAAAGATAAATTAGGGAGCGTTAATGTAAACATTTACGCGCCTATCACACCCCCCAACTTACACTTTGCTAGTTCCGAGTAAAGAAAGCAAATAAGATAAATTTTAACTACGCCACTTTTGTAGGACTCACGATTGCACTTAGCCCATGCAACAAGCCTTTTAGACCCCTAGGCGATCTCAGATGACGAGTAGAGTCTCGGGAGAATTTACAACAATGAACACCAACGAACACTATGAATTCTTTTCACACAAAACCCGAAAACCTGTAAAATAGCTCAATAATATCTCAAGCAAAGAATATGAAGTCATCGCAAAGAGATAACAGACATAAGCAGTTTTAGATACTATCAAGTCATAAAAATTTGTCACGGCACCTAAACTTAACGTGTGTGAGCAAAGGCTTCGATCACAAGTGAAAAATAACTAAAGCTCTCTCCGGACCGAGTCTTGACTTCAAATCTCACCGTATCATGTACTCAACAAATGAAATCACTCGAAACAAGTTGCATATTACTCTAAAAAAGTGTAGGCATAAATTATGTAAATGAAAGCAAAGTATCCTGCATAAATTATCCACCAATCCACAGCCCATTGCCCTTAGAATCAAATAGGGCTTCAATTCCGGTTATAACATCAGATAGGAGAAAATATTTCAAGGTTAGGAAAAATATTCAAGTGTCCAAGAATGGTTCACAATAATTCGTATAGGGCAAATATAATAATGCATAAAGCTCAATTCTCACATATTCACTCTCTCTCTTCTGAATAATTTATCTTCACACAATTATCTAAGCATTCTCAAGACAAAATATAGATGAAGGAGCTGAACAAGAAAAGGGTATCATGCGAGAGGTTCAAATGGGCTCATAAGAGATAAATGTATGAAAGAAAAAAACGAACCGGCTCAAAATAGCAAAGATGACTTATAATCCTCTCCAATGGGTAATACAACCGTGCAACTTTCCAAACCCAAGATATAAGTAGACAATTCAAAACATTTCTGATAAGCACATAATAATGCATATTCTTGGTGCTTAAGTCCTTAATTTTATTATTTTTATGTTTATAAAGTTAGTGCTTTATGCGATATTACATGTAAGGTAGATTTTTGTGTGTTTCAGGTAATTCGTATAAATAACGTGCATTTGAACGTCAAGGAATGCTTCGGGTGCAACCAAGTACTCAAGGCCACATGCCACCCCATTGTGGTGCTCGAAAAGATGGTTTGGAGGTTGCTCGAGTCACCTAAGGGTCAAGGGAATTGAATGAGAAGTGAAGATTTTACCAAAACTACTCATTTTCCGACCAGCAGAGGGTAAAATTGTCATATCTTTTGATGTACAAAGTACTTTTGATCCAAACCACTTGGGTTAGAAAGTAGACTCGATAAACTTTTTCAACGGTCCAAAGAACACCCAAATCTGACTTCGAGAGTGTCCGGAGCGAACCCGCGAAGTTGCCAAAAAATCTACCTAGCGGGTACCAGTACTGGAAATTCCCCAGGACCGGTATTGGTAGTCGAGAAGTTGTCCGAAATGTCCAAAAACATTGGTATCGGTACTGAGGAAGCGTCAATACCGGTACTTCTTGAAAAATCTGCAAATTTTTGTTAACTTTTTTAGTCTTCTATTTACGAAAAGTTTCTACTTGTGGAATATTTTTGAGATTTAAGGACCTTTCAGTCTTTTGTAAGGAATATTTTGCAAGCCTTATAAATAGGCTTGTATGCCATTTATGGAAGGGATGGTCATATAACATAACTTTAGGCTCTTATGTATGGAGGTCTAAAATACAATAGTGGGGCCTTGTGATCTTTTAAGTTTACTATCACGGTATTTTTAAGCTTTTAGGCCCTATTCAGTTGCACGAAAATAATGAAAAATGATGAAAAATTTTACTTTAATGTAACTTTCTATATGTTCAGTTGCCAAAAAAGTTGAAAGTCCCACAATTTTAACTTTCTGTCTGAAGACATTTATCTCACCCTTGTGGCTAGCGATATCATCCATGGGTCTACAGATCATTGATGCAGCTTGAATAATTAAAGGATCACTTAAAATCCATTCAAAGGCCTCTTTGCATGGTCGCCAACTCTCCCATCCCAAGGAAGGAAGTGGCTGCAAGCATTTCGTAACCCCCGGAAACTAGTGCAACACTCATATACTCTTCAACACTTGGAGCACAGCCAATATGAAATCATTTGGCTTCATTAAAGTATGATCTTGCTAAGTTCTTCATCTGCGATTTCGGAGAAGATATTGTACTTTTTCAGTTTTTGACTAAATAATATCCATATATAGTGACTGATTGACTCTTAACTAATCGAACACACAGATTGAGGCTTACTGAAGTTTTTGCATAGTCGGTCGGTTATGATTTTCCTTCCTTAGCCATCTCATCATTGATCATATTATAAACATCTAAAAAGGCTTGATAATATAGCTTCATGTAGTCTGGACGTTGATCCAAGGCTCTTATTTCCCACCTGAAAATCAAGTAGCCAATTTGAATGGAGGACTGTCAACCCAAATTTGAAATGCGTCTAACACGCGTAATTAAAGAGTCCTCCTTCAGGGCCAATTCTCTCTCTCTCTCTCTCTCTATAAATACAAGAATCCAGATTTACCTCATCGGTTTGACATATATATCGTCCTAGGGCTCAAATCAGCCGCAAGGAAAAATGGGAGGCGGAGGGGCCATGAGACCAGCATCAAAGGTGGCCGGGATGACCGTAACCAACACTGGCCTTCGCGGCGTTCTGTCAATGCATCCGGGATCCGGCGGAGCATCCGTTTGGCGCGGCCTCTCGCAAAGCCACGCGTCCAGCGTCGTCGACTGTCTCGTTTTCTGACAAGGTGAATGAAAGGTTTTAGTAAATATCGACCGTGACCTATTTATGTGCCGACCTACACGTATCTCTTTCCTATGCATGGATTAAGGTACTTTTGTTTTTTTTGTCCAAAATAATTTTTACACATTTACGGCCACTATGACCGATTAGTGTTGCGTGCAGGGGCGGCTGCACTAAGTTTCGAGAAGGTTCATGCGAATGTTCAGAAAATATACTTAATTTTTTTTTTTTACTTCTCTTTTGATATAATTTGATTTTTCTTTAATATAGTACTGAATCATTCACAGGTACTCAAGTAAATGAAAATCACTTAATTTTGTGGATTAATACTTCATATATCTTAACAAGACAAAATAAACTAGGCTTAATATGATTATCTTATAGCAGTACAATCTTTCAATGTTCTTGAAAACAGCTAAACTAAAATCGTGGAGCCGCCCATTATTATTACTACGTGTCCCAATTTCCGTTACATATGGTGTAGTCACTAAATTGGAGATTCTTCAGATGTTCTCAGAACAACTACCTGATTGAGGCGTCGGCGCAGAGGCCGTGTTGGGGAGTTCGACGACTGGGAGTTCGACGGCGGTGAGCAAGAGGTGATTGGATGTTAAGGTGAGCCGATACCGAGGCTCGTGTTTGGTGCAGTGCCGACGATTGAAGAAGCTAGAGAAGCCGCTAGTCAACTAAAAGACGCTCTCGACAAGTATCATTTTTTTCTATCTCGAACTTGTGATTTTCATTAATATTTTTGAATTACTAATGGTGTAATTTTGTGCTTATCAATGAGCTTCCATTCGTGGTTTTAGATATTAGCAGTTACGTATTACAGGCCAGTTCACAACCGTTACGGATGATTTAAACACTTTAAACCTTCTATATTGTTCGATACTCTTGATACCATTGTACCGCGACAGTTACTGTACATATCCTGATACCATTATTAAAAACCTTCCTTCCATTGTATTCTTACTTGGCTTGATATCTCTATTGAATTTTGTCTTTTGGTAAAAGAATTATC
Organism: Rhododendron vialii; assembly: GCF_030253575.1. Classification (NCBI taxonomy): domain Eukaryota; kingdom Viridiplantae; phylum Streptophyta; class Magnoliopsida; order Ericales; family Ericaceae; genus Rhododendron; species Rhododendron vialii. Next base: position 40,705,903 of record NC_080561.1, on the reverse strand, counting down.
CGGAATGTTAGAACTTAGAACATGTCAGATATTGAATACAACAAGTCAAACAAGAGAGTATGAAAATCATAAGTAAGATGTAATAATGAGTGGCATGCTAAGCAGTAGCGGAGCCAGAATTTTGACCCTAAGGGTGCTGGCTTTATAGACATATATTTTTTATCGGAACGTATACTTATTATATCATAAGATTGTTGGAAGGAAAATAGTTATTTTGGCTACGAAAGTGATTAAGTTGGTACTTTGAAGATGATGGAGAGGAAGCTTCATTATACCGTTGGTGTTTGCTTTGATCACTGTTAGTGTTCTTTCTGTGTTTCCTTGAATGTATAAATTTGTTAGACACGTTTATGGGAAAAAATAGAAGTTTTGTTGAAGTAATCTTGAAAAAATAGCGGTTTTGCATTTGCTTTGATTCTTTGGGTAATATCTTCTATCAAGATTAAGCAGCTTTAGTGTTGAGGGTGCATGGAAAATTTTCATTAGTTTATGTCAATGTTTTTGAATTAGTGACTTCAAGCAGGAGCACACAATTGCACTCCTCAGATTTCAGAATTTAGAAGTTCATTCATTTTAGTCGTGTTAAAAAACGTGTTGCACTCCTCATATTTCAAATTTTAGAAGTTAATTCATTTTAGTTGTGTTCCAAAAGTGTTGAGCTTCAGACACAAACAATTTCAAAGTACTTATCATATCGTAAGATTTTTGCTTTCCAATTCATTACATTTGTATATTGAAACGATTCTTTAGGCTACTTCAACTATCACATACTTATTTTTTATTTATGAAAGAAATTGAAAAATGAAAATGTAAAATAACCGATTTTTTATTAAATCGAATTGAAATTATTAAGATTTTTGTAGCTACATGCGAATAATTATCAAAAATATTCAAAATCAAGTATATAGAAAAATAAAATTTTAAAACCCGGACGCTTGGGGAGCTGGGGCCGGCCCCCCCCCCCCCCCGAGCCCCAACATAGCTCCGCCACTGCTGCTAAGAGCGTTGTATCAAGTCTAATATTCCTCCCATTGCGAAGGCATCTACCACTCAAAAGCGTTCATGACCACTGGAACGATTTAAACTAGTTTCGAACCGAATTGCCAAACGAATATCTCTCTCAGCATGTTTACCTTTAAATACAAGATCGATGTACCTCTGAAGCGGATTCCAATATATGGAGGTAATTTGGATTTTTAAGTATCCATTGAGTCAGTACATTCTGGCATTGTAGATTACACCAGCAGTTCTTTTAGTTTCATTCAAACATTGTGACATTCTGGCATGTTCTTTTAGCCTACTTCTTCTGTACCATAGTTTAGGACATGTGTTCATGTTTTCTACATGGGTCCGGAATACCTTACAGTCTAGAATTCCTCCTTTCAGTTATTGGTTGTTTGCTTTTCACATCTTGCTAATAACTGATAAGTTGGCTAGACCGCCTGGATAGGATTTTCCTGTAGCCTTATGACTTGAAGTTTGCTTATAATTTTGTTGGATTGTGTCCTACTTTTTTTCAATCTTATGTTAGTCCGCCTTCTGGGACTTGAGTTATAAATTGTGGTTGTTATCTGTAATGAATTGTCGTTGATATGGAATGTTAGATCATTCTACTGGTTGAGTTGCCCATATTGTAGGACATGTTTCTTCGCAGTTGCTTAATGTTCCAAGGATAAACATGAAAAGCGTGAGTTGGACTTCACAGGTGGTTTAGAAAGCATAGTGTACTGGGCTGAATCATCAGGTTCGATTGGGCCTAGCGGATTACCAGACATTTTGGGCTAAGCGTTCAGGCTGAACTGTGTATGACGGGCCGAAACAGGGCCGATCATATGGCCTGAACGTGTGATCCAAACTGAATCATGCTGGGTCGAGTCCAGTCCTACCCAAGCCACAGTTATATGATCCCTCTATCTCGCGAACGGACCATTCGGCCATGTCAGCATAACCGCCTGGTTTACTATGTCATCCATGATGCCACACTAGACAGTTAGGGTATGTGCCTTGCTTAAGACAAATTACAGTCTCACAACCTAAAGAGGTATGCTGTTACTATTCACCTAAAAGCTCTATGCTTTGCATTCTCAATCAAGGACTTACTTAACCATTGGTCTCGGTCGTCACCTGTGTTAGGCGCTGATGGTGGTTCTTTGCCTTGAAAGGCTAGCGAACTAGGTCTGAAGGCAGAGCTCTGGCTAGATCCGAACTAGAGAACCAAATAGGGGTTTCCTGAAGAACACCACCCCACACCTTGTGCTTAGTCCTCTTTTACGGATGTTATTTCTTCAGGATACCCTCTAATTTGTTTGGCTGATATTTTTTTTTGGTTCTCTTGTTTGTGTTTACACCCATTTTTGTCCAAAATTCAAAAAATCAATTTGTGGTTAGAAGAAGGCCTTGAATGAAGGTCTCAGGCGATAAAAAGCCTCATGATCGGCCATCCACGAAATCGGGCCAATTTGAACGCCACTGATCGAGTTGAGTTTTCAAAGGCCTGGGCCAAATTATGCCTAAGATTTCGTTATCACAAGCCCAAGCCCAAGATTGGCCGAAGACTTGGGTTGACCCACTAGATCTGAGTGTTTTATCCAGGCCTAGGCCAATTCTTAGAAATAATAAGGCCTTCTAAGTGGGCCTAAATCAGTTAAAGCCCAAGTTTTCTTTCCAAGCTTGGGCTCGCATGGCTTACAAAGAGAAGAGGCCTATGATGCTCCTCAAGTTTAGGCCCAAGTAATAGATGGGCCTACTTCCTTAGAAAGGTTACATATGGCCTGTTAACTGGCAGGGAAAAAGGCCTTAAGCTGCTCACAAGCAGCTCAAATGCCTAGAATGTTCCTGCTGGGTAAGTCCTGGCCAAGCTGCTCACAAGTAGCTCAAAGTCCTAGAATGTTCCTGTTAGACAGGTCTGGGTAAGCTGCTCACAAGCAGCTCAAGGTCTGAGCTGGTAGGACCCCATTCTTTAGCATGAAGCAAGGCTTGGGGCACGTGGCAGCCATGCATGAAGGCCTGTGGAAGCAGCTCAAGCCTGCATAAGCAGCTGCAAGCAGCTCAAAGGCCTAGAAGGTTCTCTCAAGCTGCTCACAAGAAGCTCAACTAGGCCTGCTGTATGAAAGCCTAAAGAAAGCAAGTGGTAAGGCACAAGTCCCACGAAATCTCTCTTTTCCATATATAAATGTATATGTATATATATGGAAATGCCTGATAATAGCAAATGGGCCCTCAAAAGAGGCTCAAGAGCCAATGAAATGGCTGAAAGGCCTGATAAAATTTTGGCCTTTGACCTTGGTGGGCCCAAGATCTTCCATTCAGGCATTCAAGCAGCTTACAAGCAGCTCAAAAGGCCTTCGTGATTCTGCACAGCCAATTCCTTTTGCCCTTTTACAAGTTTTTTATGCAGGAAAATAGAGCTTTTTCAGGCCTTTCAGGCCTTAGCTGAATTCTTGGAGTGAGGAGTAAGTCTTGGATAGGTGGCAATCGCTCATTGGAGGAAGTAGAAGCAGCTCAAAGCCTAAGCCTTTACCAGGAGGACACTTGGCAGCCAGGCATGAAGGCCTGTGGAAGCAGCTCAAGCAGCTCAAGGCCTGGAACATCTGCCTATAAATACCAGAGTTGAAGGCCTTGGCAAAGGTCCACGACCATCAAAGCCCATGGCTTATCCAAATTTCATTTCATTTATCTTTTAACTATTTTTATCTTTCGGTCCCCGACCAAACAAGCCCACGGCTTATCGTTCAATTAACTTTACTTTCTAGAATAGTTTGTACTCAATCTAGCCAAAGCCTAGATTTTATTTCATTTCCTTGTAATCAGACTTTGTTAAACCGTTAATAAAGTCCATTTATTTCTGTTTTAGGCCTTGCTCTACCTTTCTGTCCATTTTTCACACGATTAGGAAATTTTAAGTCCTTAGCCCGCAAAGGCAAACCACGAACCTCCTCATGGTCTCCACCCTTAGGCCGTGCACTTTCGTCCAGTTAGAAGTCAGATTAAGGCTTCCAGGCCTTGATATGAATTTGGGCAGCAATCCTGCCCTGGCACGCCCGCATCAGGTCTAGAACTGCACTACTCGCTGTTCCTATGCCGATTGTTACTTTTTGGAAACAATCATTGGCACGCCCGGTGGGACCCTAATCGTTTCAAGGGGTATGATCACGCTGATTCATGTCGATTCAATATGTTGAATTGGATGTTGAGATTCGGCGTCTTGAAGAAGAAATTAGTTGGCGCTATGATAAGGTCGATGAACTTGAAGATGAGATCAACCGTCTCAACATGGAGAAGTATCGACTCAATCCTACGGAGGGTTGGTTTCTCGACGCACAACACTACTACAACGATGCAGTTAGAAGGCTTGAAGACGAAATTGGCAGACTTGAAGATGACGAATGCCAATTACGCAATGAGGTAGCCTATCTCCTTAATGCTAAGTCACGTGGCTATTCAAGTATCATGCATTCAGGCCTGCCCGAACAGCCTGAATTCCAAAATGGTGGCTTTGGTGATCCTTATACTCTGACCTTTGGAGGCCAAGTTGAGGAAAATATGGGCATTCAGACCTATACCGTTACATCCAACGAAGAATTCTCGCGGGAGATTTCTCATCCCTTGGATGCATCTTTGCTTAAGATTGAGGAATGTCTAATCAACTGCAACAAGGCCACTATCAACTGCAATAAGGCCATTGACAACTTCGACAAGGCCATTGATAAAGCGATGGCTAAACTCAAGAATAAGTTGTCAACTCCTCCATCACCGGTATCACGGTTTGACACTTTAGGCTCGACTTCAGGCCTGAATGTGTCTAAACAAGCCTCTAACAACTACACCAGGCCTCCAGGCTTCTCTCAGGCCTTAGCTTCCGAAAGCCCTGCACTCGGGGGGCAAGGAGGCCAAGAAATTGCACTCGGGGGGCAAGATTCTCAGTTCAAGCCTTTGAGGATTCCCGACCAGCGGCAAGGCCTGGGTTACAACAGCTTCATGCCTGAACGCAGCAACGAACAGTCAGGAGTTTCTCAAAAACTTCTAGGTGAAAAGCTAGTTCCAGGCCTAGAGGAGCCAAACGACAGGCCTGTTTCGACGCAAGGGGAGCAAGATCTCAGGCCTGGAATAAGCCAGAACATGGGAACTCCAATTATGAGGCAAGATCAGCCCATTTTCTCCTCTCAAGAGCTTTCTGAAGTCTCTGAAGGGCTACCACATCCAGATTTAGTCCTAGGTGATGAGCAGATCATTGATGCAGGCCTAGAACGATCCAGGCTTGCCATAAGCCCTATAGGTAGGTCTGAATTGCATGTTGCAGCTGTTTTAGAAGAGGATGAACGACATGAAGAGGAGGAAAATGATGACACTCCAGGGCTTGATCACGATTCATTTGTGATTGGAGATCCCCCTCCTCCCCCGGTTAACGAAGGCCTTTTTGGCATTATCCGACCTGCCAAAAGGCATTTCAAGCGTAGGCCAGCTATAGGCCTTAAAGCTGTAGAATCGTGCCCACGTTGGATTTGTGGGGCACATCAAAAGCGAGTGTTATTCACTTGGCTTACGCAAAAATGTCGTGGTTGTAAAAAGGGCTAAGTAGAGGAAAGCCTTTCAAGGGCCGAACATGCATCTTTAAGATGTTCGGCCAAGGCCTACCAGTCATTGAGTAGGCCTTATTTTTAAGTTCATACCAGGCCTTTTCCGCAGAGGTGGAGGCCTTTTATTTCATTTAAATAGGTCTTTTTGCAAGAAATGAGGTCATTTAAGCTCTTTCTTTCGGCCTGAGCCACATTTTTAGGCCTTTCAACGTATTTCCAGGCCTTGTTGCAAACCTTTCATAGGTTTGGAGCTGCTCTGCAACCGGGACTGAAAAGAGGCCTCATATTGGTGTATGAAGGCCTTTTCCACAAAGATGAAGGCCCTTTGAGCTCTTTAAGTAGGCCTGAATCTTCATTATAAACACTCTAAGTGGAAGTTTAGGCCTTCCAAATATGGTTTCAGGCCTGAACGCATAGCCTCTATTGGCGTAAACATGGCTAATAAGAGGCAATGAGCTTTGAGATTCAACTCTAGTATAGGCATGATCATCATCCAATTGCTCTAAACAACCCTAAAGGATGCAGATTGAGGCCTTTTATCTTTAATAGAGGCCTTTCACAGGCCTGCCCAACAAAAATATGGTTGGCAAACTCATTCCAAGGTCGGAATTTAGAGAATATTGTCAGAAAGGCCTGAAAGCATGTTTGAAAAATGTCTAATGCCTACTAAGTCCATAGGAAAGGCAATCAAAAGAATACATGCAAAAATAGGAATCGAGGCCTGTTTGGATGCAAAAAATGGTTTTACTTTTTATACATGCCTTGATCCTAAACGTAAAGAATCAAGGCATGGGGGGGCAATGTTTACACCCATTTTTGTCCAAAATTCAAAAAATCAATTTGTGGTTAGAAGAAGGCCTTGAATGAAGGTCTCAGGCGCTAAAAAGCCTCATGATCGGTCATCCACGAAATCGGGCCAATTTGAACGCCACTGATCGAGTTGAGTTTTCAAAGGCCTGGGCCAAATTATGCCTAAGATTTCGTTATCACAAGCCCAAGCCCAAGATTGGCCGAAGACTTGGGTTGACCCACTAAATCTGAGTGTTTTATCCAGGCCTAGGCCAATTCTTAGAAATAATAAGGCCTTCTAAGTGGGCCTAAATCAGTTAAAGCCCAAGTTTTCTTTCCAAACTTGGGCTCGCATGGCTTACAAAGAGAAGAGGCCTATGATGCTCCTCAAGTTTAGGCCCAAGTAATAGATGGGCCTACTTCCTTAGAAAGGTTACATATGGCCTGTTAATTGGCAGGAAAAAAGGCCTTAAGCTGCTCACAAGCAGCTCAAATGTCTAGAATGTTCCTGCTGGGTAAGTCCTGGCCAAGCTGCTCACAAGCAGCTCAAAGTCCTAGAATGTTCCTGTTAGACAGGTCTGGGTAAGCTGCTCACAAGCAGCTCAAGGTTTGAGCTGGTAGGACCTCATTCTTTAGCATGAAGCAAGGCTTGGGGCATGTGGCAGCCATGCATGAAGGCCTGTGGAAGCAGCTCAAGCCTGCATAAGCAGCTGCAAGCAGCTCAAAGGCCTAGAAGGTTCTCTCAAGCTGCTCACAAGCAGCTCAACTAGGCCTGCTGTATGAAAGCCTAAAGAAAGCAAGTGGTAAGGCAGAAGTCCCACGAAATCTCTCTTTTCCATATATAAATGTATATGTATATATATGGAAATGCCTAATAATAGCAAGTGGGCCCTCAAAAGAGGCTCAAGAGCCAATGAAATGGCTGAAAGGCCTGATAAAATTTTGGCCTTTGACCTTGGTGGGCCCAAGATCTTCCATTCAGGCATTCAAGCAGCTTACAAGCAGCTCAAAAGGCCTTCATGATTCTGCACAGTCAATTCCTTTTGCCCTTTTACAAGTTTTTTATGCAGGAAAAGAGAGCTTTTTCAGGCCTTTCAGGCCTTAGCTGAATTCTTGGAGTGAGGAGTAAGTCTTGGATAGGTGGCAATCGCTCATTGGAGGAAGTAGAAGCAGCTCAAAGCCTAAGCCTTTACCAGGAGGACACTTGGCAGCCAGTCATGAAGGCCTGTGGAAGCAGCTCAAGCAGCTCAAGGCCTGGAACATCTGCCTATAAATACCAGAGTTGAAGGCCTTGGCAAAGGTCCACGACCATCAAAGCCCATGGCTTATCCAAATTTCATTTCATTTATCTTTTAACTATTTTTATCTTTCGGTCCCCGACCAAACAAGCCCACGGCTTATCGTTCAATTAATTTTACTTTCTAGAATAGTTTGTACTCAATCTAGCCAAGCCTAGATTTTATTTCATTTCCTTATAATCAGACTTTGTTAAACCGTTAATAAAGTCCATTTATTTCTGTTTTAGGCCTTGCTCTACCTTTCTGTCCATTTTTCACACGATTAGGAAATTTTAAGTCCTTAGCCCGCAAAGGCAAACCACGAACCTCCTCACGGTCTCCACCCTTAGGCCTTGATACAAATTTGGGCAGCAATCCTGCCCTGGCACGCCCGCATCAGGCCTAGAACTGCACTACTCGCTGTTCCTAGGCCAATTGTTACTTTTCGGAAACAATCAGTTTGGCAAAACTTTCACGGTCTATCTGTCCTCGCCTTATTCTACTGGCTCTGGTGATCCGTATGCTGGTGGTCATGAATCTGCTTTGTTGCTTTGCGGTACAGGTCAGGCCAGAGCAATGTCAGTTCCGAAAGATGCTATTATAGCATTTAGGCTTCTCAATGAGAGTCAGGTAGCTCAGGTACTGAGAAGAAAATTTTCTTTTAACATCTCCTTCCGAAATGTAGCTTCTTAGTTACTCATGTTTATGCTATTTTCCCACAATGCTATGAAATCATTGAATTACATGTCCAGTGTATGTATGTGCTCTTACTTAGTTACACTGTGCTTGGGAGATTAATTTTTTTTGTTCAACTTGTGTTATTAATGTATGTGTGCTATAGTATTGTACAACTTGCTATATATTCCACTCAATTTACTTTTTTGAGCAATTTACCTACTCGAGAGGTATCCATTTGGCCGGTTTATATACTTTATATTAAAGCTGGAGAGTATCTCAACTGGTAGCAAGTGTGACTGGCCATTTCAACTTCGAGCATGCAGTCATTTGTTTCTACTTCTTAGAAATCAACCGATAATAGGTCAAATATCACAAATGACAAGCGCGTGCTAATGATGTTCTTCACAACTTTCGAAATAGTTGGGGACATTTTGTGTGGTAGCTGATGTTTCTGACTTCGTCATGTCATTTTTCAGATCTCTGTTATTGATTATTTGACTCCCATTTGTTCCATTCTTTGATCCACCTCCTAGTTTTATAACCTATGGAATTAAAAGATAATGTAACGTATACGTCCAGATTGTGGTGTGTTCTGTAGTCTGTTGTTGATTCAATTGCTAGTGACCCAAAAATAGGGGATGATGTACTTGAAAACGAGTCGGTGGTGAAGTTTTTCAAGTCCCATAAGTATGGTTTCTGATGTTGGTGGTGGAGTTTTTCAAGTCCCAGGAAAGCAGTAAGAACTTTTCCGCCTTCCGTTCCTCTTTTTTTTTTTTTTGGGCATTTGTTACCACAAAGTTTCATGTTATTCATCTGTGCAAATAATGCCTTCTCAGATATGGATCCAGTCATGGAACAATATGCTGCCGATGCAAGTTTTCTTGATCGTCAATCATCAGAAATCGTTGATGATTCTTATGATTCCGCGCAATTTGCAGAATATGCATATGAGCATTATATGGATTATTTTTAGGGCGTGAAGAGTAAAGTTGTTGAGATGATGAAAAAATTATCTGATTACTTTCAGGATCTATTTAGAAGCCATACAGCAGAGACCGATGGAAGTGCCTGAACAACCTTTTCTGGTGGAGCTGTGGCGGCATCCTTCATGGGATTGGCAGTCATGTTTATTATGTTGGTTGTGATGAGGAGGGCTTAGGACTCATTCTCTCTTGATGAGTGCACAGACGGATTCGCTAAGCTTGTTAAAGTTTTTTTGTAACGGGATTTTGATGTTTCTTATAGAGTGCACAGATGGATTTGGGTAGTTGGCAAATAAAGAGTTATGATTTCAGCAGATTTTAAGGAAACTAGTGAATTGAAATATTGAATTGCCAAAATCAAATTTCTGTTGGCCGTTGCACATCATTACAGGTTCGGATCAATGACATTCTCTTCACCGGTCTTCGCCCTTGCTTTTGGTGGTGGTAACAAACTTCCTGCACTGCTTCAATACAAATATGCGCCACAGATTGTAGTCTTTAGAACAGGTATTTTATTAGCAGCAGCTGAGAAAACCAAATTTACATCGCATCAGTGTGATCATACATCACATTGCACCGCGTGTCAATGGCTTTGTGCAATCCAAACCAACCTCGGATTGCACTACTGCGATTGTACGTACAACCATGATTTGCCCTGTCAATCTATAGCGAACTCCCTGAAATGCATCCAACACCATTTGGTTGTCTTCGGCTCAGGGTATTGCAACGCTTGATCAAATTTCAGTGCCAACAAAAATAACTTCTTCTTTCGATACATGGTGTTGGTGACAAAAAATTATTTTTTGTTGACAACATTTATTAAGAAACACAAGAAACAGACAACATGCACCACAACAGATGAAATTGCAAAAACAAGGCCAAAAACAAAACAAACGATACAATCACCTCCACATCATTTATTTATCCAACAAAGCATAGAAAATGCATCAAGTTTTTCCGTGAACTAGAAACCTAGATGGTCACTTGTATGGAATTTCGCTTTGTGGGTATTGCTTTTAACGGTACTATAGCTTCCTCAATCCCATTCCCGCCCTTTCGGTCATGTCAATTTCTGTAGTCGGAGAGCTAACCTCCCAATCAAAAGAATGTACGAGGGAGGCCAGAGCTAGGTGAACCACCCGTTGAGCTAACGCAAATCCAACGCACATCCTTCTCCCAGATCCAAACGGGATGAACTCGAAGTGTTACCCTTTGTAGTCAATGTTCTTGCCCAGAAACCTCTCGGGCTTGAAAGACAAGGGGTCGTCCCAGGACTCTGGGTCCCTCCCGATTGCCCATGCATTCACAAGCACTTGTGTATTCTTGGGTATTTGATACCCCATGTAGCTAGAATCGTGCATTGCATTCCGTGCTAGAAGTAATGGAACTGCAGGGTGCAATCGGAGGTTTTCCTTCACTACTGCCTGCAAATAAGGGAGCTTATCCATATTCTTCTCTTCAACCTTCCCGTGGACTCCAACGACGCTATGGCCATTGATCCTTGGTTGAAGTTCCATGATGTCAGTGCATGGGGGACTCTTCGGTCGCAGAAGGTGGAGTCGTGGTTCTTGAACAATTCTGCAGCTGCCTTGGGTGATTGTATAACCATGGTGTATACTGATCCGAGCTTTAACCAAAGTACTGGTCCATATTTGAATCTGAGCTTGGACAGGGTTATGCATGTGTGGCATAGTTCCAAGATCAAACATATTTCCAACCACTGGCCATCCAGCTGGCCCTGGTGGTCTCTGTTTGGTTGCCTTGTTCCGCACCCCGGTCAAAATGAGCAGAAGAGGAAGAAGAAGAAGAAGAGCAAGTGGTAGCGCGAAACGCGACTCAACCAGGTAAATGAAAACCAACTGCCCACCATTTTTTTGTGTTTGAGCTTTTGTTTTTTTGGTGTACTTTTCCCTTGAAACTTTGTGTTCAAAATACTGTATATATAAGAAATCAAACCAACTTCAAATCATCTGAGAGTTGGGTTCTTGGGAAAAGGGTTGAAATTAAGAAGTAGAAAGATATATATATATCGGGCAGTTCCGGGGACCCTTAAAAAAATCTCCAAATTTCCGATCGAATTTTGATGATCCGATCATCCGAGCCGCTCAATGTAATCAGAACGTGATTTTAAGAGTGCCTGTGAGAAATCAGCAAAAAAAATGACTGAAAAGGGCTTCATCCGAACAGTTTTTTATTAAACTTTATTGAACGATTTAATAAAAAAACTGCTCAAATCAAGCCATTCCCAGTTAGTTTTTTTGTCAGTTTCTCGCGAGCAACCTTAAAATTATTTCTGAACACATCCCCGGAACCACCCTATATATATATATATAAGGGACTTTCATTTCCCGATCAAATTTTGAAAATCCGAACCGTTCAATGTGTGCGGAACGTAATTTTAAGGGTTCTCGCGAGAAATCAACAAAATAATGACCGGGAAGGGCGTCATCCGAGCAGTTTTTTTTGAACCGTTCAATGAAAACTGCTCGGATGAAGCCCTTCCCGGTCATTTTTTTTGCTGATTTCTCACGGGGACCCTTAAAATCACGTTCTGATCACTTTGAGCGGCTCGGATCATCAAAATTCAATCGGGAAGGGGAGTCCCGCATTTTAATAAAATGAGGGATCCCTCACCGGAACCTAACTCTCTCTCTCTCTCTCTCTCTCTATATATATATATATATTATTAGACTATTATTATGAATATCTCAATTAAGGAGCATTATTGTTTATTGTTTGAGAAATTGACGTCACAATTGACGCTCAAATGAATCTAGATCTGCACTTTGACTTTCTATTACTCCATATATAAGAATGAAACCCCTGGAGAGTTTTGTCGGTTTGACAAACAAGATGACATACATAATGATGCGAGGTCCATTAAACAGTGGGAGCGCACACACTTACGTGACCGTGGGTATATAAACGGATGTGTAATTTGGGTCATGCTTGTGTTGTGTACATGGATTAGCTTAGGCATGTAAATGGACATGCCCTATACGGTGGGGAGCAGGTTAGCTTAGGCCAGTAAATGTATCAGACATGATTCGAAATTGACAACGGTGGAGAATAAGACAACTTAGATTGTGACGGCAATTTGGACCGAACCGATAACCGAAATTTCTTCGGAACCATAACCGAAATTTTTTCCGTGGATATAGATATGGTTGATACCTTGGTTCGGTTATGGTTCATCTACTACCAGAATCGAAATAACCGAAACTTGAAAATTACATAATTACCCCTTTATATATAATAACACGATGTTAGGGTTAGATCTCCACACATCATTATCCCTCCACTCCACTCCACGTAGCCAACAGGCCCAACACCTCAAAACCCACCCCCTCCTCTCGATCTACAATGACACACGGCCTCACCCCTCCGCCGTCGACCATCATGGCCCTCCGCCATTCTCTCTCACACACACACACTCAGTACCCATAATCTCTTATTGGTTTTCTTTTATGTTTGTATGCCGCTTTTTGATTAATTGCGTCTATTTGTTCTGAGCTTAGATCAGTAGATAGTGGATTTTTGTTTATGGGTTTCACTCTCTTTTACTGAAGGATCACGGTTGTTATGAGCGAAGCAAGAGCAATGGGAAATGGTACAGTGAAGAATGGGGTTTGCTCGTTAGAATCCGTTAATGGTGGGGTAGATTTGTGGAGTTGTGACAAATCCGATGCTGCTTCAGCTGATCATCTGGCCAAATCCTCTCTCTCTCTCTCTCTCTGGGTTACCCATTCGGTTCGGGGTTTAACCCCTTTTGGTTCGGTTATGGTTCACCACTCCTCTACCTGTTTGGGTTTTGGGGTGGATTTGGATAGACATTCATTTCGGGGATCGGGCATGGATTAGCCAATATCTGGCCTGAATGCCATCCCTAAGCTTAGGCCTGTCGATAGATCAAAGAGTTTAAATCCGATTCGAATTCGACTTGTCTAAATCCGTTTGAGGTAATCAGAAGCGGAATCCAAAAAATCGGGTATCAATCTGAAAATTTCGATCTGATCCGATTACTTTACATTACTAAAAAATTAAGTTTATGCATAAAAAAAAAAAAATCTAAATATAAAATTCTCCCAAACCTGATTCACCAATTTTGTACACAACACAAACACCTCTAATTTTTACAGATTTTTTTTTAGTTGCACCAAAATGAATTAACATCTAAATCCACGATAACCATATTTGTGCCATTAATTAGAAAACCTTGTCCGAGCATTCATCCCACCGGTCAAGGAAGATTGGTGATGTTTCGATTTGTATAATTATTCATGAGTGTTATGTAACAATTCATTATTTTCAAAAAAATAAATAAATAATTCATTTATGAGGACTATGAAGTATAATAAATAATATGAGTTTCTTATTAATAATATTTTTGCCGTTTCAAAAAAAAAAGAGGATAAAATTTGCAATGGAAGTCCATGTAAATGACTCCTACTATTATTCTGTAATGCTTCTATAGCTAATAGATAATTAATCCTTGGAAGCCGTTCATGGAAGAGAGAACCATTTGCTAGTTGATTTGTAAAGGATTGATGATCACCGAGGTAATGTAGCCCTTGAGCTTGGTCTCGGGATTTGTGTAATTATCTTCATCCTTGTATAAAACATCTATCGCCCGGGCAAGGTTTAGAACTCTCATGATCAGGAGAGGGATTGGGGTTTCAATTGGGTGGAGGCATGCTACGTTCATGTCTTTCCATGCATTTGTAACAAGCTTTCGAAGTTCAACAAGTGCCTCATCCTCTGTTACACCATGTTGTTTCATATAGCATTCAACTGCTGATGGTGCATCCCCCGCTGTTGCTCGACCTACAATTACAATATGACATAATCTGCACGACTTTAAACTCAGTGCATATTTTAGGTAATCTTATAAGAGAAGAGCTTATGTATGGAGGTCTAAAATACAATACTGGGGCCTTGTGATCTTTTAAGTTTACTGTCACGGTAGTTTTAAGCTTTTAGGCCCCGTTTAGTTGCACGAAAATGATGAAAAATGATGGAAATTTTATTTTAATGTAACTTTCTGTATGTTCAATTCTCAAGAAAGTTAAAAGTCCCACAATTTCAACTTTCTGTATGTTAAGACATTTATCTCACCTTGTGGCTAGCCATATCATCCATGAGTCTACAGATCACTGATGCAGCTTGAATAATTAAATGATCACTTAAAACCCATTCAAAGGCCTCTTTGGTCGCCAACTCTCCCATCCCAAGGAAGGAAGTGGCTGCAAGCATTTCGTAACCCCCAGAAACTAGTGCAACACTCATATACTCTTCAACACTTGGAGCATAGCCGCTATGAAACCATTTGGCTTCATTAATGTATGATCTTGCTAAGTTCTTCATCTGCGATTTCAGAGAAAATATTGTATTTTTTCAGTTTTTGACTAAATAATATCCATATATACTGACTAACTCTTAACTAATCGAACACACAGTTTGAGGCTTACTGAAGTTTTTGCATAGTCGGTCGCACATGATTTTCCTTCCTTAGCCATCTCATCATCGATCATATTATAAACATCTAAAAGGGCTTGATAGTATAGTTTCATATAGTCTGGAAGTTGATCCAAGGCTCTTATTTCCCACCTGAAAATCAAGTAGCCAATTTGAATGGAGGACTATCTTGCATTAGATGAAATCTGAATTATGATGGGGAAGGGAAAAGAACGAAACCTCTCAATCGCATCAGTGAAGAGCACAAGTTCATCGAAGGTACCATAGATATCATAAATGTTGTCCATAATTGAAGTCAAGGTAATCACTTTAGTTAGACTCATCCTAGCAAAGTAATATTGAGGCTCAAAGCATACACCCATCATCCAAAAGTAGCACTCCACCACTCTATCCCTTGCAAAAGGTAGTTTATTTACGAAGTCTAAATTTTTCCACCACCTGAAAAAGCAGAAGCAAAAATGATAGTACCATGAAACTAAATCAATATCTCATACTTGTAAGACCTCTCTAATTCGACTTGATTAATGAAGTCGATCACCTTGTTATTTCGCATAGCTCCCTCTGGTGCAACTTCTGCAAGAGGTTGAAGTCCAATTTTTGCAAAATCCAGTAGAGTTTTATTGTGGGAATCATCTTGTTCGTAGAAGAGGATGTAACATCGTGCCTCGAGCCTAGTCAAGCCCTTGTGGATGGGTTGATTCAGAGCATGAACTACTTGTGCTGCAAGAGGATTCTTGCTTAAGTTTGGTAGTGCAGAGTTAAGGTGAGTGGTGGTAAAAGTCAGTGCTTCATCTAATATATCTTCTCCATGCACCCTCAAATGTGTAGCTTCGAACAAGCTTAGCATTCCTCTTACATCACCAGCTACGGATTCTTGAAATTTTCCTTTGTTGTCCTTGTATTTGTTGAACACATCTATTTTACATGATTCAAGGCATGATGAACCATGTGAAATAAAACAAGAAATGACATGATAAGGTAGAGGGGTTTAGTTAAATTTTTCCGAATTGGGAAGGGCCAAATGCTAAACTTGGACAAAAAAATACTCAAGCCAGTGAAAGGTCTAAGTGAACCTTTTGACATGTTTGGAGTCACCAGGGTATATGCAAAATGATAAGAATGTAACAAACACTGCAACTTTGTTGACGACAAATCAACTACCGGCTGTCGGCTACAGCATTCATCTCTTAATTTACTGCTAATTCTACGATCAAAAGGTGTACCTGCTCCGCTATTCTATCTAATTCAGTTAGGTAGTTTGATTACATTTCGGTTTGGTGGAGTTTTTCGCCTGTAATCGGTGTCTTTTTTTTTTGCTACATCTTTTCAACTTGTTCTACTTCGGGTCTGTGATTGGACATGTGATGCCGCTCTCATGTGTTTCCATTTAAGCTTTGTTCTCCTTTCAAAAAAAGATTAATGAAATTCTTCGGGTCTGTGGTTTTAAGTAAAAGAATCTAGCATTGCCACAATTTGGGAATGTTGATCTGTTCTTTTTCTTCAGTTCCGAATATAAAAATATCAAGAATATATCATCACATTCTCATTCTATTCTATCACAATGTTTCTGCCATCCAAACTAAGGTTGCCGTAGTAGTCGAAAAAATTTAAAAGAGATGTTGCTAGAGTATTTAAACCAATACCCACAAGACAAAGTGATTTTACCACAGGAGATGGGATGTCCATGTTGTCTAAGCAGCCGAAATGAGAGAGCCACAGTGTAAAGATCTTCATCGCCGGCCATTTCATGATAGGTTTCATAGATGTCCTGTAATGCAGTCTCAATCTCGGTTTTGAAATGGTAGGCCACACCTAGGCGTTGAATCGCATCAATCAAGTTCAGCTTCTGCGAAGGTTTATCAACTCTTGCTGCGATCATCTCTCTCACTTTTTCTTTGAGCTGCTCAATTCTTTGCTCCATTTTAACCTCCATTTCCTGCAAAAGCCACACAACTTAAAATAAACTCATTTGGTACTAGCTTATGTACTAGTGAATATAGTGTCTAACATGACAATAACCACATATAGCTTAATAATTTCCACCTAGTTCATGTGATTGGTCTATGTAACACGTTACGTCAAAGGGTGCCAGGAATATAGTACTCAAACATCCTAACTATGTTGCCATGCAACTAACCCCAAGATAATCATATGTCACTCCAAACCCAAACAAGAAGCCCACTTGGCAAGGTACCAATTAAGGCATAGCAGAATTCTAAAGAGAGGACAAGCCCTCCAGAAGTAAAAAACTACCGTGTGAAGCCCGTTTTGATCTTGCGCTTGTCAGGAGCGAAAAGAATAATGAAGGGGAAATAGATTTTTCTTAATTTCCAACATCCAACAAAAATATAAGAAACATTTAAAAAAAAGATCCGCAAAAATATATTTACCGCATTTAAGTTGCCACACTAAAAGGCTGAAATAACTATTCGTGTATTTTGTACGTCTATATGCATGATTTAATAAAACCTAAAGCAATTTTACCGTGGCAGCAGAACCATAGGCAAGGAAATGATCTCCCCAAATGCTAGGACGGTAATTTGCAGAGCGACGTCGTGTGACCTCGGGTACACTACTCTGGGTTAATGACAGAGTTGGACTAGTAGTTATTTCCATTTTTCTTGGATGGGTATGGGCTGTTTGGTGGCAATGAAAGTTAAGAGAAGAGGGAATACACAACAACAAATTAAAGAACACTCTTTAGTCTTTCCTTTCACTCCCTGGCTGATGCATGGGATAGAGAAAAATGCTCTTGCATGTGCTCGCAATTTATGAAGTGTTTTTCAAGTGAGAGAAATGTACGGTAGCCTTACTAAAATGTTAGTTAATTCCTTGCTATTTATAAAGTACTAATGCATGTCCGTGCTCGAAGGCATGACGCAACACGTTTCGGTCATACGCTTGGCGATAGGGGAGAGAGCGAGGGAAAGGAGTGTGCTGGTCCTAACATGATTTGATTTGATCAAACAATACCATTCAAACGAAAGAGGAACAAAGTCCACAACAAATAAACTCTCAATTGGAATTCTTTTTAAAAAGTATTGAATTCACTTTGTCGTGTCCCCAGCATTTCCCTAGACATGTCTCCACATGTTTTTACCGTCATGTCGCCTGTCCTCACAGTATCGGACCACAAAGTCTATCCTAAAATTAATTAAGAGAGTTACACAAAAGTGGGCATAAAGAATTAATTCACTCCCCGCTATTTTCACTCTGTCAAACATGCATTTTAACAAATACAAAGTGAGCATCTTTGAAAGACAAATAACAAAAGATATAGATAAAAAAATTTCTATCCTAAACAGCAAAATCGATTTTCTTTTTCTCAACAGCAAAAAAATTCTCATCCTAAACAACAATTTTTTTCCCTCGTAAGACTCCCATAAAAAAAATTCTCATCCTAAACAGCAATTTAGGCCACATTATTTTTTTTACAAGAAGACCCTAAGGATGATGGGAGTCGTACCGGAAAGGGAGAACCAAATCGATTTCGTGGACGGCTGATTGGTAGGTGTGCGGGACGACTGATTGGTGGAGGAGCTTTGTGGGCGCTTTTTTTTTTTTGGAGCGCTAAAGAGTGGATTTTGCGGGGAGAGAGAGAGAGAGAGAGTAGAGAGAGTAACTATGGAGAGAGAGAGGAGGGGAGAGAGGAGACACGATGGAGAAGAGGAGGAGACACGATGTAGAAGAGGAAAACTGTTTGGTAGACAAGCGTGAGAAATAGGATGGAATCAATGATTCAATTCAATGACTGTAACCTATTGAAATTGCAATCCAATGATTGGAAGGATGCTCATGTTTGTATGGATAGACAAAAGACCGCTTTATTTTATAATATAGATTAGCCAGTGGTTTGAGCCTTGCGCACAACTTAGGCCTATCTTAATGATGGCCGGGGTGCAATTTGTTTGCGAATTCAAAGCCTATTAGAATGAGCAATATTGGTTCATTATTAGGTTAGGTTTCCCTAAAAAGTTTTTTTTTAAGGCAAAAGGAAATTTTATTAATCTTTGCAGTTGTTACAAAGATTAAAAGTATCTCAACTATGTTGACACCCAAACTCTTGACAATCATATACCAAACAAGACCCAAAAAAGAGAATTACAGTTAACAGGGAGTCAACCGTTCACAGAGAGAAACAAAAATGGAAAACATTTTAGAAACAGAAACAAAGCAGAATTCGGATGATCCTCTTGAGGTTTCCCCTAAAAAGTTGACCTATAACTTAAGGACTTTAGACAAATTGTTTCCGCTAAAAAGACTTTTAGATGTTATATGTAGGGCTGTGCAAAAAATTCGATGAACTGTGAAACCGGTCCATACTGAATTGATCCGTACCTTTTGGATTTTGTCGTGCATTAATGGTCCGAGAACGAATTGAAAAATTAGACAACCATGACTCGCAGTTCGGTTCATGAATTTTCATTACGAAACCGTTGATTAACTGAACCGGACCGTGAGATATTTATTTTATATAAATAATTATAATATATATATATACACACACACTATATTGTGATGTAAGGTAGATTTGAGCTTAAGGGCCTGGATTTGAACCACTTGAGAACTGCAAAGCCCTATAGGCGTGTATCCGTTATCTTCATTCACACGTGATGCGGGAAGGCATTGAGATGCTTTGTTGTTCTTTTTTTTTTTTTTGCTAATTAAAATGGTGACACCAGGTTTATCGTTGTCGGTAATCAAATTACATCACTTACGAGCCTTTCTGAACTTCCTAATCCAGAGGTGAAAATTTAGGACTTCGGGTTGGTGCTGTGCAGTGAGATTCACAGCATCATACTGCACACCTCCAAGCCGGAGATCAACCCATAGACAACATAGGCCAACCTAACCCTTGGGACATAGGTCACACCTATTGCGCCGAAGAAGCTTGCACCCTATGGGCCTCAAAGCCCAGATTACAAGCAATTCAGCACAAGAAAACCCTAAGGCAAACAAGAGCTCGTTTTGTTAAAATATTTTTTTGTTTAAACCCATACCATTGCACGACACCATCCCCCAATTCGAAAATTTAGGATTGATTGCATTTTGCTAAATACTTTATTGTGTTTTGATGAAAGATCTTTTTTTGTGAAGTGTTTATTTTTGCTTGCTTATGTAGCCTAGCTAGTTCGGGAATAAAATCGTAACCGATTCGTGCTTCACAGATTAGATTGGAACCGGACAGTAGGACTATTGGTCCAGACACGAATTTCATTTTGTAAAAATCGTGACTAGCGGTTCGGTCCTCAAATTTCTAAAAGTCCGATCCGATCCGATCCGATCGAGACCGCCAACACCCCTAGTTGTATGTAAGAGAAATAACATGTCCCGAAATCTGTCATTTTGTTGACTTTAGCACATTTACTAGTATGTTTCGTTTAGACATGCTAGTCAAAATAACCATTCAAACTAGCATCTACGCCTAGTCGTTATAGCACATTTACTAAAATGTTAGGAGACTATCAATATCATCATAAATTCGCCGCTTCTTTTGATCAGTTCTACTCTATAGGGTAGTCTTTAATTTTTCCTTTTTGGAAAAGTACCAATATATCATACATTAATTGGCAACTTCTTTGAGCAGTTTTTAATTGCTCCATCTAAGTAGTCTGGAGTCTTCTACCAGTTTTAACTAGAATAAATTCCCTGCGGATCACCCGGCAATCCATAGCTTGTCCGGATAATCAATGGGAAGGCGCCACGCATCAAATTTGACGACGTAACAGTTCCAAAAACCAACAAATCATGTTGTCACCTCTTAACTTGGGTTAACGGTCTTCTTTTACCCGTTCGGACGAATAAGTCACAGTTATTTTTTGTCTTTATTCAAATTTTTTTTACATTTGTTAGTTTCTCGTCAATTTTTTGGGGATTATTGTTTCGTCATGACAAGAGGAATCTAAAAAGTAAAAAATTTCGATCAAAACCTAATTTTCTTGAATTAAGACAAAAAATAAGCCAATAAGCCAATTTTTTCATCTTTATTTAAAAAAAAATTAGATTTCGATCAAAATTTTTTACTTTTGAGATTCCTCGTCATGAGGATGCAATAATCCCCAAAAAATTGATAATAAGCCAAATGACACGAAAAAAATTTGAATAAGGACAAAAATAAGCCACTGTGGCTTATTTGTCCGAACATTAGTAGGACTTTTCGGTACTGTCTATATATGTTAAAAAATATAAATAAAAAATTAAATGTTCCAATTTTCAATCTATTTGAACCGGTGTAAAGATTTTATTTTTTAAATTATTTTATCCTTAAAGGTCACAATTAATTTTTTGGCTTTAAGGCTCTCATATGAGAGCCTTAAAATCAAATAAAGAGCAAATACTTAATTATGAAAGTCCTAAAGTCAAAAATTAGTTATGACCTTTTAGGATAAAATGATTAAAAAAATGAGATTTTCGCACCGGTTCAAATGTATTGAAAATTGGAGCACTTCAATTTGTTAGGCTGTTTATATATTAAAAAATAGTTTAAAATAAGTACTCCAATTTTCAATCTGTTTGAATCAGTATGAATATCTTATTTTTTAACATTTTATTGTAAAAGGTCATAATTAGTTTTCTACTCCAAGACTCTCATAATTAAGTATCTGCCCTTCATTTGGTTTTAGAGCTCTCATATGACAGTCATAAAACCAAAAATTAATTATAATTCTTTAGAATAAAATGATCAGTAAACTCCTCCGCAACAATTCAAACAAATTAAAAATTGAGCACTAAATTTTGTAATCATATATATATATATATATATATATATATATATATATATATATATATATATCGGAGCGGTTTCGGAGACCCTTAAAAAAACCTCTAAAAAAAACCACCCAAATCTTAATCTCAGAGTTTTCAATCAAATTTTGATGATCCGAGCCGCTTAATGTGTTCAAAATGTGATTTTAAGGGTGCCCACGAGAAATTGGAAAAAAAAATAACGGGGAAGGGCTTGATTTGAGTAGTTTTTTTATTGAACTGTTCGGTAAAATTCAATAAAAAACTGTTCGGATGAAGCTCTTCCCTGTCATTTTTTTTGCTGATTTCTTGCGGATACCCTTAAAATCACTTTTTGATTACATTGAACTGCTCATATAATCAAAATTTCTATCGGAAACTTGGGGGGGGGGGGGGGGGGGGGGGGGGCGGGGGGAGGGTGGGTTTAGAGATTTTTTTAAGGATCCCCGCAGCCGCCTATATATGTATGTGTGTGTGTGTGTATAAACAATACCTAAAAAGAACAATAATTCTACAACCACACCCACTCTAGACACCCAAATATACACCCACACACACAAATGTATGGGCTCCACACACACTGCACACTCTAGTGTGTGTGGAGCCCACACACGTGTGCGTGTGTGTGTGTATTTGGGTATGGTTCTAAAACTTCTCTTTAACTAAGTCGTGTTTGCTGAACAACATAGCATTCAAATGTTACAGCAATTAATAAGTGTGGGGCTTTAGATCTCCGGTTAGGTTACTTCTGTAGCTTTTGGTTCAGTTGGGTTCGAGCCTAACATCTCTGCCTAACTTGCACAAGGAAGCACGATTAACAGATCATAACGGAGGAACTCCGGAATGGTCCTCTAGCTTGAGGATCAGAAAGTGCATAGCAAGAGTAGGGAAAGTACAAGGGTTTTGAGGTAGAAGATAGTGTGTACATTTTAGGGTTGTCCTCGCTTCCTTTATGTAGATTGTCCTTGCTTGCTCTCCAAGTTTGGGTATGTGTTGTGCACGCTTCGGTTGACTTCACTTCTAACATACCATATAAGGCGGTTAATTAGCATTCTCGTGCGTGAGCTATCACTCCATGTGCGCTCATGATTACTTTGTTGTATAACCGCTTCGAATGATATCACATACGTCACTTAGAATAAGGGAGTTGCAGTGGGTGAGCTGGCGAAGACTCGTGGTCGAGCCAAGTGGCCATACACCTAGCTGACCAGCGGAGATCGTTAGGATTCATTTCACATCCCCAAATGAAGAGTTTACACCTTCCAAAAAGACATAATTCACACTGAAGAATTCACACTTTCAAAAAAGACACAATTCACACCCAAATTAAGAACTCACACTCAAATGAAGAATTCATATCTTCAAAAAAAGACAAAATTTATATCCCAAGTGAAGAATTCACACATTCGAAATAGATCACAACCCAATAATACACAATTCTCTACAATATATTACAATTCACACCCCCTTAACAAAAATTCGAGTAATTCAACGCAACTTTTGCTCTTGATTCCATCGCAAAGAGGCCGGATAAACCAAAGCTCGAAAACAGTAGAGTGGAGCAAATCTTGGCGATGTAGAGTTGTTTCCATATGCATTAATTTGATTCCAAAAATAATTTTCTAGGATGTTTCAGTTTTTGGTGACTCACTGAGTTGCTATACCAGAGAACCAGAGGTAAGAAAAAAAAAATGCAGTTTACTTTATTCTTCCTAGTCTTTCCCCATTACTAGTAGAGAATATCAATTCATTGAATCTTCTTTTTTCACATATCAGAATCGAAAAACATCACGAAGCCTCATAGAGAACTAGAGGGAGGTCAAAAAAAGGACACTAACAAAGTAACAAACAAGAACCCTAAAACAATAGATCTAGAACCCCACATGGCCACGGTCACCACCGTCGTTGTCAATTTCGTTTGATTCTTCGTCGTTCTCTTCTTCTTCATCTGCTCACGTCGTATTCTCTGCTTCTTCTTTGGGAGATTTGAAACTCTGCTACTACTTACTCTCGTACATTGTCGTTTCGGAGGTGGAGAGAGAGAGAGAGAGACCTCAGAAGAGGTCGAGTGAGGCGAGACGTGGAATGGAACCAACAGATGAATTATGTCTTGATGATCCAATAGATGAATAAAGGTGGGGTATTTTGGGTACTTCATTTAAAACGGGACTTATAAGGGTTGGGTTTGACGCGGGATGGATTTATACAGGTGGAGAGGGACAAAATGAGGCTGGCTTGTAGAGCCCGCGTTGCCCTCCTCTTACATGCATGGACTTTTCCTTTGTTTCTTTGTTTTTATCCGATTATAGGCTTATTTCTTGTAATACTCTTGTCGGCCTATTATGGTAGGGCTGTCTTGGTCTGACAAAGACCTACCCACGCCTAGGAAGAGAAAGCTCAATAACTCAACTGTTGAGTTTTGGGTTTGATTGTCACTCCCCTTTTTGTGTCTTTATTAGATAATTTGTTTTTTGAGAGAAAGATAGTGATATTAACAAAAAGGAGAGTGACAAAATCAATTCTCTATTATAAAGGTGCTAGGATTTGCTCGTGCCTGAAGGCACGGTGCAACGCATTTTGAACACAATTAAAATGAATTACGAAACTATTGACCACCTCGCCAACGAAACTGATTTATATGGGATTTTTTTTTCCAAGATTAGGTTCAAACAAAGTACTTTCAGTGCATGTTCGTGCCCAAAGACGTGGATCGAACAATCAACGTACATGCAAATCAACACTGTAACCATGAATAAAGTATCAACCTGTTCATGTAACATCGACGGATCGTTCAAAATTTCAAAATAGCATATAGACAGAAAGAGAATATGGAACATTTGGTTATTATTATTATTATTACTCCCCCTGTCCTTATTTAATTGTCCACTACGATTTTACGTGCATTTTTAACGGCTTATATCTCTCGACGTATATTATGTTTTATGTTTTTGAAATCATTGTCTTATAAAAAAAATTGAAATCTATTAAATAAGATCCATATTGCATATTTTAGCAATATACGTTGAGAGATATAAGCCGTTGAAAATGCACGCAAAACCGTAGTGGACATAGGGACGGAGGGAGTATTATTTTTTTGGGGAAGAAAATCATTGCAAAATCAAATCTCGACCCAAATGTAGACAATCCTATTACAGATTGGATAATGGTGGGAGCTTTGCAATCGAAATAACCATTTAAACGGAGAAAAAAATGGAGAGAGAGAGAGAGGAGGAGGAGGAGGAGGAGAAGGAGAGAGTGAGATATGAATTTTGAACTTGAGATCTAATAAGTGACAATTGTGCAATTACTATTGTTTGAGAGAGAGAGAGAGGGAGAGTCATAGGATTTATGGAGCAAATTAATGGTTAGGATTTATAGAGAGATAAGATTCAAAAATCGTTCTCCCTTATAATGTGTCCTAGCGAATGCTCGTGCCTGATGGCACGGCGCAACGTATTTTAAATAGAACTAAAATGAATTACAAAACTATTGACCACCCCCGCCAACGAAGTTGATTTATACAAGATGATTTTTTTTCTTAAATTAGGTTCATGCTTGTGCCTAAAGTCATGACTCAAATGATCGCACACACAAATAGACATTGGACTCACGTGCAATATATCAATCATTGTCCAACAAGCCCAACTACGCAAAAAAAAAAACCAAGCATATTCGTAGGAATTCCCCGTGCTTAAAGCCACAACACGACATAATAGCGAGACTAACAACAACCAAGTAAAAAAATGGTCCCGCCGCCTCAGACATGAACAACAACAAAAAAACCGGTCCCATCGCCTGAGATGATCAAAATAGATACCTCAGAACCGACAATATGATATTGTTGTGGCTTTCCTACATCACCCAATATGACTCCCTAACAACCCCTTGACTCTTGGAAAGCACCTTAGTGATTGCTCTGTCCAGAATTAAAGAGATTAATTTGCCCATCAGCTGAAAATTAACACAAATACAATTCCACAGTCATGTTGAACATATTAAATAGTAAGAGAGTTCAAATATCACAATTTTCATTAGGATTTCTAAAGAGCTAGCAAACAATTTTTTTGGGAAAATTAATTTCAGGAGATAAGCAACATGTACCAACCGATACATGACAAAGCAACATATACTCAAATGAGAAAAAGGTCCAACCTTGAAACTTTGCATATCTAACACATAAAATAGAAGTCGTCAAGATCACTGACCCTCTTTTCCCTTGTCAAAGTCATTGAGAGTCCACCTTCTGAGAGGCTTTTCGATGTCAGTCATTGAGAGTACACCTTCTTTTCTCCACGGTTGTTACCTTTGAAGAAGCCTGCAAACCATAATTAACAGCACACCCACAATCAGATTAATCTCGAAGGAGTTATGATCTGAACATATGAGCGAAGTAACTGAGAACGAAAAAAAGACTTGAGCACATATCTCGGAGGAGTTATGATCAGAACATATGGGCGAAGTAACTGTGAACTAAAAACAAATTATATTTGGTCTTAGACACCCATCAAAGATCTTATAACCTTCCGTATCATGGTTGTAGCTAAAAGTAGTACAAAACTACAAATTATGTAAGAAATTGGTTTTTAACTAATGGATATGTGCCTCAACTAATTGGGGTAAGCCTAGCTATAGGCATCAAAATCAAGAAGGATCTTGATAAACCCTCACTGGAAATCAAACTTCTCGTATGGACAATCTTACAAACACCTTGAATGCAATATAAAACTCTAAAGTACACAGCTACAGTCATGCTCCTAGTAACAGGAAACAGAATGAAAACAGAAGCAATTGTTTTTAAAAGGTATGCAGCTCTAGTGCCCCGCCCGCATTGGCGTCAGTATATTGTCCAATGCCCCATTAATCTTTTCAATCTAAACAGTGATAATGAAGTTTTAAAAATGAAGTTCCAGCACAATATAAGAACACCAATTGGTGATAAATTATAGGCATTGTAAACGACTACCAACTGATCAGCATCCCCATAAATGGTATCACTTCAAGAACAAAAAAAAAGGGCAACAGTTGAAGAGCAATTTACATTCAGAGAATACCAATGTGCTCAAAAATGTCTAAATCAGAAAGCAAAAATTAACTCACTTGACTGTAGCATTCAACTTATAGCTGTACTGCAGCTCCATATAGCCGGTATCCCCAATGTCCCTGTCACAACAATGTAGTACCTGAAACCTAAAATGTGAAAAAGCAAAGTAGTTTCCAGTAACATCAAAAAGAGGCTCAAGGCCTGAATCGTATCTATAAGTTTGTTTTGTGAGCTTAGATCAAATGCAACATGCAAGTGAAATCAAAAAATAAAGTGGGATTTATAGTGCAAGGCTGCAAGCAATATTTGAACCTATACGGGATTGAACTATGAAGGTTAAAAAGAGGAGCTTACATATCAGGTATTGAACCACATGTAGGCTTTAGAGCATTTTTATTGAGTCTTGGCGCATAGGGGGGCAATCAGAGAAAACACCAAAAAAATGAAAGTAAGGAGAAAAGAGGAAAAAACCAACTCTTTATATCCATGAGTGATGAGTGCATCAATAGTAGTGAAGAAATCCAACAGTTTTAAGTTGATTCTAGAAGCAAAATGGAATTGACACCCCATGTTAAAAAGAGTGGGTCCAGGAAAATCAAAACAACTAATCAGTTAAACCATCTATTTAAGGTTCACCGTCACAAAATAAACTAATCAATTCAATAACCAACCAAATAAACCATCTACAAAATACAACATCCAAGTATGGCTCATCTCGCACCCGACCACACTAATTTCTTGAATTTAGGAATACACCTATGCAAATGTAGATACAAAAGATATATCTCTCTGTGGCGTTCAGCGGTGGTAAAGTAAAGCAGGGATTTGAGACACCTTGAAACTTGGTAAGAAACTCCTTGTAATTTTCCTCGGTGAAAGAACTTCAACACCCACACCTTCAGAACTTCATCACCCATACATTCAGATACAAAACTCTTCAATTGGACTTCAACACAAACCCCAACTCGGACCCTCGTCCCAACTTTCAAAACCCATGCCGTTGGACCCGTTGATTTGGGAAGAATCGCTGACATCCATTAGTGTGCATCCCCGTCTACAGTAAGTTATCAAACTGTATAAAAATTCAAGCAAACAAAGAGGAGTTTGACAAAACTATACTAAGCGGTGACTGTCAATTTCAGAAACTAAAGATTATGTTTAACACTAAGTTTGACAGATTTTCAACTGCCGAGGAAGAGTATCAATGGGTTTAACAACATTCCACACTAAAAGCACATATTAGTTAAATTGTGATTATGCGTCAAGATGAACAATGTATGCTGAAGCAATGTATGTGAACCTTTTTCTTCCTGTATCAACAAACTGCAACACTAAAATTATTTTCATGCGCTACGCCCCTACTGCCTAGAAAAGAAAGTAGGGGAAAAAAAGCATTCAGCCAAGCCGTATGGAAAAAAAAGAAGGGAAGCACAATTCCTGAATCGACATTGGAACCTCGGCTCGGAACAATTTCTAAAACAGGAAACACAATACCCACTTACCATCAAATACAGAGAAACACATTTTAGCAGAGAAATGACACATCAAACGAAGAATTCCCCCATTTTTGGGTTTTTGAGGAACCCAATACTCACACATTTTACATGGCAAACCAAAAAAAATACATGAACTACTAAATCCCAGTTTCAGGATTTTGGATTTTGAACTACTGATCACACATTATTCGCCGCTGCCGTATGTCTCTGGTTGAGCAATAGAGGGAGGCGGTGATTGGCGGAGGAAGTTTAGCAAAAGCTTGAAACTCAGCAACTCAGAAGAGGATTAGTAGGTTCACTCACCTGTTATATCTAAAAACATATCTATAGGCCATAGCAAATGATACAACAACCCACCTCGACCATGAGTATAAAGAAACACAAAAAAATAAACTTGGCATATGCTCAGTCACCTCCTATTCATGTATCTCAGTCCAAAACTAACTATGCAGGTCTAACAGAAACATTTTGACATGCGAATAAATCTCAAATGTTATTATTCTATAAATCAACCATTCTTTGTATGGTTGTAAATTGAGTACAGGTGATTATACACTTAGCAAGTAGTCTCAAAAATCTTAGTAATACAATCACATCTAGCTTGAAGCTTTCTTCAGTAAGTCCAACTTTGAAAAACCTGTGATTCCAAGAAGTACATCCAAATCAAATCAATTGGGTAGAAGAGCGAGTACAACTGTACCTCTGTCATTTGTAAAAAATACACATCTGTTGATCGGAAAGTAATCATAAATATAAAAACACCACACAGATTTCGTATGTGGAAACTACATAATAGAGGAAAAGGGGGGAAAAATAACTCGATATAATCTTTTAAGGGAAGAGACAGAAAAAGTTGGACATAACTCTTGTGAGGGAAAAGGATGATGGACATTGGACATAAATAAATCTCCTCTCAACATAATTCCTTAAACTGATTGGATATGAGCAGTAAAAGGCTCACAGGGAAGTTGTAATGATTCAAACTGTGCTTTGGTCTATTTGGAATGCCCAACTTCACAGCTTGATTTTTTCTGTTTCTCCCTTCAAACGACGAAAAGATAGGGAAAAAGGGAGGTTAAATGGACACATGCATCACTAGAGCACTCATTCTCATGACAGAGCAAACAAATCTCTAGGGAGAAAAAAGGAGGTTATCTATTGTTCTCTTGAAATATGACAGAGCAATTTCAATCTCCCGTCTCAATTCCATTTGCATGAGGCATTTTTACAGACGCCTTGGATGCATTAAACTAAGGAACATGCTCTTACTAAGACTACCGCTCAAAGTATGAAAACAAGGAACGACCCACACTGCAAAGCGTCCCAACCAGCTCTACGATTTTTACGATTATGATCTCACATTTTTACAAACATCCTAGATGCATGAGAATACAACTTCGATAAAAAAAAATCAACAGATGTGTGTAAACTCATTGCTTAGATGCGTGTGTTGATCAACAGATCTGTTACACATTGACCAAACTCATTTGCTAGTTTTTTCGAGTCAAGGGCTTGCGCTAGGGCCTATACAACTTCTGGAATCGTTAGGTTATCTGGAATCAGATTAAAGCATGGAGAGAGTAGCGGCGGCGTGGCTAAGCTGGCGATTCGGCCGGCGCGGAGACAGCGGCGGTAGCGGCGGTCTCTGATTGCGTGATGTGGCGGAGGAGGAGGCGGTGGCGGAGGGGGGAGGCGGCAGAGAGAGAGAGAGAGAGGGCGACAGAGAGAGACAGGGAGATCAGAGGGAGGCATACATGGGGTATTTGTGTGATTGGAAATTGCTCAGAAAAGGTTAAGTATTTACGGGCCTGCCATTGTAGAATGGAGGGTATAGATTTATGCAGAAGACAAATCTGAGCGTTGGTTGTCTTTTGAATTCAAACTCAGTCCTATCTTATTATATAGACTAGCGAATGCCCGTGCCTGAAGGCACGACGCAACACATTTTGAAGACAACTAGAGCTACCGGTCGAGCAATGAGCAAAGAGATGACATGTTGAAAAAAATGGGTAGGAACAAAGTAAAATATGGTATATTTTTGTTGTTGCAAAACTTTGATATGCTAATTACCGATGCCTACAGCACTCTGCAACAAAAATTTTTATTTGTTAAGCTCCTACCGTGTGTACATCACTACCAATGATAATCCTAATCACATATACCGAGTTAATTGCATTGATAGGATACACACTGAACTATATTAATCCAAACCACAAAACTCAAAACCAATACCATGTTGCATTCATAGAATCCAATTTTAACATGCATAAAAAATCTAAAAATTTATATAGAGTCAAATCTGATACACTACATAGGGGAAAAAAAGGTGTTCAACATAGATCTTTTTGTCTTGAAATTTGTCTCTTCATCTGCCTCCCAAGAGTTTTTGTACCAATGCATATCTACTTCATCCAAAAAGCACAATTAGGAACATGAATAACAGCCTAAAAAAATAATTAATGAGCAAGAATCTCTTCTTGTAAAAGTAAAATAATGACTAATAATAGTTACCTTAATTCTAGATTTTGTTTATTCGTCTCTCAACACAATCATGGTACGATCATGACCTTTGTAGATGTATTTGTGGATATACTTAACAGATTTTATTCCAGGACAAACTTCCACATTGATATGAGAATTATATTTTCTCGAAATGTATGTATTGTATGGCACCATATCCCTTTTATCAATTCGTTGACCCCTAGCTTACAGTATAGAGGGAGTAATAATGATATTGGTAGGCATACCCCATGCATAAAAATACGGTTAACTTCTTGCTCATCATGAATCACTACAATTACATTTTTTTCTCGAAGAGACGTAACCTTTGTATTGAAAAAATAAAACAAAGCAAATATGAATCAAATATATAAAGTCAGATTAAGCAATGCAATTGAATAAATGGAGTAGTTCGTACATTTTCTGCAAGTTACCGTCGAGCTGCATAAGAAAATGAAGAATTCACCAAATGCATAGGAAACAATTAATTTGATTAGTACGACCAATGTATAAAATGAAACGATTCAACTCACATGACCATAGACACTGAGATTGTCCATGATTAGTTAAGTCCCAAGAAGTTATCTGAAATTTGAAAGAGAGTAATAGTCAAAAGTTATCATGGGAATAACAACAGAAAGCATTTTAAAGATATATATAGACTCCCATAATATTAAATGAGTGACAAAAAAAAATGGAACACAAAAATCCAGGTTGCGGTGTGTTTGATTAACATCATAATATTTTCATCGATGGATATATGGTAATGTTTAAAAGAGTGTAAATAACAACACATGTTCTAATGAAACAAAGTTTAAAAAAATGAGAAAAAAGGTTTACAATTACTCCATGTGTTAATCTTGCAAAAGAAATGTTGTTTTGACAACTATCAAGGGAAAAAAGAATAGGGTGTTGCTGTTAAAAAAAAAGAAAGAATAGGGCGTTAATTAGTTTTGCACTATTTCTTTTCCTATGTCAAAAAAAAAATAAAAATGAAAGGTTTGAAGTAGCTAACGTTTGATCTTACTGTTAAAAAAAAAAATGTTTGAAAACCACCCTAATTTTCGGCATTAATTCCCTGAATCATAGGGATCCATTCTTACCCGGAAATGTGGCTGCAAGCATTATTTTCCAATTTATGTGATAATCAATAGAAGTTTAAATGTCAATATTTGGTAAATGTGATAAAAAATTAAATCCCTGAATCACAGGGAATCAATCTTAGGCATCCTTTTAAATGTAGTAAAAAATTAAATCCCTGAATCACAGAAAATCAATCTTAGGGATCCTTTTTTTTTTTTTTTTGATTAGCCGGTTACCAAAATGTGATGATGATAACCCTTGAACAACCAACGGTCTATATTTATAGAGGGGACATTCTGGTCCGTTGGTTGTCTTTTGGATTCAAACACAGTCCTCCCTTATCGATTTTGTAAAGAATGATGAAGGAGTCAGCATGCATGTTCCAAACGATAAATAAAATTGGCCATGAACCTAATTAAAACGTTTATAAGTTTAATAACAAAATCATTATGAGTGCTCTATATGAAAAAGGATAGCAATCCAAAAAAAAATTGCAGTACCTCGAATTTAAGCTCAATGCAAGAATTCTCTAAATATATTTCTTGTGATCTTTCCTGCAGTAAAATAATAGAAAGTAAGAAGATGGTAGAATAAACAACAAAGTTAGGATTAACGCAAAAGACCCATGCAAGGTTGTCAAAAAAAAAAAAAACTATTCTCTCACACTCATATTTTTTCTTCCAATTTTCGGTAAAAGAAACCCAATGCGAAAATTGAACTTGCATGAGAAATGAAAAAAATCCTTCGATATTTGAATCCCTTGCAAGAAAACTGAAAAAAATTAGTCAAGAAACTCCTAATTTACGGCAAAAGAAACTCAATATGAGTAAAAATCGTCCATGAAAAAAATCAAACTTGCATGAGAACTGAAAAAATCGAACTTATATCACTATCGGTAATAGTCGTTCAGGAAGTTGTTTTTGACAAAAGAAACCCAATATGATTAAAAATCGTTCAAGAAAGAAATTGAACTTTAGTGAGTACTAAAAAAAATCGAACTTACCTCACTATAGGTAATGGTTGGAGGACATGGAAAACCTATGGATGTGACAAACAAACCCAAAAAATGTGGACTTCTAAATAGAATGTATCAATTGCATACAGTAGGTTGGTCTTCTAAGAAACGGGGACTTCTAAAACATAGTGACAAATTTAAATCTTCTAAAATTTAAATCTTATGTGATAAGGAAATCACAGGGAGCCAATCACTCACACATTCCTAAATAGAAGGTATATTCCTTTTAGGTTGTGGACTTCTTATATATTTTACCTAATGCCTAAATAGGAGGCGGAAATGACTCCTTATATACAGTTTTGTCTATATCCCAAGTGATATGTACGTAATTCTCCTTTTAAAAAGGCTAAATCAATTACCTATGGATTCCTTTTCACTTATCTATGGATTTAAAATAGACTAAATCAATTCCATATATATACGTATTCTCCTTTTCAGTTTATAACCGATCCCATAAATCATGGGATTTCAAATGTTTGGAGATAGATACAAATTGAATTTTAATTAGAAGGGCCAAATGTTTTCTTTTTAATCGGAAGGAGTATTTTAGGTTTCCTTTCATTAATTCTTTCCAAATATGTCGCTGGCTATACTACCCGTATATACGAATTCAAAAACTAATTCCGTTTAAAAAATATGTACCAATCTAATGGTCCAAAATATACGGATTCAAGGGATGAAATATTTACCCACCAAATCAAAGATTTAATAATTAAAAGAATTCGTTGAAAGATTTAAAAAAAATTTACTGTAATTAAGCAATTGTCTCCAATTAGCTTTTGCCACTAATTAAGCAATTACGTTTACTCCCCAAGTCACAGATTTGATACCAATTCTCTCTTTCCAAAAATGTGCTCTATTTTTTGTTATGAAAAAGCAAAGTATTAGCCAAAATGCCATATAGAATGGAGGGTGTAGATTTATAGAGGAGACAAATCTGACCGTTGGTTGTCTTCAAACCCAGACCTCTCTTATTATATAGATAGTAGTGCATCCCCGTGCCTAAAGGCACGGCTCCGAATCGATAGCCAAAAAATTATTAAGTTTTATCCCTCCAACCTCTTTAACACAATGGCAGAAAAAAATCAATAGAGCATCATTTTCTTCACTCATCAATGACTGTGCTAAAATATCCATGTTTAAAAACACATTGTAAATAAGGACCTTAAATATCTTCAAGTAAGGACTTTAAAATGAGGGACTTATATGCGAACTCTCACATTTCTCACATTTCTCGATCGGATTTCGATAATTCGAGCCGCTCAATGTGTTCAGAACGTGATTTTAAGGGTATCCTAGAGAAATCGGCAAAAAAAATGACCGGGAAGGGCTTGATTTGAACAGTTTTTATTTGAACCATTCGATAAAAAACAAACAAAAACTGCTCGGATGAAGCCCTTCCCGGTCTTTTTTTTCGCTGATTTCTCGCGAGTACTCTTAAAATCACGTTCTAAACACATTGAGCGGCTTGGATCATCGAAATTCGATCGGGAAAGGGAGGTCCGCAGTTTATTAAAATGAGGTGGTCCTTATAAGAATGGGACTCTCTCTCTGTGTCTCTCTCACATGATTTTAAGGGTACCCGTGAGAAATCAGCAAAAAAATGATCGGGAAGAGCTTGATCCGAACAGTTTTTTATTGAACGATTCAGTAAAAAACTGCTTCGATCAAGCTCTTCCCGATCATTTTTTTTACCAATTTCTTGCGGGTACCCTTAAAATCACGTTCTGAACACATTGAGCGGCTCAGATCGTCGCAATTCGATCAGGAAAGGGGAGTCCCGCACGGTAAGGCCGTGCGGGATCCCTCATTGGAAGTAAAGTGTGTGTGTGTATATATACAGTTATTTTCAAATAAGGAGGTCCTTATTTAAAATAAGGACCTCTCAATTCCTCCCATTTTTCGTTCGAATTTCGATGATCCGAACAGCTCAATGTGTTCAGAACGTGATTTTAAGAGTACCCTTGAGGAATCAGCAAAAAAAATGACCGGGAAGGATTTCATCCGAGCAGTTTTTATTTGAACCGTTCGATAAAAAATAAATAAAAACTGCTTGGATGAAGCATTTTCGGACATTTTTTTTTGCTGATTTCTTGCTGTTACCCTTAAAATCACGTTCTGAACACATTGAGCGGTTTGGATCATCGAAATTCTATCGAGAAAAGAAGGTCCTTATTTTATTAAGTTAAGGTGATACTTAGGAGAATGGGACTATATATATATATAGACCTCCCATTTCTCGCCTTTCCCGATTGGATTTCGATGATCCAAGCCGTTCAATGTGTTCAGAACGTGATTTTAGGGGTACCCGTGAGAAATCGGCAAAAAAAATAACCGGGAAGGGCTTGATTTGAGCAGTTGTTATTTGAACCGTTAGATAAAAAATAAACAAAAACTGCTCGGATGAAGCCCTTCCCGGTTTTTTTTTTTCTGATTTCTAGAGGGTACCCTTAAAATCACGTTCTGAACACATTGAGCGGCTCGGATTATCGAAATTCGATCGGGAAAGGAAGGTCTGCATTTTATTAAAATAAGGTAGTCCTTATAAGAAGGGGACTATATATATATATATATATATATATATATATATATATATATATATATATATACAGTCAGTCTCAAATGAGGGAGTCCTTATTTTAGTTAAAATGCGGACCTCCTCATTTCTCAAATTTTCGATTAAATTTCGATGATCCGAGCTGCTCAATGTGTTCCGAACGTCATTTTAAGGGTACCCGCGAGAAATCAGCAAAAAAAATGACCGGGAAGGGCTTCATCTGAGCAGTTTTTGTTTGAACCGTTCGATAAAAAACAAACAAATACTGCTCGGATGAAACCCTTTCCGGTCATTTTTTTTGCTAATTTCTCGCGGGTACTCTTAAAATCACGTTCTGAACACATTGAGCGGCTCGAATTATCGAAATTCAATCGGGAAAGGGAGGTCCGAATTTTATTGAAATGAGGTGGTCCTTACGAGAGACGGACTATATATATATATATAGTATTAGTATACATGATATGAATCCTGATTAATATTAGTTACTATTTATTTCATTGCCTGTTTTAACAAATCTTACCAATTACTACCTGTTATAAACTACTTGATCGATTCAAAATAGCAATAAGGATTGTGTTTCTAAAAAAAAACTCAAACAAACTAAGTTATTATTATTATTAGTAATATTTTTTGCATTTTTTTCTAAGTAATTATGCTTGCACTTTAATTTAATTCTTCTTTGTCTCGGAGGAAGAAGGCGACTTGGAGGATGAAGTGTCTCTCTCTGGATTTTTAATTTTGAGTTTTTGGTGGGTTTGGGGTGTGCTCCTTGTGTTCGGATTTGCCGAGTGTTTTATTTTTGGTGTTATTATTTTTTGGTGGTCGTCTGTTTGTTTGGGCTGCTTTGTGGCTTTAAACTTATGGGGGGAATTCTGGTTCAGTGGAGAGTGGGGCAAATAAGTCCCAACACATGGGACACTTTTTGGGAATTAAAAACCCATGAAAAGAGGAAAAATAATGCCCAACTCATGGTATTCATAATCTACTCAGACAAAAATATCCCTCTCTATTGTAACACACACTTAGGGAGCAATGAAAACATATTCAGGGAGCAATGTACACACACTCAGGGAGCAGTATTATATGATTGAAAAAGCAATATAATTTAATTAAAAGTGCAATATTATGTGATTAAAAGAGCAGTGAAGCTACATCCACCGATTCCCAAGTCGATGAACTTCCACCGATACCTTATACATGGTGCCGTTTTGGATTATTATTTTTTTGGAGTTGAAACATTTAGTTTTATCCTTCTCTTAGGACTATTCAACGAGAGCCCTTGAGCTAAAAATTAATTATGATCCTTTTGGATAAAATGATCAGAAAAATAATATCTTTGCACCGGTTCGAACGGATTGAAAATCGGAACGCTTAATTTTTTTCATTTGGTTTTATGGTTCTCTTAGGGCTTTTCAACGAGAGCCCTAGAGTTAAAAATTAATTATGATCCTTTAAGATAAAATGATGAAAAAAATAAGATCTTTGCACCAGTTTAAAATGATTGAAAAATTAGAACACTAATTTTTTTTCATTTGGTTTTATGATTTTCTTAAGGCTATTCAACCAGAGCCCTAGAGTTAAAAATTAATTATGATCCTTTAAGATAAAATGATAAAAAAAATAAAACTAATTTTTTTCTTAAATAATCATAATTAATTTTTAGCTTTAGGACTCTCGTTGAAAAACCATAAGAGAACCACAAAACCAAATGCAAAAATCTTATTTTTCTGATCATTTTATCAAAAATGATCATAATTAGTTTTTAACTATACGGCTCTCGTTGAAGAGCCCAAGAGAAGGATAAAACTAAATGTTTAAACAAAAAAAAATCCAAACCCATATTCAACTTAGATCTATATAAGGGGCAACTTAGATTTATAAAAGGAGTAATTTAGGTTCAAACCCAAATTCAACTACATATCGACTCATGATCTCATACAATGAACAACTTAGGTTCATAAAAGGAGCAACTTAGGTTCATAGAAGAGGCAGCTTAGGTCCAAACCTATATTTAACTTAGGCCCATTGAAGAGGCAACTTAAATTCATAGAAAAGACAATTTAGGTGTAAACTAATATTCAACTACATATCGACTCATGATTTCATAGAATGAGCAAATTAGGTTCATAGAATGGACAACTTAGGTTTATAGAAGGGGCAACTTAAGTACATAGAACGGGCAACTTAAGTCCAAACCTATATTCAACTAAGGTTCATAGAAAGGGCAACTTAGATTCATAGAAAGAGCAACTTAGGTCCAAACCCAGATTCAATTACATATCAACTCATGATCTCATACAAGGGGTAATTTAGGTTCATAAAATGGACAACTTAGATTTATAGAAGGGACAACTTAAGTCTATAGAAGGGGCAACTTAGACTTTTAGGGTTTCAAATGGGACGTGGAGGCTCTGCTGCGCCTCATGGCACAGTAACTCCTACCCACACCAAAAAAGGGTACCCTTTTTATAGGGAAAAAAATTTTAGGCTTTCTATTTGCAATTCTGTGGAGCAGAAATGTGATTATAAGAGTCTTAGAGATAAAATTTAATTATGTCTTTTTAGAATAATATGATCAGAATAATAAGATCTTCACATTGGTTCAAACGGATTGAAAATTGGAACAGATAATTTTTTAAACTGTATTTTTAATATATAAACAGTTTAAAAAAATTAAGTGCTATAATTTTTAATCCGTTTGAACAAGTGCGAATATCTTATTATTCTGAACATATTATTCTAAAAAGATATAATTAACTTTTGTCTTTAAGGCTCTAATAATCATGTTTCTACTCCACATGATTTTAAATAAACAGCAGATACTTAATTATGAGAGTTCTAGAAACAAAAGTTAATTATGATCCTTTAGAATAATATGTTCAGAATAATAAGATATTTGCACTTGTTCAAACAGATTAAAAATTGGAGCACTTAATTTTTTTAAACTGTTTATATATTAAAAATACAATTTAAAAAATTATCTGTTCCAATTTTCAATCCGTTTGAACCAGTGTGAAGATCTTATTATTCTGATCACATAATTCTAAAGAGACATAATTAAATTTTATCTCTAAGGCTTTTATAATCACGTTTCTGCTTCATAGGATTGCAAATAGAATGCCTAAAATTTTTTTCCCTCCACAAACGGTACCCTTTTTTGGTGTGGGTCCCTGTGCCATGAGGCACATCAGAGCCCAGCGTCCTTTCAAATGTGTATGGGTTATACTAGTCTTTTTACATCATCTTTCCATGTATGAGGAATTGTTTTTGTCCGTTTCATATCTGGGGCAATTTCCAGAAAACCTGTTCATGGGTTGACAATTTTTTTCCCCTGGTTCCACTGAACACGAATTCCCCCTAAACTTATTTTGGTTCTTTGGTTGTTTTTGATTTTTGGGGTTCTTGGCTGTTTTCAGTTTTTGGGGTCTGATTTGGCGTCTTGTCTGTCTTTAAGTCTCGGGTGACTTTTTATCGGTGTGCCCTTGATCTTTTTAATCTATGTAATCATTTATAAAGATTAATTTTTTTTTTATAAAAAAAAATAACAATAAAGATTGTGTTTCGGAAAAGAAATCTCTTGCCTATCAAAAAAGAAAAGAAAAAAATCTCAAACAATATTCTTAGTACGTAATTATGCTTCACACTTAAGTTTCATTCTTGACTTCTTAAATCTTTTTTGTTCGAATATGAGTATATTTGGGGAAACCCCAATCTCCACTGGAGGCGGATTTGGATCTTTATCTTATACTACATTCCCTATGGAAATCAGGGTGGGATGGTGAAAGACGCTGCAATTAGGGATTAGGGATGGAATAATAAGGTCCCCGATTCATATATACCCTACTTGTTGCCATCGACCCCTACTCACTTATTGCTTCTATCAACATTTCATTGGTGACAGAGCAATGTCCGTTTTTGCAAGTGCTCCAGTATTGCATTTTTTGTATTCAAATAACAAAAAAAAAAACATAATTAAAAACCTTACGGTTCTAATGTGGTAGTTTATCTCACAAACTGATACATTTAGCAAGTGTAGTGGTGTTTGACATGAAACACTCAATTGGGTTCTGATCAAATACAGGTCGCATTTGGATCGTTCGATTCGATAATTGTAACAATCCGGATTTTTGACCCAATTTTGTTTTAATACAAATTTATACTGTTAAATTCTTAATTCAATAATTAATTAGATTGAATAATTAAAATATATTATTATGTGTACAATTGATATTATTTGCACTATTGAATAAGATATGTATTTAAACTTTAGATATATAGGGAATCAGTGATGCATATTCATCTCTTATCTTTCCTATCTAAACCCTAAGTAGAACTCTATTCAAACTAACTCTCCACTTCTCTCTCTTATCCTATACATACACGCGTCCAGATACATTCTCACCATGTACATACATGCGTCCATATACATTAGAATTGAAAACCCCATATATTAGAATTGAAAACCCCCCCAAATGTGGCACTTGTCCCCTATCTTTTTATCATTATCAGTATCACTCTCCTTCCTCATTCCATCACTTCTACACTTATCCTCTCACATTCTCACTATCTTATTCTCTCTCATTATACATATCCACATAAATCCGAAAATTGAACACCAGTATATTATTTCACTCTCAATTCTATTGTTGAGTCTAAAATAGAGAGAGAGAAAGAGTTGTGGCCGTAGGTGTGTGCACACCGTGAGTTTCGTGGGCACACCGCTGCTGCAGGCCCTGTCGGAGTGCCACCGGACGTCGCATCGAGATTTCAGAACCACCACGGCGATCTACGGACACCGTACAACACTTATCCGGACTTAGAATCGCGTTTGAGGTAGTTTTCGGAAACCCGAAACTTTAATCTGCATTTTAATGGAGTTAAGACTTAGATTTAAAGTTTATTGAAGATGATGATCTGCTGTTAAATTGTTAATTTATTTTTAGTCCTATTTATATTAAAATTCAGTCTGGTTGTGCTGGAATGATTAGTGTTATACCCTGTGAAAATTTATGATCGTTTAACAAGTGTTTGATTGTGAATTTATTATTGATGATGTATTGTTAATTTGAATTTGAGTGGACGTTTACGTGTTTAATAAATTATTGAGGTAAATAAATGTTTATGAAATATTCACAAGAATATTTTACTAGTAAAAATTTATTTAGATTGTAAACAAGAAATATTTTAGATTATATATTAGTTAATCTTTAACTCTAATAAATATTTATTAGAATAGCCTCGCATAATTTTGTTCTTATGAAAATCTCATATTAATATTTAATATAGTTAGTAAATACTAAATTTAGCAATAAATATTTTTCAATAAAAATTAGTTTGTAAAATCTATGAATAATATAAGAGTTAAAGAAAATGTTTAAATAATAGAAATGTTTTATAAAATTTCTAAATGAGAGAAATAGACTTAATTTTAAGTGTAGTAATTAATTGTTTGACTGAATATTATTTTGTTACTCGCATGATTAATTCTATGACAGGATTAATTTTATCGCATGGTTATGTGTTGTTAGTACTTTTAGTTGAAATGTTTGAACTGTACGATATTTTGTTGTGGCTGTAGATTGGACAAATAGGTTCCTGGGGTGGTTACGAGTAGTGAATCATGTAGATGATAATAAGTAAATGGAAAATGATAAAGTGTTGAAAGTGCGAGTACTGTGTGGATTGTGAATTGAGTCATGGCGATGGCAAGGGTAACGTATGGGGCCCTGTGTTGAAATGGGTTACCTGAGGGGCCCGGTGTTGTGACACTAACGTATGATACGTCATGGGAAGTTTCTCTTCGAGGAAGAGAATGGGTCCCATAAGACGGTTATAGTTAGTGAGACGCTAACGTATGATACGTCATGGAAAGTTTCTCTTCGAGGAAGAGAATGGGTCCCATGAGACGGTTATAGTTAGTGAGACGTTAATGTATGATACGTCATGAAAAGTTTCTCTTTGAGTAAGAGAATGGGTCCCATGAGACGGTTATAGTTAGCGTAGGGTAGTGGATGCCCGACCCTAATGTACGATACGTCATGGGATGACTCGATCCTCCTGTACGTTATGGTCTTAAGTGAGAACATGCTCGGTACATAACTTAGGTGAGCTCACCTAGGACCTTGGTGTAGGATAATCAAGAGGAATGGTGGACCCATGAGACGATTGTAGTTAGTGGATGTGGGAGAAAAGGATCTCGCGGAGAGAATTCTTAGATTACATGTAAGATGATGGATAGTAAAAAAAAAGACGATGTGTTATTATTTTGTACCTTCGGTGTATTATGAATTATTATATTGTTGATTTGTTCTAGTCATTTTCTCAGGGAATACAATGTCCGAGCTGATCTGTATGTTATGAGCACAGATACTTGGGCGAAAATTAATTTTAATAAGATGTCATTGTTCTTGGTTGAGATGAATGAATGAGGGCTGTATGATAGCATCGTGCAAATCGGTGTATCTTCTGCTACAGCCTTGAATGGAGTTTTCTATTGGCCTGCACATGTACTCCCAACTGATCAAGTGGTTGTTATGTCCTTCGACATGGGTGATGAGGTGTTCAGAAGAATAACAACACAGAGTGTTTGCATAAGAAATGGAATCTAACTAACTGGCAGTTTAAAGAATTAATGATAAAATTGTTCTGCTTGTTTCTCCTGATGAAGGGGGCTTCGATGTGTGGGTGTTGGATGAAAACGAGAGTTTTTGGACTAAACATATTGAAGTTGGGCCTTTTCCGAGGATTGCAATTGATATGGGATACGATGTAGATGGTCATATTACAGTTGTGGGAGGTGGGAAAATGGTGAATTGTTAGTGACTGAGCATAAATATTCTGGTGAGCTAAAACTCTTTTCATATGATACAAAGACCCGGGAAACTATAGATCTTTATTGTGGTCATGTTCCGTATCTATCTTGTGTTTATTTGTGTGAGGGGACTCTATTTCCAGTCATGCAAGCCAATAAAATCGTGCTCAACAAGTAGAACAAGAATAGGAAAGCACTTAATTTGCTGAAGCAACTCATGTGTGACTAGTGTTGGGTTTCCCTTCTTATGTGAATTTTGTGGAGGCCTAAAATTTTTGCCTTGTTTGGATCATATCTTGAATCATCCAAACAAGGCATTTGTTTGCCCAATAACAATTTGTCCAATCATTACCTTTATCTCCAATCATTACACTAATTTCTCTCTACACTCATTACCCAAAAATCAAACTCAAAAATTTTTAAAACATCATCCAAACAAGGCTTTTGTTTGCCCAATAACAATTTGTGTGTGGCCCAAAAAGGATTTATTTGTGGGCTAGTTTTTGGGTATATGGAAGTTTCTACGCATGTTTGTTTTGCAGAACACATGATTTGCAGATGACCTTGGCACCACTTGGCTTCTCTTGGAAGCTAGATGAGTTTTTTTCTTTGGGGGAATGCAATCACAATTGGAACCTTCGTCCAAGATTTCTCAAGATTTTGCAACAAAATGTGACACCTGCTTAGAGTTTTCTCAATCAACAGCTCTCTCTGTTTTTCCCATGCAGTTAGAAGGAGCATTTTATTGTTCATTCTGCATTTTACACAATGTCTGGCAAATTTGTCGGATTGATCAGCTAGGGTTGTAAGCGAGGCAAGCCGAACTTTGTCGAGCTCGAGCTTGGTTTGTCAAATTTGTCGGATTGATCAGCTAGGGTTGTAAGCGAGGGAAGCCGAACATATTCGAGCTCGAGCTTGGTTCGTTTACTAAACGAGTCAAAAACTGGAATTTGAGCTCGGCGCGAGTTTTAACGAGCCGAGCATAGTCATTTATTAAACGAGTCTCTTTAATCGAGCCAATCCTCCATTAACGAGGCGAGCTTTTGTTGAACGACAAATTTTGAAAGTGGATTTCGAATATAAACTTTTCTTTTAGCAGCCAAGAGCAATTCGATGCTGCCAAATGTAATTCCATGCGGCCAAAAGCAATTCGATGCGGCCAAGTACAATTCGATGCGGCAAAGAGCAATTCGATGCGGCCAAGTGCAATTCGTAGCCGACAAGTGCAATTCGATGCGGCGAAGAATAATTCGTAGCGGCCCGGTGCAATTTGATATGGCCAAGTGTAATTTGATGCGGCCAAGAGTAATTCGTAGCGCACCAGTGCAATTCGACGCGGCATAGTGTAATTCCATACTTGCATTTATGGATCTCAGTGTCCGTTTATCCCGTCCGTTTTTAGGAGACGATAAACTGTTCTTCACGGCGGTGCACACCGATGTTTAGGACGTCCGACGACGTCGGCGTCTTCGGTATGGTTCTTAGATCCTCTGTCTTTCCCTCTCCCCTCTATTTTTTTCTGGCCCCCTCCTCTAGCCTTCTGCATTTTCTTCTTGTTCTGTTGTTTTATTTCCGGCAGTCCCCTCCCGGTTGTGTTTCATCCGTGCTTTGGATCCATTGTCAATCTTTCTCTTGGGTTTTCCAGTTGTTGGCTTAACAGCTAGGTGGATCTGGTGGTCTGGATATGGCTGGCGTCGGTCTCCGGCCGGTTGCATTGTTGGATGCATCGATCATTGCCTAAAGGCTCGGTGAGCTTCCGCGGCAGATGGGTGGTATGAGGATGGTGCCTTTTCTCGTGGTGGCCAATGGTGGCGCGGTGGTTTTATTTGTCAAAGTGATATTCGGGTTGTTTGGTGGTTCTATTGGTGGTCTAGTCGCCAGAGGTGGGGCAGCGCTACAGTGAAGAACCTCAGAAGTCTTGGGTAGGTTTTGGGTATTCTTGGGCAAGATCTAGCCCACTTTGGCGGGTTAGATGGCGGGTTATTTGGCATTTATTTTTGATCTGTCATTTGAAGGCCTTTGTATTTGTTTGATTTTTATTGTAGTATCTGGGCTTTGAGGCCTTTAGTTGTTTGGGCATCATGCCCTCTGGCTGTTGGGCTTTGCCCATTTATCCAACCTTGGTTGGATTCCCCTCCTTGTTCCCTGATCTTGATGTTACCATATCAATTTTCCTAAGAAATGGTACCTTTTGCCGATCAAAAAAGCTATATCAATTTGCAAGTCTCTAAAATGATGCTATATAACAGCAATGAAGGAAATTGCCTCTAAAACATTCAATTCCAATCTCAAAATCCATAACACAACTGAAAGAATATTCATAAGTGACCAACACAGGCTATAGTAGCCAATCAAACAAAAAAGGGGGGACTATAGTAAACATGTAATAGTACGTACCCCTCTGGAAAACAAATTAAAATACCTGTAATCAATTTAACACCAGCATCAGTTGCACTTGACATTCTGGAGTGGCCTTATCGCGATGTTGACGTCCATGGTGTAATCCAAATTAGTA
Organism: Rhododendron vialii; assembly: GCF_030253575.1. Taxonomy (NCBI): domain Eukaryota; kingdom Viridiplantae; phylum Streptophyta; class Magnoliopsida; order Ericales; family Ericaceae; genus Rhododendron; species Rhododendron vialii. The sequence goes on along the minus strand of NC_080561.1, from coordinate 40,661,364 downwards.
GCTTTCTTCCTCTTGAAAATGAACATGAGGTCCACCTTTCTGGTCAAAGTCAATTGGTATTCCCAGCTTCGTAGTTAACCAGGTTTACTGAAACAATTATATTTTTGGTGGATCAAAGAAAGGCTTTTGAATTTGGGATTTTAGCACTCCAAACTGGCGTACCCTTATAGAAGAATTGACAGTGAAGTTTTCGTATTTATAAGGGCCAAAATTTGTGTTCTTGACCCCAAGTGCAGTGTTCATCGTTATGTTGAACGAAGGGGTGGTTGTTTGGACATTGGAAGCGCCGGATGTGGCAGAACTAACCCCGGAATCGAGGAGTTCGGACTTTCATAACCGTCATTGTGAAGAGTACGATGATTCCGGTTTGGAAAATGACAAAGGCCACGCCATATAACAACCATTTCTTACATTTCAAGCGTCGGAGATCGGATGAGGTTGCTTTGCCCGCTCTTGGTCGCTCCAGTAATAACCGTTGGCGGGTGCCAAGGGATACCCTGCTTTGTATTCCACTGCCATAGGACTTGTTTTGGGAAATTGGTTTTTGTTTTGCTGGTTGAATTAAGAGAGTAGTGAAGGGAATTCGGATTACTTGGCCGCGTCGAATTACATTTGGCCGCTACAATTGTAGTTGGCCGCGTCTATTTACAGTTGGCCGCCACGAATTGCACTTGGCCGCGTTTAATTGATATGGCCGCTATGAACTGCACTTGGCCGCTGATAATTGCACTTGGCCGCGTCGAATTGGATGCGGGCAAGTGCAATTTGAAGCGTCCAAGTGTAATTTGACGCGGCCAAGTGTAGTTCAACTCGGACAAGTGTCATTTGATGCGGCCAAGTACATTTTGATGTGGCCAAAAGGTATTCGATGTGACCAAGTCCAATTCGTAGTGGCCCCAAGTGCAATTCGATGCCAAGGAGCGACAAAGAAGCCACAACATTTGATGCCAAAGAGCTCCGTCGCCAAAAGCACAAGAAATGGCTACTCTATGGCGTAGCCTTCATCGTTTTCCAGTCTGGAATCATACTCCTCTTCTCCAAGACGGTCATGAAAGTGTGAAATCCCAAGTTCCAGGTCATATCCGCCACCTTCGACACATTTGATATCCCAACCACCAACACTTCCTTCAATTAATCTTAAAACCAACGTAGCACTTGGGATCAAGAACACAAATTTTGGCCCCTGCAAGTACGACAACAGCACAATGTATGTATTTTTGCTATGGCGAAGCTGAGGTTGGGAGTGTTATTATTCCCAAATCGAAAGCCCAATTTCGAAGGACCAAAATGTTTACCAAAATAGAAAATTTTGATTGTTCTTGTTCCAATAAGGAAATTTCAAATAATTCAAATAAGTACTTATTTAAACAAGTACTTATATTTTTTTGAATTAAAGGTAATGTATTGTGAGAGAATGATCTATCTCGTAAAAAAAAAAGTACTTAAAAAATAAGAATTTTAGCAGAACGGAGCTTGAGAGAGCTAGAACTAAATCTTCTTACTGTAGTTTTACCTTGCGTGTCTCTATCAATAGTATTTCCTACTATAATTGTATATAGGTAAAAGAAACGTGATAAATATTGCTAGTACTATTTTGGAAAAGCCCCATATGTATGTCCTAATCTCTCTTACTAGCCCGGTTTCTAGAAAAGAAGCTTCCAATAATGGGCGATTCTTGATAATCTCCACTTGACAGTCATCATCAATTTGTATTTCAAGTTGGCCAGAATAGCAAATTTTGATTGTTCCTCAGAGGTTGAGTTTGACATTTCCTACTAAAGCCCCTGTTTGGGGATTTCTTCATGTTTTACTTTACGTACTTGGGATTTGTACTACACATTTGCTCTTTGGTTTTTTGTTTTTTTTGTTTGTTTTTGTTTTTGTATGGAATGCCATAAAATTTCAATTCTTTGAATTAATTAGAGTTTATTTGAGGGAAACCCAGTACAAAAGTAAATGAAACTGTTAGGAGTCGAATATATCATGCTCCCTTTGTTTGATTGAGTTTTTCTCTAATTTTTCAAATCAAGTTAACCTAATATAAGGGCACTATTGGTATAATCAGATGGGGTTTTTCCCACCATTACAGTTATAATGCTTTTAGTTTTCATGGTAAATTATGTGTATCATTTACCATGAAATATGTTTGTTTGTTATTTTCATTCCATGATAAATAATTTGTACCATTTACCATGAATTATTTGTTTGAATTAAGGCTTATTTATCGAGTCCAAATATATTTGAGAGAGAGAGAGAGAGAGAGAGAGAGAGAGAGAGAGAGAGAGAGAGAGAGAGAGAGAGAGAGAGAGAGAGATTTGAATTCGTCCGTAGTAAATGGAAATAGAAATCATTGGGATTTCCTTATCTGAACATTTGAAAGTTCGAATGTTTGAAATCGGGGGCATTCGTAGAGACTGAGGGGGTTGAAGACCAAGAAGTGAGTTATTTATACTTAGCATTCTTCTTATGGCTTGATACAATCTCCTGGTCCTTGAGGAAAGGAAAAAAAATGAATCAGGCCGCCCCATGCCTTGAAAGAATTCACACCGGCTACCAGCTTTCACACTTTTCCTTTTGGGAAGGGAGGATTAGCAAAATCCTATTGATTGCAACTTTTTCATGACTTTCGGGAAAAGCATGAATCAAAATTGCTCGAATGGTACGATCCCAACGTCACCCCAGAATGAAAGGTGATCTCGTAATTCTTGGTAACAAAATGTATATATCTATAGTTAATTAGAGGCCGGTCCTCCTTTCTAGCCTCGGTATGATCCCAACCCTGAAATATTTTCCCAAAGCTGAAGGGCTCGGGTATGTTGGGTGATGGACGTTTTTGCCCTTTTCCGGGTTTACTATATATAGGCTTGTTTTCAAAAGAATATTGGCGGAGAGAGACGACAGATAGAGAGAGAGAGAGCACGCGATCGTGAGAGCGATCTCGAGAGAGAGAGAGAGATATCGAGATCTAGGGAGAGATCGCGATAGAGAGAACGATTGATGTCTAGCTTGAGCGATTGATGTTCGATTGAGAGGAGAAATTGCGTTGGATTGAGATTCAATCGATCTGTTGAGATATTTTTGAGTATGTTGTTAGATTTGATTAGTTATTCAGTTGATGTACTTTTCATTTAGTAGTGATGTATGTTGCTTTGTGATTCGTTGTAGCTTTGTGGTGCGTGAGGAGATGCAGGTTGATGGAGTCGAGCAGATGAGGTATTTAATGTCGTTTTTGTTGGTAGATTTGTTTATTTTCAGTGTTTATGTGATTGTTTTGATATATGAGAACTCTTTTTAGATCTATGAGAACTGGTTTCTGAATTACGAGAGCTGGTGTCTGAACTATGAGAACTGGTTTCTGAACTATGAGAACTGGTTTCTGAACTATGAGACCTGGTTTCTTAACTATGAGACCTGGTTTCTGAACTATGAGAACTGGTGTCTGAACTATGAGAGCTTGTTTCTGAACTATGAGAATTGGTTTCTGAACTATGAGAACTGGTGTCTGAACTATGAGAACTGGTTTCTGAACTATAGTTCTCATATGAATTTGATGTGAATTGTCGTTTTGTGTATTTTGCACGAGAACTGTTTAATTGTTGTTTACGTTGTTAGATTTTGATTTTTTTACTGTTTATGTGATTATTTTCATATTTTTATTATTTAAATGTCGTTTTTGTTGTTAGATTGAGGCCTAGCTTGAACTATCATTGTGTTTGTTTGTTATATTTTTATGTGAACTGTCTTTTTGTGTTTTTTGTATGAGAAGTGTTTATGAGAATTGTGTTTTTTAAATGAGAACTGTGTTATTTTATATGAGAACTGTGTTTTTTATAGGAGAACTGTGTTGGTTTATGAGAATTGTGTCGTTTTTCTTTGTGTGAATTGTTTGTTTTTTTTGTTAGGGAAACGGAGAAATCGTTGATTTTGTTTTGTAAATACAATGGATTGTGTGCTGGAATAAAGTTGTCTCGGTCGTCGAGAATTGGAGATTTTATGAAGATATTGTGTGGCAAGTTTAGTGATTTGAGAAGACACTCATTGCAACTCTTTTATGCTATACGTGATCATCCTAGTACCATGTTATATAATGATGAAGATTTAGAGGTGATGTTTGCTGTAGCTGATAGTATTGGATTGAATTGCATTGAAGTTACAGTAGTAGATAGTCGTGGTTTTGATAGTGGTATTAGTGGGTGTGGTGTTGATGTTGGTGCTAATAGTAGTGGGGTTTTCGATAGTGGTGGTGCTAGCACTAGTAAGGGCCTTTGTTTCAGTGGGCAAGGGTTAGTCGGCTGTCGGTTGGAATCAATGGAATATGTAGGTAAAGAGGATGATTTGGGAGCTATGTTTTGCCCGCATCAGCATCGGCCAAGGTTGTCCGATGCGTGGAAAGAGCTTATTAAAAGTGTTGGTCAGTTGTTTGTCGGGGGTTTGGAAGGTTTTCGTGATGCATTGTGTAAATATTCAATTGTTCATTCTTTTGAGTTTGACTTTGTAAAGAATGAAATAGAGAGAGTGACTGCAGTTTGTAAGGTAAAATCTTGCAAGTGGAATATCCATGCTAGACTTGACAAGGTCAGTGGTTGCTTTTGTTGCTGGGCATACGACAAAGAACTATCATGCTAATTCATCTCTGATTAGTCAATTGATAAAGGATGATGTTCGAGACAAGTCAAAGAAACGTCCTGTTGATGTTGTTGATGATTTGAAGGAGTATTATGGGATGGATGTGTCATATAATCGTGCTTGGTTAGCTGTCCAGAAAGCCAAGTCAAGTGCATTTGGAGATTATTCAGATTCTTTTAATCAACTTCAATGGTATCGTAATGTTGTTCTGAATTCGGATCCAAGAAGTGTTTTTGATGTTGAGTGGGATCAAACCACAAATCGTTTTTTTGAGGTTGTTTGTAGCGTTTGATGAATGTGTACAAGGATTTAAGCACTGCAGGCCTGTTTTATCCGTTGACGCAACGTTCTTGAAGGCAAGGCATATGGGATGCTTGATGTCTGCTTCAGCTAAAGATGATAATGCAGGTATGAAATAGATCACATATACAATTCTCATATGACTACTTACACACATTTCACATAGGCTACAATGCAGTATGAGAAATATGAGAACTGTTTTGAGAACTATGAGAACTGGTTTCTTATAGTCATATAGGATGCTTGATGTGTGATTGAGCTAAAGATGGTAATGCAGGAATGAAATAGATTACATATACAATTCTCATATGAATATAACATACAGTTCACATAGGCCATAATGCACTATGAGAAATATGAGAACTGTTTTCAAAATTATGAGAACTGGTTTCTGAAGTGTGAGAACTGATTTTGCCATATGTATGAACTGGTTACTGAATTATTTTTTCCTTCTCAGGTCTATTTCCATTGTGCTTTGGTGTGGTTGATTCTGAGAATAATGATAATTGGCTTTGGTTTATGGAGAAGTTGCATGGTATTTTGGATGAAGATAGAAGGGTTTTTGTTTTTATATCTGATCGTCACAGAGGAATAAAAGAGGGTATTGCTAAGGTGTTTCCTTCAAGCTTTCATGCTTATTGTCTCTATCATTTAAAGGGTAACTTGCGTACTACTTTGGCGTCCACAAATGTCAAGTATAAAGAGAGTTTGATCAGAGTGTTTTCAAAATGTGCTTATGCTCCCACTGTGGCAAAGTTTAATCAGCATATGGGTAATTTGCTGAAACACGGTGGTGCAGCTGTTGTTCATTTTCTGTCGGAGTTGCCTAATGAGCGTTGGGCAAATGTTTTTTTCCCGAGGCAACGTTATGGAGCAATGTCCTCTAGTCTAGCTGAGTGCTTTAACTCATGGATATTGAAAGAGCGTGAATTGCCCGTGGTGGATATGGTTGATCGTATAAGGAAGAAGATGATGAAATCAATGTGTTTGAGGAGAGAAAGGGCAAGTAAATGGGATCAGGTGATTTGTCCTTATGGGGAGTCTCGGTTGGAGAAGTTATATGATTTAGTTAAAACATGGAAAGTGATTCCTTCAAGTGCTGATATATTTGAAGTTGACACGGATCCATCTGTATGTGTTGATATTGGGAGGCGTACATGCAGTTGTTGTTGGTGGCAGTTGAATGCATTCCCTTGTTGCCACGCTGTCTGTGCTATCAAATATAGTGGTAAGGATTTGAACTTATATGTAAAGCGTTATTTTCATGTTGAGAGTTATCGTTGGGTGTATTCAAAACCAATTTACCCAGTTGCGTCATTGTTGAAAGGTGATGTGGTTGATTGTGGTACATGTATTCTGCCACCATTGTCAAAAAAGCCTCCAGGGTGGCCTAAGAAGAAGAGGATTCGTTCGAATGGGGAGAAGGTTAGAGAAATAAAGTGCGGTAGGTGTGGGAAGATGGGGAATCATAACAAACTTACTTGTAAGGAGGATTTGAGGCCTGGTTTTTAGGATTTAATAATTGAGATGTACAAAAAACAATGTTATACTATCTTTTGTACCAAAAAACAATGTTATTGGATTTGATTCATGAAATAATTGTTGAGAATAAGAAAATTTGTGTGTTTTTGTTACTAATTCTGTGTTTTGTTCTAAGACTTCGAATTATGTGAAGTATCTAAGCAACCTGTGTGTATAGCTCTATGAGAACTTTGTATTTTCTATGAGAAGTGTGTATTTTCTATGTGAAATGTATATCAAAACTGTGTTTTTACTATATGAGAACTTTGTATGACAAATGTTTATTTTTCTACGAGAAGTGTGTTTTTTTCTATGAGAAGTGTGTTTTTTCCTATGAGAAGTGTGTATTTTTCCATGAGAAGTGTGTTTTTTTCTACGAGAAGTGTGTTTTTTCTATGAGAAGCTTGTTTTTTCCTATGAGAAGTGTGTATTTTTTCATGAGAAGTGTGTTTTTTTCTATGAGAAGTGTGTTTTTTCCTATGAGAAGTGTGTATTTTTCCATGAGACGTGTTTTTTCCCCCTATGAGAAGTGTGTATTTTCGATGATAAGTTAAATTCTAACACAACATGCATCAAATTGACATACACCAAACCATACTAACAAATAGCAAACGATTGTTAACATAGATGAAATCCAGCTTAACATTCAAAAGATCCTAATTATCATCAGAGTCAGATAGCACTAATTACAGCATCAGTGGTTTAACGCAACTACAAACCCTAATTTTCATCGGAGTTAGATTCTTTAATCATTTGAGGAAGGAGCCAAAAAGTAGCGAAAAAATCCCCACGATGTTGATGAACCCCAACTAGAAACCCTAATTTTCCAAAAAGTAGTTGAGGCACCAAACCCTAACTTCTACTGTGCATCTTCCTCTTCCTCTTCCTCTTCCTCCTTGTTCCCTTCTGCTCTGTGAGCGTCCATCAATGCCTAGATTTCTAACCTGAGGCGGAGAAGATCGATGCTCTGTATCCTGTGCTGGCGATGCAGGCGTTCCACTTCAGCTTTGAGAGGAGCCACATGCTCATCAATGATCTTCTTCACCGCATCCTCCATGGTTGAGATTTTCGGAGCGTTGTTTGGTGGTGTGTCGTCCGGAGCGTTCTGATTTGGGGCTGCCATAGTAGTTTGCGTCAGAGATTTCTTCTTTCTCTCTCTCTCTGGAAATGAAAAGCCGTGCGCGGTGTTTAACCTCTCAGGTATTTAATGGAGTGAGAAGGTGGTAATGATACACGTGGTGAACGATTTAAAGTGCAACGATTGGGTATAAAAAACAAAATATAGAGATCTTTGTTTGAAAAATAATAAATAATAATAATAATAAATAAAACAAAAAAATAGAACTGTGTATGAGAATTGGTTATTTTCAAAAATACCCTTTAAATTTTTTATGAGAATTGGTTATTTTCTATGAGAATTGTGAAATTTCCTATGAGAACTGTGTATGAGAACTGTGTTTTTCTTCTATGCGAACTGCAAACTGTGAACAATGAAAAATGGAGTTTAGAGAAAGATGATTGAATATCTTCATTAACCACTAAACTAAACAAACTACAAAGGCCATTCTACAGATTCCACAGGTTTCATCTTGAGCATCTCAAGTCCATGAAGCAACAGCATGCCACCTACAATAGAAGAAAGGTGAATCTACCACAAACCATACCATAAGAAGTTCAAGAGACCATTCAACACACAAAAAAAGCTAAAGAGAACTTACTCTGTCCATAAGTCCAACAGTGTTTCACGAAGGACCAGGTTAAGAGAAAACTGAAGCTAGCAATAGACAACAAAATGGTATTGTAGCCATACTTCATTGGAAAAGTTTTGATTGACTAAAAGCAACTTATTAGCAAACAACCGGTGCCTAGACTAGAGATTGAGATTTCCTGAACACAACAAACTACAAAAGCCATGATTGCAAAGAGAAGAAGAAAGTACAACGTTTCTTCTAAGAAAAGCACATACCTAGATCCAAATACAAGGAGAAGAAGAAAGTACTAGATTTAAACAAGAGATTTACTAAGAAAGAAAGAAAGAAAAAAACATAGAACAGCCAAACTGAAAAATTAGATCCCTAGTTAGTTGGTGGTTGTCTTCTTGGTCGCACGTTTCTGCTAGTAGTGGCTTCTTCCGCTTCCGCTTCCTTTTGCCAAATTTTTGGCAAGTTTCCAATCTTTGAAGATCTGCACTTTTTTCTTGAGAAGGTTGATGTTGTCCTGGTTTTCGAAGAATCGGGCTTGGGTTTCATCAAGTTTTTCACTGGTCTCTTTGAGTGATGCATCTACGACATCTTTGATGAGTCTTGCCAAGTCTTCTGCCATTTTTTAGGATTTTTTTGTTGTAGTTGTGTTGAGGGTGGGAAATGAAGAAATGGGAAGAGGAAGAGGGGTATTTATAGGCCACATAAAATAGGGTTTCACGTTGAAGATGTAATTTACAAAAATACCCTTTAAATTTTTTATGAGAATTGGTTATTTTCTATGAGAATTGTGAAATTTCCTATGAGAACTGTGTATGAGAATTGTGTTTTTTCTATGAGAACTGTGTTTTTCTTCTATGCGAACTGCAAACTGTGAACAATGAAAAATGGAGTTTAGAGAAAGATGATTGTATATCTTCATTAACCACTAAACTAAACAACTCATTAACCAATATACATGTCATGAACAACACCTCCACCACGTCATTACCCATGTGCACTACTTTCACATTCAAAACTAGTCCACATCCGAAACTAATATTTTTGCAATAGTTAATGAGGTTTCTGCTATGTTAGGTTTCTATGAGAATCGTGAATTTTCGTATGAGAAGTGTGTATGAGAACTGTTTTTTTTCTATGCGAACTGCAAATTTTTGTATGAGAATTGTGTATGAGAACTACCTTTTTTCTCCAATGCGAACTGCAAACTTTGAACAATGAAAAATAGAGTTCAGAGAAAGATGATTGTATATTTTCATTAACCACTACACTGAACAGTACGCATTAACCACTATACAAGTCATGAATATCACCTCCACCATGTCATTACCCATCTGCACTACTTTCACTTCCAAAACTATTTTTGCAGTTTGAGATTGTATATCTTCATTTACCAGTAAACTAAACAACTCATTAACCACTATACAACTGATGAACAATACCACTACCAACTTTGATGAGTAAGTTGAATCTATGCCTTTTTTTTCTTCTCTTCAAGAAGCTCCTGGTCATCATAATATTTTTGCAGTCTGAGATTTTTCATCCTATTATGATAGATCTCTGGAGTCCATGATCTCTTCGGATCACTGACAAATGCTTGCACAATATCAGCTCTCATTTGAAGGCATTGTTGCTTTGTAAGGTCGCTTTGAATTGGTTTTTTCATTAGCTTTTGGCGAATGATGTAGGCAACAACAACTGCACAATCAACCCTGTGAATACAAGACTAATGTTAGGGGCTTATATAAGATGCAGTGACAAGTTTTGGTAGTTGAAGGATACTTACGAGCCTGGTTCTTGTTGTGGTGCATCGTCCACGAGCTTTGCAGAGGTTTTAATCTTCTTCTTGCATTGTTGGTTGATGTAGTTCGTGACATTCTTTCTCTGTTACAGAATATGATCATGGATACATTAACGATACACATTGCACATAGTTTGTTCACGTAGACTATAATACACAGTTGAAAGAGTTCATATATTTTTCTTAGAATAAGGAGGGATTATATTACCAGATTGGCAGTTGCTTCATAGTATTTATCTCTTCTCCCTTGTCTGTGGATGGAGTTGTAGAACCTCCATTCTTGGTCAATGGTGTCTAGCTCAAGCAAAGTATAATAGTTTGAACCAAATATTGGGATAAGGATTGTTCTGGTGTTCAAAATCTTTGAGCGAACGACATCAAGTGCTCTGTTAGCTGAGTTTTGATTACCTCCAAGGAAGGTCTGTTTGGAAAGAAGATAATTAGGCAACCTCTTAACTGTGAGTGTATGCTACATGAATTGTGAGAGAGGGCTTGCTTTTCTTACTGATGAAAAGCTGTTGAAGACAAATGGCATATCTTGTTGGGAATCTTCTATTCCCAATGAAAAGGACGGTCCAGATATTGGTGGTTGTAGTGTTGTAGTCAGCAAGTGGACGTAGGCATCTATTGGCTGTATCAGAATGTAAAAAGTATTTGTTTATCACGTACAGTTCTGATAGAAAAAACACAATTCTGAAAGAAAAAACACAGTTCTCATACAAAAGCACAGATCTCATATACACTTCTCTTAAAATACAGAAAGAGAGTTGCTTCTTTATTGTGTTACCTGGCCTGTTAATTCTCGATCACATAGCAGAAACCTCACATCTTCTTGATATATGCGCAGGTCATCTAATTCACAATCCCATATGTGCGTACTGCATGATATACATAACATTAGTAGAAAATACACAATTCTCATAGACAAATCTCATGTATAATACACAGTTCTCATAGAAAAATAAACAGTTCTCATAGAAAAATAAACAATTCTCATAGAAAAATACAATGTTCCAGTAGAAAAATTCACAGTTCTCATACACAGATGTCATGTATAATACACAGTTCTCATATAAAAATACACAATTCTTATAGGAAAATTCACAGTTCTTATAGAAAAATACAATGTTCAAGTAGAAAATACACAATTCTCATGTATAATACACAGTTCTCATAGAAAAATAAACAGTTCTCATAGAAAAATACAATGTTCCAGTAGAAAAATTCACAGTTCTCATAGACAGATGTCATGTATAATACACTAACTTCAGATGTCATGTATAATACACTAAATTGTTGGGTTTAGCATTTTTACCATCCCTCCTCGAGTTCCCAAAATTTTCTGATCGTTTCTTGGCATTCGTCAGGTAGCAAGGCTAGGACAATGTCTGCCTTTTTTCCTTGCGGAGGAATCTTGTCATCAAGTTTCTTGATTTCTGCTTGTGGCTCGTTACTTTCGTCAAGGACAATTTGTTCTTTTTTGCGACCATCCTTTGTGATTGAACCATAGTAATAGTTGTCATCCATTTTTTGCCTTCGTGGTCTTTGTTTTGCATTATCATCTTTGTTGTCCCCTTCAGAATTTTTCCCGGCATGAGCATATAGTTGTGTAACTTCATGAACCACTTGCTCAATCTTCTGATCAGTGTACGTTTGTGTGATGTTATGTATTGCTTCCTCACATCTTTGTGTGAGCAAAGAGGAATCAGTCTCGAGAACCGGTAACTGCTTTTGAGGTTCTTTGGTATGTTGCGGTTGGACAGAAAGCTTGCTGGTGAGGGAAAGCTTGTTGGTTAGGCTGCGTATTTCTGCATCTTTTTGAACAATTATAGCCTTTTGCCTTTGTTCAGTTGTGCTCAGATACTTTTGCAGCTGGCCCTTCTCGGTCATTAGGGATTCAATTTGCATCGTAAGGGCCTTTTTGATTTTGTTCTTCTCAATTTCAAATTGTTGCAGCATCATATGTTTCTGTTTTTCAAATTCATTCCTTTCTTTTCTCATTTCCAGCAGCTATTTTTCCATTTCATCCCTGTCCTTTTTCAAAACGTTTGACACAGTATCCATCTTCTGCAACTTTTGTTCCAGTGAATCCCTTTCTTTTTCCATTTCCAACAGCTGATTTTTCATTGTATCGCTGTCCTTTTCCAAGACTGCAGTCTTCTCTATAAGGAACTTGTGTTGTTCTTAGGCCTGCAACATTGTGTTGGACATAGTTACGATCTTCTGCAGCTTTTCTTTCATTGCATCCCGTTCTTTTTCCATTTCCTCCAGCTCATTTTTCATTGTATCCTTGTCCTTTTGAAGTCCGTGATTTTGTTGTTCAAGTATTTGTTTTTGATTCTGAATATATTGGACTTGTTGCTGAAGATCCTTGATGATAACTTGATCATTGTCCTCCAGTAAGCTGTCACAGAATTTACCCATCTAGTTGTGCTCTTTAATTAGGCCCTGACTGAAATTAATGGAGTCCACAGGTTGGTAGGTACTTTGAACCATAGTCTCGCCTAATTGTGATTGTGAGAACATTGCTTGTTGTTTCTCAGGAGATGATGTTGACACAAGAAAAGATGTTTGTTGTTTTTCAGTTAAGTGTATCTCATCAAGTCGTAGTGCCGGACTTTGAGGAGATTGTGTATGCTGCATCATCTGTGATATAGTTTCCCTGTCATTGTCATCTACAACTTCTGGGTGTGGCATGCTGTAGACTTGAGCCTCTTGACATGTTTCTTGAAGTTCTTCCTCATATACCAGAAAGATGTGAACTCACAATCAGAATTGTGTATTTTTATTGAGAACTGTGTATGAGAAGTGTGTATTTTTCTGTATGAGAATTGTGTTTTTCATATGATAACCGTGTATTTTTCTATGAGCACTGTGTATGAGAAGTGTGTTTTTTTGTATGAGAACTGTGTTTTTGCTATGAGAAATGTGTATTTTGCAGTATGAGAACTGTGTTTTTGCAATAAGAAGTGTGTATTTATCTATGAGAAGTGTGTAATTTTCTATGAGAAGTGTGTATTTTCGTGTCCAAGTTAAGCAATTTGATTAGTGTATATACCGTAATGTTGAGATTGCTCAAATCTTTAAAATCATCAATTCTTTTTTTCAGGTCTGAGGTGTTCCAGTTTAGTAGTCTTGGAATTGCTTCATTTTTTGGTCGTGCAATCAAATCCGTGTGTTCACAAATCCAGTACTGCAAAAACAGGTAAAAGAAAATTATTAGAATAAAAGAAAATTATTAGAATACCCAAAAATACTTCTCATAGCAAAATAGATTTAAGTTACCATCAATGCCACCACACTTCCTGTTGCATCTCTTGGTTTGTCATGGAACTTGTGCATTGATGTATTCAATGTTTCTGCAATGGATTGCGCCCAGTCGTAGTCTTTTATTTCTTCTATTTTTTCCATGCAATGCACATATGTCCATGCAATGGTGACTCCTGATGTGGAGAAGAACAGCGTCAAGCAAATGAACATGCATACAAGGCGGACTACATCTTGGATGTCTTCTTCAGTTATGGATTCCTCTTTTTTTTGCAGTATTTCATTGATCATGTCTTTCATCTTTTTACTACCAATCCTTGCCTCCTGGATCCCCCTTCTTTTTGCAAATGCAACATCATTTTTCTTCTTGTTCAAATCTCCTATTTGTTTGTTCCCACAAGCTATTCCAAAGATTAGCTTGATGTCATTCCTTGTTATGGCAACCTTCTTACCACCAATGAGGAACTTGCTGTCATTGGTATCATAGTTCTGAATGATACTCAGGATGGTTTTATCATGCTTCATGCAAGCTTTTTCCGCTAATTTGCCTTTCCTAATGGCATCAATCAGCATCCAAAACGGTGTTTGTTTCAAGAGCTCTAAGTGGGCATTGTTCAAGTTCAGTTTTGACAATAGCCCCACTGTTCCTATTACATTAGACCTGAATGTGCATTGCTTTTGGGTCTGGGTTGGGGAGTCTGGTTGTGATTCTGATTCTGATTCTTGTTTCGTGGCCTTCTTTTTCTGTTTTGGGCTCCAATGTTTCTTTCGTTGGGTTTGCTTTTGGGTCTGAATTGGGGAGTCTGGTTCAGATTCAGATTGTTGGGTAAGTCTTTGTGATTTCTTTCCCCGAGTTTGCGAAGAGTACTGTGATGATTGGCTAACTATGGAGGTTGCTGGCCAGTCAGGTTGAGTTTTCGATCTTGTAATGACTCCTGCCTCCTCCATTGTTAGTGTTCTTGGTCTTATCTCGTAAGAAGTTTTCAAATCTTGTGTGTAAGTCTTCTTGTGCCCTGTTAAATATATGAACAAAATTGATATAGAGTTTTTACGTTGGCTCATCATAGGTATAGTACACAATTCTCATAAAAAAATAAACAGTTCTCATAGAAAAATACAATGTTCCAGTAGAAAAATTTACAGTTCTCATAGACATATGTCATATATAATACACAATTCTCATATAAAAATACACAGTTCTCATAGAAGAATTCACAGTTCTCATAGAAAAATACAATGTTCAAGTAGAAAATACACAATTCTCATAGACAAATCTCATGTATAATACACAGTTCTCATAGAAAAAAATAAACAGTTCTTATAGAAAAATACAATGTTCCAGTAGAAAAATTCACAGTTCTCATAGACATATGTCATATATAATACACAGTTCTCATAGAAAAATTCACAGTTCTCATAGAAAAATACAATGTTCAAGTAGAAAATACACAATTCTCATAGACAAATCTCATGTATAATACACAGTTCTCATAGAAAAATGAACAGTTCTCATAAAAAAATACAATGTTCCAGTAGAAAAATTCACAGTTCTCATAGACAGATATCATGTATAATACACAGTTCTCATATAAAAATACACAGTTCTCATAGAAAAATACAATGTTCCAGTAGAAAATACACAATTCTCATAGACAAATCTCATGTATAATACACAGTTCTCATAGAAAAATATACAGTTCTCATGGATAAGTATGATGACGTGTAACTTTTTAAAAATGTATTCTTTCGGAACAGAATACACAGTTCAAATCTTGTAAGTCTTCTTGTGTCCCGTTAAATATATGAACAAAAGTTAGATAGAGTGTTTACGTTGTCTCATCATAGGTATAGTACACAGTTCTCATAGAAAAATAAACAGTTCTCATAGGAAAATACAATGTTCCAGTAGAAAAATACACAGTTCTCATAGACAGATGTCATGTATAATACACAATTCTCATATTAAAAACTCAAAAATGAAAAACCTAAAGCGAAACCATCGAAAGTGCTCATTTTCCTGACCTCTTCGCCGTAGGATAACTGGCCAGTCTCCTCCTTGAAGGAGCTGATCGAGAACAGTTCACATAGAACCCTACACACAGTTCACATAACTCGAAAACACATACTTCACATAGACGCAACACGTTTATGAGAGTTAGGGTTCTTATATACATATTTTACAGTTCGCATAGAAATTTCGCATAGACTTTCGATATTCTTTAATGTACATACCTTTTTTTGCCATATTGAAATGTTGTTGCGTGATCGATTGCACGAGAGAGAGAGAGAGAAAGCGTTGTTAAGCGGAAGAGTCAGGGTTCTGTAGCGGTAGAGTTAGGGTGGTTCTGTAGTGGTTGGGGAGAGAGAGGGTTTTGTTGAGCCGTATGGAGAGGGTTCGGGAACGTGACCCGCAAGGTGTATTTTTGACCCGCGAGAGGATCCGGGATGCTTGTTTTGACCCGCGAGGGGTATTTTTGTCCACAATGTAGCGCCGGGACTAAAGGGGGCATAGAATATTTTGTGCTGGACTGAATTAGGTCCGAGCCTGATTTTTTGGGCCGGCATAAAAATTCTATTCATCTCTCCCTCTCTCTATTTTTTTAATCACGAAATTCTAATTAATAGATGTAGTTGATGTAAACAAAATTTATGCCTTTTTAATGCGAACGGGCTTGTGGCCCATCGGCATTGGGAGGGGGCCTAAGTGCCTATGGGCAGATGGCCGGATCTACGGTCGGCCTGTGTTGTAATCTAACTAGTAATTAATAACCACTAACACTTATCTTAATCACAAATTTTCGAGTCGCCACAGTTTACACTATTCGCATGCAATTCAAACTCTAGACCTTCGTTTAATCTAGATAAACTCAAAGTAGGTTTAATATGAGTTCGTAATACATAAGAGATTTCAGAGTATGCCACCTGAGAGAATTCCGTCATGACTTGAGAGAAATTTTGAGAAGCATTACTTTAAAATATAATAGCCATTTTTAGTTTGGTTCTACTAGTGAATGGTAGGGGTACTGGTTCCCCGGAATAGTCAAGGTACACATAATTTCTTGAAATTCTGAGTAACTAAAAGACACTACGCTAGCATCAGAACGAAGCCATGAACTGACTTCGAGGTAGCCAAAGATAATGTTGTAAAGAAAATAGAGGTTAACTTACATAAACACGTTTTCACACAGAAAACATTGTGGTTATTATTATTACTTCGAGGTAGCCATAGATAATTGCAATTGGAAATGGTTTTGCTAAAAATTTGCATGGTTACCTAAAAGCTAGTTATGGCCAATCTTATATAAAACTAGGTGAGGACATGCAGGTGATAACGTGAACGAGACGATCTAAATCAAACCCTGAGACATCTTTGTGGCCATGAGCAAAAATTTGGGGTCAGGAGTAACTTCTTCGGAGCCAAGAGCAAAACTTTGCGGCCATGAGTAATTCTTTGTGGCCAGGAGCAATTCTTCGCGGCCTAGAGCAATATGTCGTGGCCAACAGCAATTCTTTGCGGCCAAGAGCAAAACTGTGCAGCCAGGAGCAATTCTTTGCTGGCCATCTATAGGGAGGCTACGATCCCATAAAAAAGGTGTAAAACAAATGCTATACCCCAAATCAATGGAAACAATTGATAAAACTAAAGCTAAATCTTTGTCCTTGATCAAAATTAACCTACAACCATCTATTTATTTAAAAGAGAAAAAGAAAAGAAGCAGCAACACTAGAATAAGAACACAATATACCATGTTCGGGGAGGAAGAAATCACATCTTTGATGGAAAACAAAACATTTCTCTCTACACGCAAATATTTCATTTTTTCTCAATCATCTTCATTCCTTATGACGTGCCACACTGTCTTGCCCCTTGTGACAGATAGACAAAAAATTCGAAAGTCTTGTACTTGATCGAATAATAAAGCATCACGAGACAGAAAAATGCTACGAGCATCAAAATCATTAAGAAACTTGCAAGAGCAAGACATCCTGTTTTAATCCTGAATAACACCGGTGAGGAAGAAATAGAGAAGTCAAAAAGGTCATAAGCTGCGTAGTCATGCTTGAGAAGCAAGCTGCTCACAAGCAACTCAAAGGCCAAGCTGTTCACAAGCAGCTCAAAGGCCTAGAAGGCTCTCTCTAGCAAGCTAGCTACTCACAAGCAACTCATAGGCCTAGAAGGTTCTCTCTAGCAAGCTGCTCACAAGCAGCTCAAAGGAGCAAGTTGCTCACAAGCAACTTAAGGCCTGCAGCCATTTTCCTTCAGCATGAAGCAAGGACACATGACATTCATGCAACCCATGATGGGCTGAAGAACGACCCTATCAATCTTGATTTCCCATTTCTGAATGGGAGGATTAACGAGTATGACGGGATGAATTATTCCTATATTGTGGGTATCTGTAATGGTTTAGTTTGCATATATTTCTCTCCCTATATATATCCCTTGATTATATGCAATCCCTCCACGAGACAGTTTCAAGAAATTCGGAATGAGGTGGATTACAATGCGGATAAGCAGGTCAGTCTTGGGTTTGGCTTGCATCCCAGTACTAACGATTACAAGTTGATTAGGATTGTGCTTTATTCTACTCCTATCAGGAAATACAATATCCGAGCTGATTTGTATTTTATGAGTAACTTGGAATTTAGTAACTAGGAATTATGTCCAGCGTAAAAAAAAAGAAGAAGATTTAGTTGGAGCATAACCAATATACATCAGTTTAATATCATTACACGCCCGATCATTTCAGCAATCTAGTCTGTAAAAAGATATTACCATGTGAAAGTGTACCCTTCTTAAGTGAATCACGCAAAGCCTAAGGCGCACTGCGCAAAATGTAGCCTACATTAAAATTTTCAAATCTTTTAATTTCTAACTGATTTTGGATTCAAATTATTTGGGTCAGAAATTAGACTCAACAAGATCGTTCAACAATTAAAATCACGAGCAAATCGGAGTTCGGGAGTGTTCGTCCCAAGCAAACAAAGTTAAGCCTTTTTTTAAGCTTAGAGGTGCGGCCGGGGCGCATAGGCATGCGCCTGGGACGCATGTATTTGCGCCTGAGGCGCATTGCACAAAACATAGCTATGTCATATCTTCCCCTCCTGCCCGACCATTCCCCTTCTTTTCTTCTTCCCTCGTACATCCTTAAACTGAAACCTCTTCCTGAGTCTGAAGCTAGGCCAATTTCACTATGGACTGGAAACTGATGATCAAGCAAGTATCTATTCCGTTTGACCAAAAAAAAAGAAAAAAGAAAAAGATAATCAAGCAAGTAGCACTAGCTTTTCAACTATCTATATCGAATTCCAATAAAAAGGCAACTCTGATTGTGACGCCGCTAAATTTCTCCCTTGATTTTGGGTTTCTACTGCGTCTTGGTGAACTTTATGTCCCCATTAAGGACCGAACCGACAAACCTTTCCACTTGCTCTGCATTCATCTCACCATCAAATGCCTCATACTTCCCCTTTCGAGGTTTGAAGGCAATCAAGACTTTGCCTAATGATTTGAATCCCAATTTATCGAGTGAGTTTAGAAATGTCGTATGCTTGGATGCATCCAAAAGCACATGGGAAATAGAAGTGCAAATCATGCAGCAAATAAAAAAATTAGTCTTTTACAGCAAGAAACACTACCCACGTTGAATTTGTTCAACACAACCAGAGGGGAAGTAAGTAGTGGTAGTAGCAGTGATGTGGTAGTCATAAGTTGTGGTCAAGTAATAGTGTTTGTGGTTTGGAAATCCATATTTAGCTTTGTAAAAGTACAAGTCCGACTTTTGGCGAATCCCCATGATGAAATGAAGGGTGTAAAACCACAATTAACTCTATGAAACTCCTAATTAATAAAGGAATGTGTTAGAACAAGAGAGTGAGTACCAAATAGAATTTGGAATGAGTAGAAGGGCGCAAAAACGTCTTTTAGCCTTAGGGGTTCCGACAATCTTTCAATTGGTTTGCCTTAGACCCACTTTTCATAGTCAAAGATCTATTTTCTTAATTGTTTGATTCCACCAACTCTTAGTAATTTCCATACCCTCTATATCAATACCAAATATGATATAAAAGAAGGGTGACACAAGGATTTTGCCAAAATAAATTATTTTTTGACCCGTTAAGGATAAAATTTTCATATTTTTTAGTTTCAAAAATAATTTTGGATCAAAATTACCTGGGATAGATATTGGACTCAGCAAGCTTTTCAACGATTCAAATCACGCGAAAATCGGAGTTCGGGAGTATCTGTGGCAAGCCTGCAAAGTTAGGCCTTTTTTGTAGCTTTGACTTGAGCCCAAGGTGCATATGAGTGCGCCTGGGGCGCATGTAATTGCGCCTGAGGAGCACTGCACAAAACATAGATACAAGTCCGACTTTTGGCAAACCCCCATGACGAACTATTTTTCGTATGTGTAGATACCCCAATCTGGACCCCCGAATAATCTTTAAATTCCCCGATGATGAAATAAGGAAAAATATAGCTTCAAGGCTTGGATCGTTACTCCTTCACCAACCTCAAGAAAACCTCTTTCCAAACATATAAGGTGGCCTCCGGTTCAATTGCAAAAGAGAAAGATGCGTTTGCTTTGAAAAAACATCTTTGAGTGAAACCAATTGGGTTAGAAAGAGGACTCAACAATCTTTCCAACGCTTTAAAACGCATTCAAATCCGAGTTTGGGAGTGTCCGAAAAGCGGCCACGAAGTTCGGTGTGCTGTGCTGTGAAAAAATTTTGCGCAGCATTTTAGAAATACCGCGCAGCATTTTAGAGCACTGCAAGGCACTTTGGAGTGTCATAAGGTACTTTAGAGTACCGTGCGGCATTTTAAAAGATTCCCGACAACAACAGAGAATCTATCAGAAGGAGCATTTGGCAAATTCCCATGCGCATCAGACATGCATAGTAGATTGGTCAGAGCACGTTTTTTTGCCTTTGGATGCACTCAAAGCATATACATGCCCTCTACTTCCCCCTATAAATGACCCCTACTCATAAAAACCACTATATATGCACCCATTTTCAGCCATTTCACAGCACTATATACAACTACACACACCATCTTCTCTCTTTTTCTCTCTCTACATCAACCCACAAGTTAGTCTATTACAAAATTAGTCTCAAACTAATTTTTCTTCTTATTCTTTCTACAAAAACTCATCAAATCTTCACAAAACTCACTCAAATCTCCCATAAACTCAGAAACCCAATTGATTTTAAGGGTCTCCAATCCAAATTAACCTCCCATCCTCCATTTTCAAGCACATCCAAGCCTTGAACAAAAGATATAAACAAATTTCTTGGGCTAAATCATATTTTGGCCTTGAGAGGAACTCACTGAGGCCTTTCCTAGTCATTCTATACTGGGTTTTGGCCTCAAACGAGTTTTACATTCAGAAAGTAAGCATAAAACAATTTTTGCACTAGATACGTTACACTGTGCGTTATTTTTGGTGCTGTTTATTATTATTATTTTATTAATTATTTTTATTTCCTTTTCTACTTTGGCTAATGTTATTTAAAGATTGTGCAGGTACATTCCAGAGTTGAGTTTCATATTAAAAGTCATCTTTTTTACTTTATTAAATCTTTCAACATCTCAAAAAGCTTTTAACATTGCTTTTCATGATAAGATGAACAAAATGGTCTCATAAATCATTTTTAAAAGATTCAGAAAACATAAAACTATTTTGCTAACCTATGATTTTGTTTTGTCATATAAATGTGAACTGATTCTGGAATGTGTAGACAGGTACACTGCATGGTGTTTTAGTTACACCGTGTGATGTATCTGGTTCGTCGTGCGGTATTTCATGTGATATTGGCAGAAGAGCACAAAAATATTAGCCTTGATGGCTCCAACGATCTTTCAATCGGTCTGCCTTCGACCCACTTTTCATAGTCAAAGCTCTATTACTTTAGTTCTTTGATTCTACCATCTCTCAGTATTTTTTCATACCCTCTGTATCTATACCAAATAGGTTTTGATTCAATTTAAAAGAAGGTTGATGTAAGGATTTTGCCAAATGGATAAAATTGTGAAATCTTTTAACCTCAAAATAATTTTGTATCCAAATCACTTGGGTTAGAAATTAAACTCAACAAGCTTTCCAACGGTCCAAATCGCACACAAATCGGAGTTCGGGAGTGTACGTGGCAACCTCGCAAAGTTAGGCCTTTTTTTTTACAGCTTTGTTGTGCGCCCGGGTGCATAGGAGTGTAGCTGGGGTGCAGGTAATTGCGCCTAAGTCGCACTGTGCAAAACATAGCCCGCATTAAAAAAATTCAAATCTTTTAATTTCAAAATAATTTTGGATCCAAGTTACTTTGGTTAGAAATTAGACTCGACAAGTTTTTTAACGGTTATAATCACACATAAAAATCGGAGTTCGGGAGTGTTTGTGGCAAGCCCGTGAAGTTGCTTTTTTTTTTTACAGCTTTGAGGTGGGCCTGGGGCGCAGAGGCGTTTCCAAGTAGTCTATCCCATATGCTTGGGCAAACCCCTTGGCCACAAGACGAGCCCCTGCGGCCTTTCTATAGTTCTTCTCCCTCAGGTCGAGTGACTTTCAGTTCCATCTGCTTTGAATGCAGATGTGAGATCCATTTACAGCCAACAGCCCGCTTCTGTTGAGAAAGAGGGCTAAGCCCCCCCGTAAGGGCTTTGAGGGACTGGGCCAGCTGGGTTGGTTTGGTTATTCTTTTCTATTGAAAGGAGTCAGCTGTCTGCACGAGTCACCTTCTTCTAGGCTCCACTGGACGACACGGCATTTTCGTTCAAATATAGGCTGGCCGGTGCATCGTATAGTAAGATAGATAGATATCCCATTCTTTCTTTTCTCGTTCCCTAATCTTCCTATTTGAATTCAGAGAAGATTGGTTTGACTGAATCACTAACTCCCATTTCTTATTGGCTTAAGCAGCGATCAACTTGCTATCGTTTTGAATTCGATCATTTTCTGGGATGCATGTAATTGCCGTGGGATGCATGTAATTGTGTCAAACATAGCCCGCATTAAAATTTTCAAATCTTTTAATTTCAAACTAATTTTGGATCCAAATTATTTGGGTTAGAAATTAGACTCGACAAGCTTTTTAAACAATTAAAATCATGACCAAATCGGAGTTTGAAAGTGTTCGTGCCATGCCCGCGAAGTTAAGCCTTTTTTAAGCTTAGAGGTGCGCCCGGGGCGCATATGCGTGCGCCTGGGACGCATGTAACTGCGCCCGAGCCGCATTGCACAAAACATAAGATACATCATCTCTTCCCCTCCAGCCCGACCATGCCCCTTCTTTTATTCTTCCGTCATCTTCCTCCACCACCACCACTACCTCACCACCTAGACGGCTAGACCAAGAACCAATCACACCTATCACTGCCTCATAGCCATTGTTTCACCGCCACCAGTATCGCATCACCATACCACCACCATCACTTTTCCACTAGCAATACTTCATCGCCACTATCACCACCTACATTCTAAAATAGAAACCTCTTCCCAGGTCAAGCATCTTCTTGAGTCTGAAGACAGGCCTTTTTTGCAACTTTAAGGTGCACCTAGGGCGCACATAATTGCGCCTCAGTGCGAAACGTAGCCCGCATTAAAAAATTTCAAATCTTTCAATTTCAATATAATTTTGGATCCAAATTACTTAGGTAAGAAATTAATCAGACTCAACAAACTTTTCAACGATTAAAATCACGCATAAATCGAAATTCGGGAGTACTCGTGGCAAGCTTGCGAAGTTAGGCCTTTTTTGTGCAGCTTTGAGGAGCTAGCGCCTGAGATGCATGCAATTGCCTGGGGTGCACAGCAGTGCGCCTGAGGCCCTCTGCGCAAAGCTAGCGAAGTTCAGCCTTTTTTTAAGCTTTGAAGTGCGCCCGGGCCGCATAGGCGTGCGCCTGGGACGCATATAATTGCGCCTATGGCGCATTGCACAAAACATAGATATGTTATGATCTCTTCCTCTCCTGCCCGACCATGCCCCTTCTTTTCTTCTTCCGTCATCTTGGGTTTCTACTGCATCTTGGTGAACTTTACACCCCCATTAAGGACCGAACTCACAAACCTTTCCACTTCCTTTGCATTCATCTCACTATCAAATGCCTCATACTTCCTCTTTTGAGGTTTGAAGGCGATTAAGACTTCGTCTGATGATTTGAATCCTGATATATATATCGAGTGAGTTTAGAAATGACAGATGCTTGGATGCATCCAAAAGCACATGGGAAATAGAGTCTCCGGAAATGGAGGCTAGATTCCATCGCCTTGATAGTGGTTTCTGAGAAAGCTAGAAGCACAAATCATGCAGCAAATATAGAAATTAGTCTTTTAGAGCAGTTGTCAAACCCTCGAAGGAATATATTTCGGAGAAACACTGACTCACCCAAGTTGAATTTGTTCAACCCAACCAACATTCGCACGAATTTATGTTTTGTCACAGCTGACATTTAGTCTTGTTACTGTAAATTTCACACCTTGAGAATTTTATACAGATATACTTCTCAAATGGTAGTTCTTGTATTCATATAAAGTATAACACGTCTATCTTAAGATTTTGAATATTTAAAAAAAGAGTTCTTAAAGAACTTCAGCTCTAAAAAGGCAACGGTAAAAACTCCTAGTACTTTTTTTTATCTGCGACAAAGGAAGTAAGAACTTCCAGTATTGCATCTCAAGTTTACTCAAACAGCGCTTAAATGATGGAGTGTTAATTAGTGAAATTTTAGTAGTGTGAGAGAGAGAAGCATCGTTCCAATTTTATTTGATGTCATGGCAGGGAGACGGCCAGGGCATTGATGAAACAGGACACGAAGGGGGAGACCATACTAAAGGAAGAAATAGGAGAGGAAGGAAAAGGAAGGATAGTTTCCTTTATAGTCACCACAAAGCGGCATCAATTGAGTTAATAGCTAGTACAAAGGAGCTTCATCAAAACAACAAACTATATATTCAGATTTGAGTTATTTGACTAACCTCTGATAGAATCTTATCCAACTTGCCTTTCACTCTGGACGACGTATAAACACCAATAACACAAACAGAAGTGGTCTATCCACAAAGAGCATAAAAAATTAGAAGCTACAAGTATGGGTATCTTTTTAATGGTGGAGGTGAAATATTGGTGGAGTGGTAGAGACCTAGTTGTTAATGTGTGAAATGATGGAGTGGTGCGTTGAAGGTGCGGTGGTAAAGTGATATTGGTCGACGTGGTCATGGGAAGTTTGAATCTGAATTTTCAAACCATGTGGGGAAAGGGCCTTCCCTCCGTCTTGATTTTGAAACCAGTTCTCCTGTAGCTATAAATGTGTGGTTAAAGGATTGCATCCATCTGGCTCCTCCTAATGACGAATACATTTCGAAATCTATTTGTGTGATGTGGGCTCTTTGGCTTTGCGGGAATAAAAGCATGTTTCAGAGGGGATATTCATCACACTTCCCGGATACTGCATTTGGTAAAAGGCCATAAACGATAGCTTCATTTCTTGGACAAAAATAACAATCGCAGGGTTTTTTTGTGACCAGGTTAGTTTTGGGTTTGGTTTCCATCCCAGTGCTAATGATTACAAGTTGATTAGGATTGTGCTTTGTTCTAGTCCTTTTATCAGGGAATACAATGTTCGAGCTGATCTGTATGTTATGAGCACAGATACTTGGACGAAAATTGATTTTAATAAGATGTCGTCGTTCTTGGGTGAGATGAATGAATGAGGGCTGTATGATAGCATTGTACAAATCGGTGTATCTTCTGCTACAGCCTTGAATGGAGTTTTCTATTGGCCTGCACATGTACTCGCAACTGATCAAGTGGCTGTTAGGTCCTTCGACATGGGAGATGAGGTGTTCAGAAGAATAACAACACCAGAGTGTTTGCATAAGAAAGGGAATGTAACTAACTGGCAATTTACAGAATTACATGATAAAATTGCTCTGCTTGTTTCTCCTGATGAAGGGGGCTTCAATGTGTGGGTGTTGGATGAAAACAAGAGTTTTTGGACTAACCATATTGAAGTTGGGCCTTTTCCGAGGATTGCAAGTGATATGGGATACGAGGTAGATGGTCATATTACAGTGGTGGGAGATGGAAAAAATGGTGAATTGTTAGTGACTAAGCATAAATAATTTGGTGAGCTAAAACTCTTTTTATATGATACAAAGACCCGAGAAACTACAGATCTTTATTGTGGTCATGTTCCGTATCTATCTTGTGTTTATTTGTGTGAGGGGACTCTATTTCCAGTCATGCAAGCCAATAAAATCGTGCTCAACAAGTAGAACAAGAATAGAAAAGCACTTAATTTGCAGAAGCAACTCATGTGTGACTAGTTTTGGGTTTCCCTTATGTGAATTTTGTGGAGGCCTAATATTTTTGCCTTGTTTGGATCATAACTTGAATCATCCAAACAAGGCATTTGTTTGCCCAATAACAATTTGTCCAATCATTATCTTTATCTCCAATCATTACCCTAATTTCTCTCTACACTCATTACCCAAAAATCAAACTCAAAAATTTTCAAAACATCATCCAAACAAGGCTTTGTTTGCCCAATAACAATTTGTGTGTGGCCCAAAAAGGATTTATTTGTGGGCTAGTTTTTGGGTATATAGAAGTTTCTACGCCATATTTGTTTTACAGAACACAAGATTTGCAGATGACCTTGGCACCGCTTGGCTTCTCTTGGAAGCTAGATGAGTTTTTGTCTTTGGGGCAATGCAATCACAATTTGAACCTTCCTCCAAGATTTTGCAACAAAATGTAACGCCTGCTCAGAGTTTTCTCAATCAACAGTTCTCTCTGTTTTTCCCATGCAGTTAGAAGGAGCATTTTATTGTTCATTCTGCATTTTACACAGTGTCTGGCAAATTTGTCGGATTGATCAGCTAGGGTTGTAAGCGAGGCAAGCCGAACTTTGTCGAGCTCGAGCTTGGTTCGTTTACTAAACAAGTCAAAAATTGGAATTCGAGCTCGGCGCGAGCTTTAACGAGCGGAGCATAGTCATTTATTAAAGGAGTCTCTTTAATCGAGCCAATCCTCCATTAACGAGGCGAGCTTTTGTCGAACGATAAATTTTGAAAGTGGATTTCGAATATAAACTTTTGTTTTAGCGGCCAAGAGTAATTTGATGCGGCCAAGAGCAATTCGATGCGGCCAAGACCAATTCGATGTGGCAAAGAGCAATTCGATGTGACCAAGTGCAATTTGTAGCCGACAAGTGCAATTCAATATGGCCAAGAATAATTTGTAGCGGCCTGGTGCAATTTTATGTGACCAAGTGCAATTCGATGTGGCAAAGAGTAATTCGTAGCGCACCAGTGCAATTCGATGCGTCTAAGTGCAATTCGACGCGGCAGAGTGTAATTCCATACTTGTATTTATGGATCTCAGTGTCCGTTTATCCCGTCAGTTTTTAGGAGACGATAAACTGTTCTTCACGGCGGTGCACACCGAGGTTTTGGACGTCCGGCAAGGTCGGCGTCTTTGGTATGGTTCTTAGATCCTCTGTCTTTCCCTCTCCCCTCTATTTTTTTTTGGCCCCCTCCTCTAGCCTTCTGCATTTTCTTCTTGTTCTATTGTTTTATTTCCGGCAGTCCCCTCCCGGTTGTGTTTCGTCCGTGCTTTGGATCCATTGTCGGTCTTTCTCTTGGGTTTTCCAGTTCTTGGCCCAACAACTAGGTGGATCTGGTGGTCTAGACATGGCTGGCGTCGGTCTCCCACCTGTTGCATTGGTTGATGCATCGGTCATTGCCTAAAGGCTCGGTGAGCTTCCACGGCAGATGGGTGGTATGCGGATGGTGCCTTTTCTTGTGGTGGCCAATGGTGGCGCGGTGGTTTTATTTGTCAAAGCGCTATTCGGGTTGTTTGGTGGTTCTATCGGTGGTCTAGTCGCCGGAGGTGGGGCAGCGCTGCAGTGAAGAACCTCAGAAGTCTTGGGTAGGTTTTGGGTATTCTTGGGCTAGATCTAGCCACTTTAGCGGGTTAGATGGCGGGTTATTTGGCATTTATTTTTCGATCTGGCATTTGAAGGCCTTTGTATTTGTTTGATTTTTATTGTGGATCTGGGCTTTGAGGCCTTTAGTTGTTTGGGCATCATGCCCTCTGGCTGTTGGGTTCTGCCCATTTATCCAACCTTGGTTGGATTCCCCTCCCCGTTCCCCGATCTTGATGTTACCATATCAAGTTTCCTAATAAATGGTTTATTTTGCCGATAAAAAAACTATATAAATTAGCAAGTCTCTAAAATGATGCTATATAAAAGCAATGAAGGAAATTGACTCTAAGACATTCAATTCCAATCTCAAAATCCATAACACAACTGAAAGAATATCCGTAAGTGACCAACACAGGCTATAGTAGCCAATCAAACAAAAAAGGGGGGACTATAGTAAACATGTAATAGTATTTTTAAGAAGTTGTATTTTTATTTTTATTTTTTATTTTAAATTTTTTAATTTTTTTTTCTGAAAATAATTTTTTTTTGAAAAAAAAAATTGTATTTTTTTGAAAAAAATATTTTTTTTTGGCTAAAATTTTTGAAGTAAAAAAAGTTTCCGGATCGGATTCGGATTTTCGGATCGGATCCGGATTTTTCGGATTCGGATCCGGATTCTCACTATCGGATTTGAGTCTTATCGGATCCGGATCGGATTGTGTCTTATCGGATTCGGATCCGGATCCGGATCTGTCGGATCCGGATCGAATCCGGCCCATTGACAGGCCTAAATAGTACGTATCCCTCCGGAAAACAAATTAAAATACCTGTAATCAATTGAAAATGAACATGAGGTCCACCTTTCTGTTCAAAGTCAATTGGACATTCTGGAGTTGCCTTATCGCGATATTGACGTCCATGGTGCAATCCAAATTAGTAACTTTCTTCCTCTTGAAAATGAACATGAGGTCCACCTTTCTGTTCAAAGTCAATTGGTATTCCTAGCTTCATAGTTAATCAGGTTTACTAAAACAATTATATTTTTGGTGGATAAGAGAAAGGCTTTTGAATTTGGGATTTTAGCACTCCCAACTGGCGTACCCTTATAGAAGAAATTGACAGTGGAGTTTTTATTTTTTTAAGGGCCAAAATTTGTGTTCTTGACCCCAAGTGCATGTTCATCGTTATGTTGAACGAAGGGGTGGTTGTTTGGACATTGGAAGCGCAGAACGTGGCAGAACTAACCCCGGAATTGAGGAGTTCGGACTTTCATAACCGTCATTGTGAAGAGTACGATGATTCCGGTTTGGAAAATGACAAAGGCCACGCCATGTAACAACCATTTCTTACATTTCTAGCTTTGGAGATCGGATGAGGTTGCTTTGCCCGCTCTTGGTCGCTCCTGTAATAACCGTTGGCAGGTGCCAAGGGATACCCTGCTTTGTATTCCACTGTCATAGGACTTGTTTTGGGAAATTGGTTTTTGTTTTGCTGGTTGAATTGAGAGAGTAGTGAGGGGAATTCGGACTACTTGGCCGCGTCGAATTACATTAGAGTGTTCGTTTGATTGTTCCTCAAAGGGGTTGAGTTTGACATTTTCTACTAATGTATGCCTCTTTGGGGATTTCTTCACGCTTTGGTTTACTTACTTCGGATTTGTCAAGTAGGAGTAGTAGATATTTACCCTCTTTTTTTTCTTTTTTCTTTTTTATAGAATGCAATAAAATTTCGATTCTTTCAATTCATTAATGTTTGTAAACTAACCTATGACTAGACCAGTCTCAACTAAATGCTACTATTTGCATTTGTTTTAAGATTTGGCTATGTAAACGTAAATCAATTTTTTTTAACAGTAAAGAAAATTTTACTAACCACAGTAGAATTACAAGGAGTAAAGATACAATGATTAAAAGGATAGGAAGACTAGACATCATAACGAACAAAACTCATCTCAATCGACACTCAAATCCACCCGCTAATTCTTTGCCGCTAACTAGCCCTATAAGCCAATCACAAAGCTATACAACCTACAAAAACCACTTGGAGATGACAACCGTAAATCTATGGAGGGAAACCCAATACAAAAGTCACTGTGCCTTCTTCCAACTTTAAAAAGTGAAGAAATTCAGTAGATATAATTAAGTCAAATTAAATAAATGCACTGATTTGTGCTCTTTTTGACATTATTGGCTTGTTGGCCCAGGGTGGTTTGTCTAAAAAAACTAGTCGCGGGTGACAAATTCCATTTAAGCCCAAACGTGTAGGGTTATTACATATATTTTTTTCTTTATGTGGTCAAGAGGGTTATTGCATTTCAATAAGCCAATAGTCTGATTGAAATTTTTTATGCCAAACCTGGGCTTAACAGTGACAAAGAACAAGATAATCAAATTTTTTTTTTGGTGGATCGGAGAAAGGCTTTTGAATTTGGGATTTTAGCACTCCCAACTGGCGTACCCTTATAGAAGAAATTGACAGTGGAGTTTTTGTATTTATAAGGGCCAAAAATTGTGTTCTTGACCCCAAGTTCAGTGTTCATCGTTGTGTTGAACAAAGGGGTGGTTGTTTTGACATTGGAAGCGCCAAATGTGGCAAAACTAACCCGGAATTGAGGAGTTCGGACTTTCATAACTGTCATTGTGAAGAGTACGATGATTCCGGTTTGAAAAATGACAAAGGCCACACCATATAACAACCATTTCTTACATTTCTGGCTTCGGAGCTCGGATGTGGTTGCTTTGCCCGGCCTTGGTCGTTCTATTAATTACCGTTTGCAGGTGCCGAGGGATACCCTGCTTTGTATTCCACTGCCATAGGACTTGTTTTAGGAAATTGGTTTTTGTTTTGCTGGTTGAATTGAGAGAGTAGTGAAGGGAATTCGGATTACTTGGCCACGTCGAATTACATTTGGCCGTTACTAATTGCACTTGACTGCGTTTAATTACCGATGGCCGCTACGAATTGCACTTGGCCGCGTTTAATTGACTTGGCCGCATCAAATTGCAATTGGACGCTACTAATTGCACATGGCCGCGTGTAATTGCACTTGGCCGCGTCGAATTGGATGCCGGCAAGTGCAATTCGACGCGGCCAAGTGCAATTTAAAGCGTTCAATTGGAATTCGACGCGGCCAAGTGTAGTTCGACGCGGACACGTTCAATTCAATACGGCCAAGTGCAATTTGAAGCGTCCGAGTGCAATTCGACGCGGCCAAGTGTAGTTCGACTCGGACAAGTGTAATTCGATGCGGTCAAGTACATTTCGATGTGGCCAAAAGGTATTCGATGTGACCAAGTGCAATTCGTAGAGGCCCCAAGTGCAATTCGATGCCAAGGAGCGACAAAGAAACCACGGCATTTGATGCCAAGGAGCTCCGTCGCCAGAAGCACAAGAAATGGCTACTCTACGGCGTAGCCTTCATCGTTTTCCAGTCTGGAATCATACTCTTCTTCTCCATGACAGTCATGAAAGTCTGAAATCCAAAGTTCTGGGTCATATCCTCCACCTTCGACACGTTTGATATCCCAACCACCAACACTTCCTTCAATCTTAAAACCAACTTCGCACTTGGGATCAAGAATACGAATTTTGGCCCCTACAAGTACGACAATAGCACAATGCATGTATTTCTGCTATGGCGAAGCTGAGGTTGGGAGTGTTGTTATTCCCAAATCGAAAGCCCAATTCCAAAGGACCAAAAAGTTTACCATTGCACTGAAACTTCCTTCGATCAATCTAGTTGGAAATTCGCAACTGGCAAATGATCTAAGCACATGAATTGTGCCTTTGAGCAGCCGATCGAAATTGACCGAGAAAGTGGAGTTGATGTTGATTTTCAAGAAAAAGAAGACTTTCGACATGATTTGTACAATGGAATTGAATACCGCAACACAGTCCCTCCAGAATATCAGTTGCAAGTAGATACAATACAGTCATCATCAGCTTGTATTTCATGTTGGCCAGAATCGAAAATTTTGAATGTTCCTCAGGGGTTGAGTTTGACATTTCCTACTAAAGCCCTGGTTTGGGGATTTCTTCACGTTTTACTTTACGTACTTGGGATTTGTACTACACATTTACTTTTTTGTTTTTGTTTTTTTTTTGTTTTTTGTTTATTTGTATGGAATGCCATAAAATTTTGATTCTTTGAATTAATTAGTTGATCTTTTTTGGACTGTATTTACTATTTGCATTGATTTTGGATTTGGGTATGTAAACGTAGAGTTTATTTGAGGGAAACCCAGCACAAAAGTAAACGAAAGTGTTAGGAGTCGAATATATCATGCTCCATTTGTTTGATTGAGTTTTTCTCTAATTTTTCAAATCAAGTTAACCTAATATAAGGGCACTATTGGTATAATTAGATGGGGTTTTTCCCACCGTTACAGTTATAATGGTTTTAGTTTTCATGGTAAATTATCTGTATCATTTACCATGAAATATGTTTGTTTGTTATTTTCATTCCATGATAAATTATTTGTACCATTTACCATGAAATATTTGTTTTGAATTAAGGCATATTTATCGTGTCCAAATATATTTGAGAGAGAGAGAGAGAGAGAGAGAGAGAGATTTGAATTTGTCCGTAGTAAATGGAAATAGAAATCATTGGTATTTCCTTATCTGAACATATATTTGAAAGTTTGAAATCGGGGGCATTCGTAGAGACCGAGGGGGTTGAAGTCCAAGAAGTGAGTTATTTATACTAAGCTTTCTTCTTACGGCTTGATCCATTCTCCTGATCCTTGAGGAAAGAAAAAAAAATGAATCAGGCCGCCCCATGCCTTGAAAGAATTCACACGCGGCCACCAGCTTTCACGCTTTTCCTTTTGGGAAGGGAGGATTAGCGAAATCCTATTGATTGCAATTTTCTCCAGACCTTCGGGAAAAGCATAAGTAAAAATTGCCCGAATGGTACAATCCCAACGTCACCCCAGAATGAAAGGGTGATTTCGTAGTTCTTGATAACAAAATGTATATATCTATTCGTCTCTCCCTCTCTCTATTTTTTTAATCACGAAATTCTAATTAATAGATGTAGTTGATGTAAACGAAATTTATGCCTTTTTAATGCAAACGGGCCTGTGGCCCATCGGCATTGGGAGGGGGCCTAAGTGCCTGTGGGCAGATGGTCGGATCTACGGTCGGCCTGTGTTGTAATCTAACTAGTAACTAATAACCACTAACACTTATCTTAATCACAAATTTTGGAGTCGCCACAGTTTACACTATTCGCAATTCAAACTCTAGACCTTCGTTTAATCTAGATAAACTCAGAGTAGGTTTAATATGATTTTGTAATACATAAGAGATTTCAGAGTATGCCAACTGAGAGAATTCTGTCATAACTTGAGAGAAATTTTGAGAAGCATTACTTTAAAATATAATAGCCATTTTTAGTTTGGTTCTACTAGTGAATGGTAGGGGTACTGGTTCCCCGGAATAGTCAAGGTACGCATAATATTTCTTGAAATTCTGAGTAACTAAAAGACACTACGATAGCATCAGAACGAAGCCATGAACTGACTTCGAGGTAGCCAAAGATAATGTTGTAAAGAAAATAGAGGTTAACTTACATAAACACGTTTTCACACAGAAAACATTGGGGTTATTATCTTGTAATTGCAATTGGAAAAGGTTTTGCTAAAAATTTGCGTGGTTACCTAAAAGCAACAAGCTACATATGGTGGTTCTGCATATGAAATAGCTAGTTCTGGCCAATCTTATATAAAACGACACCGACTATCCATTACGAATTAAGGAGGTCAATTATTTGTACACAAAATTAGGTGAGGACAAGCAGGTGATAACGTGAACGAGATGATCTAAATCAAACCCTGAGACATCTTCATGGCCATGAGCAAAAATTTGTGGTCAGGAGTAATTCTTCACGGTCAAAAGCAAAACTTTGCGGCCATGAGTAATTGGCTAGGAGCAATTCTTCGTGGCCTAGAGCAAAATTTCGCGGCCAAGAGCAATTTTTCGTGGCCATGAGCAAAACTGTGCAGCCGGGAGCAATTCTTTGCTGGCGATCTATAGGGAGGCTACAATCCCATAAAAAAGGTGAAAAACAAATGCTATACCCCAAATCATTGGAAACGATTGATAAAACTAAAGCTAAATCTTTGTCCTTGATCAAAATTAACCTACAACCATCTATTTATTTAAAAAAGAAAAGAAGCAGCAACACTAGAATAAGAACACAATATACCATGTTCGCGGAGGAAGAAATCACATCTTTGATGGAAAACAAAACATTTCTCTCTACACGCAAATATTTCATGTTTTCTCAATCATCTTCATTCCTTATGACGTGCCACACCGTCTTGCACCTTGTGACAGATAGACAAAAAATTCAAAAGTCTCGTACTCGATCGAATCATAAAGCATGGCGAGACAGAAAAATGCTACGAGCATCAAAATCATCAAGAAACTTGCAAGAGCAAGACATCTTGTTATAATCCCCAATAACAACGGTGAGGAAGAAATCACATTGCGGTTGGAAATCGCCATAGAGAGAATGTTCCACAGGAAACCAATGGAAATAGCAATGGCGATAAATAGTACAAAAGGGTAAGAAGGGTAATTCACACATTGAAAGGATTAAAACATAAGCACGAAAAGTTGACGGAATGTATACTTATGTAGTATGACTAAAGAGGATGAATATTTAAAAATTTCCAATCAGACATCAATAGTGTAATTATTTTGGAAGTTTATTTGTCAGAGTGTCCTGTCTAAAATGCTTCAATGTTAAAGAATGACTTCACTTGCATATTTTAGGGAGTGTAAATTCCATCCACCTTACCTGGAAAATCAAACCACCACCATCAATTGTGGATCCCACTATGCGTATATTATAGTAATATATGAAGCGTTTATCTTGTAGGGCTCGCAGAGTACGATAAAGCTGATTGGATGAGCCTTCTAACGGTTCAATCCACGAGCAAATTAGAGTTCGGGAGTGTCTGGGGCAAGTCCGCAAAGTTGAACTTGTTTGCAATGTTCATGATACGCCCGGGCCGCATTGTAATGCGCATGGGCGCAAAGGAGTGCGCCTGAGGCGCATTGTAATGCTGCATAACATGTTAAACTTTGAGGACTTGCCCTGGACACTCCCGAACTCCAATTTTTGCTTGGTTTGAACCATTAGAAAGCTTATCCAATTTGCTTTCCAGCCCAAGTAGTTTGGATAAAAAATAATTTGTATATCTAATAAAGTGACCATTTTACCCTCGATGAGTCAAAATATAATTCGTTCCGGCAAAAGCTTGTATGTTTCTCATTTTAAATTGGATCAAGACCCATTATAAATCAATAAATAGTGTTTTTAAAGTGCTAAACGATGGCGGGATCCAACCCTAAATGGGAGTTGAACATAGAGTTTCTGTTTCCCCACATTGAACCAAGCGATATTCTTGCTTGCAATTGGTATTTTTTTTGGAAGTATCAATCTGAATAATACATTGTTTGGCAACAACTATAAATGTGTTTTTAATTAGAATGATGGATTTCTATGTGAAATGTTGGTGCATTGGTATGCCTCTTGGCTGTTTTTATGAAAAACTAAATGTTTATTTCAATAGTTCATTACATCAAAAAAGAAAAACGTACCGAATGCTCCCATGGCGCAATTCATATGCGCCTGAGGCGCATTACAGAAAGGGAAAAAATAGGATGTGCCCAGGGAGCAATTCAATTGCGCCTGAGACACATTACAAAAAAGAAGAAAATCTTGGTGCGCCTAGCCAGGGCGCGACTAAAATGTGCCTTACCAAAATTGTGCAAATTAATCAGGATGCACACCCTTGGCACAATTCAAATACGCCCGAGGCGCATGTGATGCAAATTTTTTTTTACTGGTTCGTTTTAGTCCTGGTTGGCTGGAGACTATGAAGGGCCAGCCTTTAAACATTAGTTAGTGTAAGGATTTTTCAAGCAAAAGAGACGCACAAGAAGCCAGTGCAAAGGGTTTCCAAGCGTTCCATCCATGAAGATTTCATTGAACAACTTAAATTGATCTCCAATCAAATCACTTCACCGAGAATTTCATATGGAATGTAAAATTACTAATCATCAAATTATTTCTCATCAATGGTGGCATTCTTTGTTTGTTTTTCTTTCGTTACAAGAAAATCAGTTAACTAGCTAAAAGGCCTATTCAATTAAAATGCAAGTTGACAATATCTTGATTTCTTGGTACATTTCAAGACAGGATACTGTGGAAGTTGACAATTGTTTTAACAAACTGCAAGGTGAAGTAAGGCCAAGCAGTGGGACATTGAGCTCGACTATTATTGGTTCATACGCAATTATATTACCAAAAAAAAAAAATACTCTCCAGAGGGGCACTCCTTTGAGCTCGACTCCATCTGGTTATCTCTCACCCTCACCACAAATCTCGCCTAGGGTGAATCTTGATGATGAAACGGTTTTTGATTATTTAATGAAGTGTGGAGAGCCCAATGAAGGAGTACCATAGAACTAGGGATATGTGCGTCAAACGAAACTTAGAATGTGTAAATGGGTGTAAATGGGTGTGAAAACGAACTTTAGCCTTTGTTGCTCCAATGATCTTTGAATCGGTCTCCCTTCGATCGACTTTTCATAAATAAAATTTCATTATTTTAATTGGCCGTTTCCATCATCTTTTAATACAGTTACATTCTTATTTATCAATATATAATTGGTCTTAATCCGATTTAAAATAAAAACAATACGAGCATTTATTGAAAGAATTTGTTTTTCGACCAATTGAGGGTAAAAATGTCATGTATTTCGATGTAAATTTTTTTTTTCATTGGAACCAATTTGGTAGAAAATTAGATTGGACGAGCTTTCTAGCAGTTCAATCCACGAGCAAACTGGAGTTCGGAAGTGTCTGGGGCGAGTCCGCAAAGTTGAACTTGTTTGCAATGTTCATAATGCGCCTGGGCGCAAGGGAGTGCGGCTGGGCGCAAGGGAGTGCGCCTGAGGCGTAATGTAATGCTGCATAACAAGTTAAACTTTGAGGACTTGCCCCGGACACTCTCGAACTCCAATTTTTGCTTGGTTTGAACCGTTAGAAAGCTTGACCGATTTACTTTCCAGCCCAAGTAGTTTAGATAAAAAAAAAATTTGTATATCTAATGAAGTGACCATTTTACCCTCGATGGGTCAAAATATAATTCGTTCCGGCAAAACACTTGTACGTTTCTCATTTTAAATTGGATCAAGACCCATTATAAATAAATAAATAGTGTTTTTAAAGTACTAAACGATGGCGGGATCCAACCCTAAATGGGAGTTGAACATATAGTTTTTGTTTCCCCACATTAAACCAAGCGATATTCTTGCTTGTAATTGGTATTTTTTTTGGAAGTATCAATCTGAATGATACATTGTTTGGCAACAACTATAAATGCGTTTTGAATAAGAATGATGGATTTCTATGTGAAATGTTGGTGCAAGGGTATGCCTCTTGGCTGTTTTTATGAAAAACTAAATGTTTAATTCAGTAGTTCATTACATCAAAAAAGAAAAACGTACTGAATGCTCCCATGGCGCAATTCACATGCGCCTCAGGCGCATTATAGAAAGGGAAAAAATAGGATGTGCCCAGGGAGCAATTCAATTGCGCCTCAGGCGCATTATAGAAAGGGAAAAAATAGGATGTGCCCAGGGAGCAATTCAATTGCGCCTGAAACACATTACAAAAAAGAAGAAATTCTGGGTGCGCCCAGCCGGGGCGCGACTAAAATGTGCCTTACGAAAATTGTGCAAAGTAATCATGATGCACGCCCTTGGAACAATTCAAATACGCCCGAGGCAAATGTGATGCAAATTTTTTTTTACTGGTTCGTTTTAGTCCTGGTTGGTTGGAGACTATAAAGGGCCAGCCTTTAAACATTAATTAGTGTAAGGATTTTTCAAGCAAAAGAGACGCACAAGAAGCCAGTGCAATGGGTTTCCAAGAGTTCCATCCATGAAGATTTCATTGAACAACTTAAATCGATCTCCAATCAAATCACTTCGCTGAGAATTTCATATGGATTGTATATTAAATCACTCATCATCAAATTATTTCTCATCAATGGCAGCATTCTTTGTTTGTTATGCTTTTGTTACAAGAAAATCAGTTAACTAGCTAAAAGGCCTATTCAATTAAAATGCAAGTTGACAATATCTTGATTTCTTGGTACATTTCAAGACAGGATATTGTGGAACTTGACAATTGTTTTAACAAACTGCAAGGTGAAGTAAGGCCAAGCAGTGGGACATTGGCCTTGCGTATCTCAGCTTTCGGGAAGAATGTTAATCTTTTTCAAGGCAAAAGGTCTGATTTTGCTATTGAAAATGGAACTTCATCACAGTGTTATCAAAACTTCATTGTTGGATTTTTATGCAAATTAAAATTTTGGGGACATGGAGAACAGGATTACTTGGAGTGCTATTATATCAGGTCTTATTGATGGAGAGCTGATATAATACGACATGGGCTAGGTTTTGAAGCCCCGCAATTTTGTCGTTAAATGGCAGAAGAAGGAATGGATCCGAATAGTTTGACCTTCTTGAGCTTATTATTTGCTTGTAGCCACTCTAGCCATCTAGGTGAAGGCCGTAGAGTCGTTTATGCCATGAAATGGAGATTCGGAATGGGAAGCTGAAGGAGGATTTGTTGGGTCGGTCATGGAATGGGCATTTGGTATGATTCTGAAACTAGTGACTTTTCCATGTGGTAGGATTTTGGGAGCGCTATTGGCAGCCTGTAGAGTTCATGGGAACCAAAAAATGAGGGGAATATGTAGCAAAATGGCTCTTATATTTGGAACCTAAAAATGGTGGCTAGCTATTACACTCAGTAAAGTTCAAGCTGTTGCTGAGAGGTGGGGTAGAGTTGAAGAAGTACGGAGAGTAGCCGAGGTGGAGCTACGTTGAAGCCTAATGATCAATCCATGGGTTTGTTTCTAGAAATCAATCGCACCTTCAAATTCTTTAAATCAATGAGCCACTGGATGTTATATGTAGGAATGAAATTACATTAACAGAAAAAAACGTAATGCTCCCAACGTGCAGTTGAAATTCGCTTGAGGCACCCTACAAAATGGGAGAAATAAGAATGCACCCGGGTATGATTCAATTGCACCTAAGGCACATTAAAAAAGGATTGAATATGTGAATGCGCCCGGGCGCAACTTAAAATGCGTCTGAGGCACATGCGATGCAACAAATATTTTTAATTTGTTTTTTTAACTGAGTTATTCTAGTCCGAATTGGAGAGAGACTAAAAGAAGCTAATCCTTCAAACATTATAATGGTTTTGAAAGCATAAGAGAGGCACAAGAAGCCCATACAAAGTGACTCCAAGGGTTGTTCGAGCATAAGAGTGTTCATTGAGTGGACTCGTGTAGCGTGTCGAGGATCAAAATCAAACACTCACACACGAATTGGGAGAAAACATAACTGTGATTGGATCATACACAATAACATTACAAAAAAAAAAAAATGACTCTCCAGAGGAGACCTCCTTTGAGCTGGACTCTGTCTGATTATTTCTCACCCTCACCACAAATCTCGCCTAGGGTGAATCCAGATGATGGAACAGTTTTTGATTATTTAATGAAGTGTGGAGAGCCCAATGAAGGAGTACCATAGAACTAGGGATATGTGCGTCAAACGGAACTTAGAATGTGTAAATGAGCGTGAAAACGAACTTTAGCCTTTGTTGCTCCAATGATCTTTGAATCAGTCTCCCTTCGACTGACTTTTCATAAATAAAATTTCATTATTTTAATTGGCTGTTTCCATCATCTTTTAATACAGTTACAACCTTATTTATCATTATATAATTGGTCTTAAACCGATTTAAAATAAAAACGATACGAGCGTTTTATTGAAAGAATTTGTTTTTCGACCAATTGAGGGTAAAAATGTCATGTATTTCGATGTAAATTTTTTTTTTCATTGGAACCAATTCGGTAGGAAATTAGATTGGACAAGCTTTCTAACGGTTCAATCCATGAGCAAATTGGAGTTCGAGAGTGTCTGGGGCGAGTCCGCAAAGTTGAACTTGTTTGCAATGTTCATGATGCGCCCGGGGCGCATTGTAATGCGCCTGGGCGCAAGGGAGTGCGCGTCAGACGCATTGTAATGCTGCATAACAAGTAAAACTTTAAGGACTTGCCCCGGATAATCCCGAACTCAAATTTTTGCTTGGTTTGAACCGTTAGAAAGCTTGTCCGATTTACTTTCCAGCCCAAGTAGTTTAGATAAAAAAAAATTGTATATCGAATGAAGTGACCATTTTACCCTCGATGGGTCAAAATATAATTCGTTCCGGCGAAACGCTTGTATGTTTCTCATTTTAAATTGGATCAAGACCCATTAAAAATCAATAAATAGTGTTTTTAAAGTACTAAAAGATGGCGGGATCCAACCCTAAATGGGAGTTGAACATAGAGTTTCTGTTTCCCCACATTGGACCAAGTGATATCCTTGCTTGCAATTGGTATTTTTTTTGGAAGTATCAATCTGAATGATCCATTGTTTGGCAACAACTATAAATGTGTTTTGAATAAGAATTATGGATTTCTATGTGAAATGTTGGTGCATTGGTATGCCTCTTGGCTATTTTTATGAAAAACTAGATGTTTATTTCAGTAGTTCATTGCATCAAAAAAGAAAAACGTACTGAATGCTCCCATGGCGCAATTCATATGCGCCTGAGGCGCATTACAAAAAGGGAAAAAATAGGATGTGCCCAGGGAGCAATTCAATTGCGCCTAAGAGACATCACAAAAAAGAAAAAATTCTGGGTGCGCCCAGCCGGGGCGCGACTAAAATGTGCCTTACGAAAATTGTGCAAATTAATCAGGATGCACGCCCTTTGCACAATTCAAATACGCCCGAGGCGCACGTGATGCAAATTTTTGTTTACTGGTTCGTTTTAGTCCTAGTTGGCTGGAGACTATAAAGGGCCAGCCTTTAAACATTAATTAGTGTAAGGATTTTTCAAGCAAAAGAGACGCACAAGAAGCCAGTGCAAAGGGTTTCCAAGCGTTCCATCCATGAAGATTTCATTGAAAAACTTAAATCGATCTCCAATCAAATCACTTCACTGAGAATTTCATATGGATTGTAAATTAAATTACTCATCATCAAATTATATCTCATCAATGGCGGCATTCTTTGTTTGTTATGCTTTTGTTACAAGAAAATCAGTTAACTAGCTAAAAGGCCTATTCAATTAAAATCCAAGTTGACAATATCTTTATTTCTTGGTACATTTCAAGACAGGATATTGTGGAAGTTGACAATTGTTTTAACAAACTGTAAGGTGAAGTAAGGCCAAGCAGTGGGACATTGACCTTGCGTGGCCAAGCAGTGGACATTGACCTTGCGTATCTCAGCTTCCGGGAAGAATGTTAATCTTTTTCAAGGCAAAGGGTCTGATTTTGCTTTTGAAAATGGGACTTCATCACAGTGTTGTCCAAACTTCATTGTTGGATTTTTATGCAAATTAAAGTTTGGGGACATGGAGAACAGCATTACTTGGAGTGCTATTATATCAGGTCTTATTGATGGAGAGCTGATATAATACAACCATGGGCTAGGTTTTGAAGCCCTGCAATTTTGTTGTTAAATGGCAGAAGAAGGAATGGAGCCGAATAGTATGACCTTCTTGAGCTTATTATCTGCTTGTAGCCACTCTAGTCATCTAGGTGACAGCTGTAGAGTCGTTTATGCCACGAAATGGAGATTCGGAATGGGAAGCTGAAGGAGGATTTGTTGGGCCGGTCATGGATTGGGCATTTGGTATAATTGTGAAACTAGTGACTTTTCCATGTGGTAGGATTTTGGGAGCGCTATTGGCAGCCTATAGAGTTCATGGGAACCACAAAATGAGGGGAATATGTAGCAAAATGGCTCTTATATTTGGAACCTAAAAATTGTGGCTAGCTATTACACTCAGTAAAGTTCAAGCTGTTGCTGCAAGGTGGGATAGAGTTGAAGAAGCACAGTGAGTAGCCGAGGTGGAGCTGCGTTGAAGCCTAATGATCAATTCATGGGTTCATTTCTAGAAATCAATCGCACCTTCAAATTCTTTAAATTATGAGCCACTGGATGTTATATGTAGGAATGAAATTACATCAACAGAAAAAAACTGAATGCTCCCAACGTGCAGTTGAAATTCACTCAAGGTGCCCTACAAAATGGGAGAAATAAGAATGCACCCAGGGCATGATTCAATTGCGCCTGAGGCACATTAAAAAAGGATTGAAAATGTGAATGCGCCCGGGCGCAACTTAAAATGCGTCTGAGGCACATGCAATGCAACAAATATTTTTAAATTTTTTTTTTTTAACTAAGTTATTCTAGTCCGAATTGGAGAGGGACTTAAAGAAGGAAAACCTTCAAACATTATAACGATTTTGAAAGCATAAGAGAGGCAAAAGAAGCCCATACGAAGTGACTCCAAGGGTTGTTCGAGCATAAGAATGCTCATTGAGTGGACTCGTGTAGCCTGTCGAGTATCAAAATCAAACACTCACACACGAATTAGGAGAAAACTTAACTATTATTGGATCATACGCAATAACATTACAAAAAAAAAAAAGACTCTACAGAGGAGCACTCTTTTGAGCTCGACTCCATTTGGTTATCTCTCACCCTCACCACAAATCTTGCCCAGGGTGAATCCTGATGATGAAACGGTTTTTGATTATTTAATGAAGTGTGGAGAGCCCAATAAAGGAGTACCATAGAACAAGGGATATGTGCGTCAAACGGAACTTTGAATGTGTAAATGGGCATGAAAACGAACTTTAGCCTTTGTTGCTCCAGTGATCTTTGAATCGGTCTCCCTTCGACCGACTTTTCATAAATAAAATTTTATTATTTTAATTGGCTATTTCCTTCATCTTTTAATAGAGTTACAACCTTATTTATCATTATATAATTGGTCTTAATCTGATTTAAAATAAAAACGATACGAGCGTTTTATTGAAAGAATTTGTTTTTCGACTAATTTAGGGTAAAAATGTCATGTATTTCGATGTAAATTTTTTTTCCTTCATTGGAACAAATTTGGTAGGAAACTAGATTGTACGAGCTTTCTAACAAATCAATCCACGAGCAAATTGGAGTTCGGAACTGTTTGGGGCGAGTCCGCAAAGTTGAACTTGTTTGCAATGTTCATGGTACGCCCGGGGCGCATTGTAATGCGCCTGGACAAAAGGGAGTGCGCAAAGTTGAACTTGTTTGTATATCTAATGAAGTGACCATTTTACCCTCGATGTGTCAAAATATAATTCGTTCCAGCAAAACGCTTGTATGTTTCCCATTTTAAATTGGATCAAGACCCATTATAAATCAATAAATAGTGTTCTTATAGTACTAAAAGATGGCGGGATCCAACCCTAAATGGGAGTTGAACATATAGTTTCTGTTTCCCCACATTGAACCAAGCGATATCCTTGCTTGCAATTGGTATTTTTTTTGGAAGTATCAATCTGAATGACACATTGTTTGGCAACAACTATAAATGTGTTTTGAATCAGAATGATGGATTTCTATGTGAAATGTTGGTGCTTTGGTATGCTACTTGGCCGTTTTTATGAAAAACAAAATGTTTATTTCAGTAGTTCATTACATCAAAAAAGAAAAACGTACTG
Source organism: Rhododendron vialii (assembly GCF_030253575.1). Classification (NCBI taxonomy): domain Eukaryota; kingdom Viridiplantae; phylum Streptophyta; class Magnoliopsida; order Ericales; family Ericaceae; genus Rhododendron; species Rhododendron vialii. The sequence goes on along the minus strand of NC_080561.1, from coordinate 40,618,569 downwards.
AATGCTCCCATGGCGTAATTCATATGCGCCTGAGGCGCATTACAGAAAGGGAAAAAATAGGATGTGCCCAGGGAGCAATTCAATTGCGCCTAAGACACATTATAAAAAAGAAAAAATTCTGGGTGCGCCCAGCCGGGGTGCGACTAAAATGTGCCTTACAAAATTGTGCAAATTAATCAGGATGCACGCCCTTGGCACAATTCAAATACGCCCGAGGCGCACGTGATGCAAATTTTTTTTTACTGGTTCGTTTTAGTCCTCGTTGGCTGGAGACTATAAAGGGCCAGCCTTTAAACATTAATTAGTGTAAGGATTTTTCAAGCAAAAGAGACGCACAAGAAGCCAGTGCAAAGGGTTTCCAAGAGTTCCCTCCATGAAGATTTCATTGAACAACTTAAATCGATCTCCAATCAAATCACTTCATTGCGAATTTCATATGGATTGTAAATTAAATTACTCATCATCAAATTATATCTCATCAATGGCGGCATTCTTTGTTTGTTATGCTTTCGTTACAAGAAAATCAGTTAACTAGCTAAAAGGCCTATTCAATTAAAATCCAAGTTGACAATATCTTGATTTCTTGGTACATTTCAAGACAGGATATTGTGGAAGTTGACAATTGTTTTAACAAACTGCAAGGTGAAGTAAGGCCAAGCAGTGGGACATTGACCTTGCGTATCTCAGCTTCCGGGAAGAATGTTACTCTTTTTCAAGGCAAAAGGTCTGATTTTGCTTTTGAAAATGGGACTTCATCACAGTGTTGTCCAAACTTCATTGTTGGATTTTTATGCAAATTAAAGTTTGGGGACATGGAGAACAGCATTACTTGGAGTGCTATTATATCAGGTCTTATTGATGGAGAGCTGATATAATACGACCATGGGCTAGGTTTTGAAGCCCTGCAATTTTGTTGTTAAATGGCAGAAGAAGGAATGGAGCCGAATAGTATGACCTTCTTGAGCTTATTATCTGCTTGTAGCCACTCTAGTCATCTAGGTGACGGCTGTAGAGTCGTTTATGCCATGAAATGGAGATTCGGAATGGGAAGCTGAAGGAGGATTTGTTGGGCCGGTCATGGATTGGGCATTTGGTATAATTGTGAAACTAGTGACTTTTCCATGTGGTAGGATTTTGGGAGCGCTATTGGCAGCCTATAAAGTTCATGGGAACCACAAAATGAGGGGAATATGTAGCAAAAGGGCTCTTATATTTGGAACCTAAAAATGGTGGCTAGCTATTACACTCAGTAAAGTTCAAGCTGTTGCTGCAAGGTGGGATGGAGTTGAAGAAGCACAGAGAGTAGCCGAGGTGGAGCTGCGTTGAAGCCTAATGATCAATTCATGGGTTTGTTTGTAGAAATCAATCGCACCTTCAAATTCTTTAAATTATGAGCCACTGGATGTTGTATGTAGGAATGAAATTACATCAACAGAAAAAAACTGAATGCTCCCAACATGCAGTTGAAATTCGCTTGAGGCGCCCTACAAAATGGGAGAAATAAGAATGCACCCGGGGCATGATTCAATTGCGCCTGAGGCACATTAAAAAAGGATAGAAAATTTGAATGTGCCCGGGCGCAACTTAAAATGCGTCTGAGGCACATGCGATGCAACAAATATTTTTAATTTGTTTTTTTAACTGAGTTATTCTAGTCCGAATTAGAGAGTGACTAAAAGAAGGAAATCCTTCAAACATTATAACGATTTTGAAAGCATAAGAGAGGCACAAGAAGCCCATACGAAGTTTCTCCAAGGGTTGTTCGAGCATAAGAGTGCTCATTGAGTGGACTCGTGTAGCGTGTCAAGTATTAAAATCAAACACTCACACACGAATTGGGAGAAAACTTAACTAATATTGGATCATATGCAATAACATTACAAAAAAAAAAAAAAAAGACTCTCCCGAGGAGCACTCCTTTGAGCTCGACTCCGTCTGGTTATCTCTCACCCTCACCACAAATCTCGCCTAGGGTGAATCCTGATGATGAAACGGTTTTTTATTATTTAATAAAGTGTGGAGAGCCCAATGAAGGAGTACCATAGAACTAGGGATATGTGCATCAAACGGAACTTAGAATGTGTAAATGGGCGTGAAATTTGGAATGAGTAGAAGGGCGCAAAAATATTTTTTTAGCCTTATTGGGTCCAACGATCTATTGAACCCACTTTTCGTAGTCAAAGCTCAATTACCTAAATTTTTGATTCCACTATCTCTTAGTAATTTTCATACCCTCTATATCAATACCAAATAGGTTTTGATTTGATTCAAAAAAGGGTGATGCAAGAATTTTGCCAAAGTAATCTATTTTTTTGACCCATTAAGGATAAAATTCTAAAAAAATTTAATTTCAAAATAATTTTAGATCCAAAGTACTTTGGTTAGAAATTAGATTCAATAAGCTTTTCAACGGTTCAAATCACGCGCAAATCGGAGTTCAGGAGCGTCCGTGACAAGCCTGCGAAATTAGGCCTTTTTTGCAGCTTTGAGGTGTGCCCGGGCGCATAAAAGTGCGTCTGGGGCGCATGTACTTGCGCCGTAGGCGCACTGCACTAAATATAGTTATGTCGACTCTTCCCCTCCTGCCCAATCGCCCCGCCATCTCTTCTTCTTCTCTCCTCTTGCTTCACCACCACCACTACCTCACCGATCATGACTTTATTGTAGTCGTATGTAACACATAGAAATTTGAAGCATCATGTAATTCATCGGTTTTCCTTACATGCAATCGATCCATCGAGGTTTTGTATCGGGAAGGAACAGAACTAGAATAGAAGAGCTTGAATTATGTCAACATAGATATGTCATATCTTTCCCTCCGGCCCGACCATGCCCCTTCTTTTCTTCTTCCATCCTACATCCTTAAACAGAAACCTCTTCCTGAGTCTGAAGCCAGGCCAATTTCACTATGAACTAGAAATTGATGATCAAGCAAGTATCTATTCTGTTTGACCAGAAAAAAAAAAAAAGGATGATCAAGCAAGCAACACTAGCTTTTCAACTATCTATATCGAATTCCAATAAAAAGGCAACTGTGATTTTGATGCCGCTAAATTTCTCACTTGATTTTGGGTTTCTGCCATGTCTTGGTGAACTTTACACCCCCATTAAGGACTGAACCGACAAACCTTTCCACTTCTTCTGCATTCATCTCACCATCAAATGCCTCATACTTCCCCTTTCGAGGTTTGAAGGCAATGGGAAATAGAAGCACAAATCATGCAGCAAATAAAAAAATTAGTCTTTTTAAGGCAAGAAACAGCTAATTTCGCACCTTGAAAATTTTATACAGATACACTTCTCAAATGGTAGTTCTCGTTTTCATATAAAGGCAAGTATGAATTCCAGCTGCCTTGAGTCCACTCCTTTTCTGCAGGGAAGCAAGCCTTCTGGCCTCTTCAAGTTGCTTCCAATTTCACCGGAATCCACTCTTTTTGACAACGCTGATCAAGACCGAAGTCCACTCTCCAAACATTCGAAAAGAACTTCTTCGTCTGCTGCAACTAGACCTTGGATCAAAAGATGGTTACAAGATCACAACAAATGTCATTGTCATTTCTGCTTTCCAACCGTTGATCTCCTCGGTGCTTCGAAAACAGAATTAGAACAGGCTGTTTTTCCCTTTACAAGTTGAGAATGATGAGAACGAAAGATTGAATGAACCTGACAACGGATTATTCCCATCTTCAGTTCTACTGTAAAAAGTCCAACCATGTCTGGAAAGGGCCTATAGATAATAGATGTGCTTGCGGTATCGATTGAACAACGGATGTTTGAATCTGAATTTCCAAACCATGTGGGGAAAGGACCTTCCCTCCGTCTTGATTTTGAAACTGGATCTCCTGCAGCTATATATGTGTGGTTAAAGGATTGGTTCCATCTGGCTCCTCCTGATGACGAATACATTTCGAAATCTATTTGTGTGACGTGGGCTCTTTGGCTTTGCGGGGAATAAAATCATGTTTCCCGGATACTGCATTTGGTAAAAGGCCATAAACGACAGCTTCATTTCTTGGACAAAAATCCTGTGATACAGGAATTAAGCTTTTGCGTGGGCGGCTTTGATAATAACAATCGCAGGGTTGTTTGGTGACCAGGTTAGTTGATTAGGATTGTGCTTTGTTCTAGACCTTTTATCAGGGAATACAATGCCCGAGCTGATCTGTATGTTATGAGCACAGATACTCGGACGAAAATTGATTTTAATGAGATGTCGTTGTTCTTGGGTGAGATGAATGAATGAGGGCTGTATGATAGCATCGTGCAAATCGGTGTATCTTCTGCTACAGCCTTGAATGGAGTTTTCTGTTGCCCTGCACATGTACTCCCAACTGATCATGTGGTTGTTATGTCCTTCAACATGGGTGATGAGGTGTTCAGAAGAATAACAACACAGAGTGTTTGCAAAAGAAAGGTAATCTAACTAGCTGGCAATTTACAGAATTACATGATAAAATTGCTCTAATTGTTTCTCCTGATGAAGGGGGCTTCGATGTGTGGGTGTTGGATGAAAACGAGAGTGTTTTGACTAACCATATTGAAGGTGGGCCTTTTTCGAGGATTGCAATTGATATGGGATACGATGTAGATGGTCATATTACAGTGGTGGAAGGTGGGAAAAATGGTGAATTGTTTGTGACTGAGCATAAATATTCTGGTGAGCTAAAATTCTTTTCATACGATACATAGACCTGGGAAACTATAGATCTTTATTGTGGTCAGATTCCATATCTATCTTGTGTTTATTTGTGTGAGGGGACTCTATTTCCAGTCATGCAAGCCAATAAAATCGTGCTCAACAAGTAGAACAAGAATAGGAAAGCACTTAATTTGCGGAAGCAACTCATGTGTGACTTGTGTTGGGTTTCCCTTCTTATGTGAATTTTTTGGAGACCTAATATTTTTGCCTTGTTTGGATCATAATTTGAATCATCCAAACAAGGCATTTGCTTGCCCAATAACAATTTGTCCAATCATATATAACCTTTATCTCCAATCATTATTCTAATTTCTCTCTCCACTCATTACCCAAAAATCAAACTCAAAAATTTTCAAAACATCATCCAAACAAGGCATTTGTTTGCCCAATAACAATTTGTGTGTGGCCCAAAAAGGATTTATTTGTGGGCTAGTTTTGGGTATATAGAAGTTTCTACACATATTTGTTTTACAGAACACATGATTTGCAGATGACCTTGGCACCGCTTGGCTTCTCTTGGAAGCTAGATGAGTTTTTGTCTTTGGGGGAATGCAATCACAATTGCAACCTTCGTCCAAAATTTCTCAAGATTTTGCAACAGTGTCTGGCAAATTTGTCGGATTGATCAGCTAGGGTTGTAAGCGAGGCAAGCCGAACTTTGTCGGGCTTGAGCTTGGTTCGTTTACTAAACGAGTCAAAAACTGGAGCTCGAGCTCGAGCTTTAAGGAGCCGAGCATAGTCATTTTATTAAACGAGTCTCTTTAATCGAGCCAATCCTCCATTAACGATGCGAGCTTTTGTCGAACGAATAATTTTGAAAGTGGATTTCGAATAAAAACTTTTGTTTTAGAGGCCAAGAGTAATTCAATGCGGCCAAGAGCAATTCGATGCGGTCAAGTACAATTCGATGCGGCAAAGAGCAATTTGATGCGGCCAAGTGCAATTCGTAGCTGACAAGTGCAATTTGATGCGGCCAAGAATAATTCGTAGTGGCCCGGTGCAATTTGATGTGGCCAAGTGCAATTCGATGTGGCCAAGAGTAATTCGTAATGCCCCGGTGCAATTCGTTGCGTCTAAGTGCAATTCGACGCGGCAGAGTGTAAATCCATACTTGCGTTTATGGATCTCAGTGTCCGTTTATCCCGTCTATTTTTAGGAGACGATAAACTGTTCTTCACGGCAGTGCACACCAAGGTTTAGGACGTCCAACGAGGTCGGCGTCTTCGGTATGGTTCTTAGATCCTCTGTCTTTCCCTCTTCCCTCTATTTTTTTTTTGGCCCCCTCCTCTAGCCTTCTGCGTTTTCTTCTTATTCTGTTGTTTTATTTCCGGCACTCCCCTCCCGGTTGTGTTTCGTCCGTGCTTTGGATCTATTGGCGGTCTCTCTTGGGTATTCCAGTTCTTGGCCTAACAGCTAGGTGGATCTAGTGGTCTGGACATGGCTGGCGTCGGTCTCCCGCCGGTTGCATTGTTGGATGCATCAGTCATTACCTAAAGGCTCGATGAGCTTCCGCGGCAGATGGGTGGTAAGCGGATGGTGCCTTCTCTCGTGGTGGCCAATGGTGGCGCGGTGGTTTTATTTGTCAAAGCACTATTCGGGTTGTTTGGTGGTTCTATCAGTGGTCTAGTCGCCAGAGGTGGGGCAGCGCTGCAATGAAGAACCACAGAAGTCTTGGGTAGGTTTTGGGTATTCTTGGGCTAGATCTAGCCCACTTTGGCGGGTTAAATGGCGGGTTATTTGGCATTTATTTTTCAATCTGGCATTTGAAGGCCTTTGTATTTGTTTGATTTTTAATGTAGTATCTGGGCTAAGAGGCCTTTAGTTGTTTGGGCATCATGCCCTCTGGCTGTTGGGCTCTGCCCATTTATCCAACATTGGTTGGATTCCCCTCCCCGTTCCCTGATCTTGATGTTACCCTGTCAAGTTTCCTAATAAATGGTAACTTTTGCCGATCAAAAAAACTATATCAATTAGCAAGTCTCTAAAACGATGCTATATAACAGCAATGAAGGAAATTGACTCTAAAACATTCAATTTCAATCTCAAAATCCATAACACAACTAAAAGAATGTCCATAAGTGACCAACACAGGCTGTAGTAGCCAATAAAACAAAAAAGGGAGACTATTGTAAACATGTAATAGTACGTACCCCTCTGGAAAACAAATTAATATACATGTAATCAATTTAACACCAGCATCTGTGGCACTGGACATTCTGAAGTTGCCTTATCCTGATATTGACGTCCACGGTGCAATCCAAATTAGTAGCTTTCTTCCTCTTGAAAATGAACATGAGGTCCACCTTTCCGTCCAAAGTCATTTGGTATTCCCAGCTTCGTAGTTAACCAGGTTTACTGAAACAATTATGTTTTTGGTGGATCGGAGAAAGGCTTTTGAATTTGGTATTTTAGCACTCCCAACTGGCGTACCCTTATAGAAGAAATTGACAATGGAGTTTTCGTATTTATAAGGGCCAAAATTTGTGTTCTTGACCCCAACAGCAGTGTTCATTGTTATATTGAAAGAAGGGGTGGTTGTTTGGACATTGGAAGCGCCAAACGTGGCAGAACTAACCCCGGAATTGAGGAGTTCGGACTTTCATAACCGTCATTGTGGAGAGTACGATGATTCCGGTTTGGAAAATGACAAAGGCCACGCCATATAACAACCATTTCTTACATTTCTAGCTTCGGAGATCGGATGAGGTTGCTTTGCCCGCTCTTGGTCGCTCCAGTAATAACCGTTGGCGGGTGCCAAGGGATACCCTGCTTTGTATTCCACTGCCATAGGACTTGTTTTGAGAATTTGGTTTTTGTTTTGCTAGTTGAATTGAGAGAATAGTGAAGGGAATTCAAATTACTTGGCCGCGTCGAATTACATTTGGCTGCTGCTAATTGGACTTGGCCGCGTTTAATTACAGTTGGCCGCTATGAATTGCACTTGGCCGCGTTTAATTGACTTAGCCGCATCAAATTACACTTGGCCGCTACGAATTGCATTTGGCCACGTGGAACTGCACTTGGCCGCTTCAAATTGGATGCGGGCAAGTGCAATTTAAAGCATCCAAGTGTAATTCGACGCAACCAAGTGTAGTTCAACATGGACAAGTGTAATTCGATGCGGCCAAGTACATTTCGATGTGGCCAAAAGGTATTTAATGTGACCAAGTGCAATTCGTAGTGGCCCCAAGTGCAATTCGATGCCAAGGAGCAATAAATAAGCCACGGCATTTGATGCCAAGGAGCTCCGTCACCAGAAGCACAAAAAATGGCTACTCTATAGCGTAGTCTTCATCGTTTTCCAGTTTGGAATCGTACTCCTCTTCTCCATGACGGTCATGAAAGTCTGAAATCCAAAGTTCCGGGTCATATCCGCCACCTTCGACACGTTTGATATCCCAACCACCAACACTTCCTTCAATCTTAAAACCAACTTTGCACTTGGGATCAAGAACACAAATTTTGGCCCCTACAAGTATGACAACAGCACAATTCATGTATTTCTGCTATGGCGAAGCTGAGGTTGGGAGTGTTGTTATTCCCAAATCGAAAGCCCAATTCCGAAGGACCAAAAAGTTTACCATTGCACTTAACTTCCTTCCACCAATCTAGTTGGAAATTCGCAACTGGCAAATGATCTAAGCACAGGAATTGTGCCTTTGAGCAGCCGATCGAAATTGACTGGGAAAGTGGAGTTGATGTTGATTTTCAAAAAAAAGAAGGCTTTCGACATGATTTGTGCAATGGAGTTGAATACCGCAACACAGTCCCTCCAGAATATCAGTTGCAAGTAGAAAATTTTGATTGTTCCTTAGGGGTTGAGTTTGACATTTCCTACTAAAGCCCCTGTTTGGGGATTTCTTCACGTTTTACTTTACGTACTTGGGAATTGTACTACACATTTGCACTTTTTTTTTTTTTTTTGGTTTTGTTTTTTGTATGGGATGCAATAAAATTTCGATTCTATGAATTAATTAGTCTTTTTTGGACTGTATTTACTATTTGCATTGATTTTGGATTTGGGTATGTAAACGTAGAGTTTATTTGAGGGAAACCCAGTACAAAAGTAAACGAAACTGTTAGGAGTCGAATATATCATGCTCCCTTTGTTTGATTGAGTTTTTCACTAATTTTTCATATCAAGTTAACCTAATAAAAGGGCACTATTCGTACAATCAGATGGAGTTTTTCCCACCATTACAGTTATAATGCTTTTAGTTTTCATGGTAAATTATGTGTATCATTTACCATGAAATATGTTTGTTTGTTATTTTCATTCCATGATAAATAATTTGTACCATTTACCATGAAATATTTGCTTGAATTAAGGCATATTTATTGTGTCCAAATATATTTGAGAGAGAGAGAGAGAGAGAGAGATATATATATATATATATATATATATATATATATATATATATTTGAATTCGTCCGTAGTAAATGGAATTTCCTTATCTAAACATTTGAATGTTCGAAAGTTTGAAATCGGGGGCATTCGTAGAGACTGAGGGGGTTGTAGACCAAGAAGTGAGTTATTTATACTAAGCATTCTTCTAACGGCTTTGTCACGCCCTCAATTTTCAACATAATTAAGTAATACATTTTAAATAAAGAGCCTCGCCTATCTTACATATTACCCAAAAAAAGTTCCCACCTGTCTTAAATTACAAATCAAATCCCCACGATCAAAGGTTTACAACTTTGGCGCTTTGGCCCCAAAAATACATAAATGCAAGTACGATCCTGTTTAGAATATTACAAACGTTTAGTCAAAAGGATTAAGATAATGAGTTACAGTTACATCTCTGTCAAAATAAAGTTAATACAAAGATGCTAAGTAACTACGTGAGATTAACTTCCAAAATGTCTTTCATTCCCAAGCATACATAGCATGCAAGCTATTGTCCAGCATTTTGTCCTGAAAAGAAAGATTAGGTTGAGCTATACTAGCCCAGTAGGAAAACCTTTACCAGTTCTATATGTAAATATGATGAAATGTGCAGGAGAAATGAAGGCAAGAGGTACAACTCAAATAATGGAAACAAGTGATTTAAGGATATTCCCAACGTTCAACATGATCATTCTATCACATGCATATAGCTTGAAATGTCACTAAGTTCACTTAATGTCAAACGACTCAATAACCTCGATACGATGCACCAATGCCCAAAATCCCTTCTATCGGTATTTCCACCCCTTGCGTTACCGTATAACACCATGAGGATTACCGTGTTACCACCCCTTGCGTCACAGTGATCCCTACAACTCGGGTCACCGTATTACCACCCCTTGCGTTACGAGACCGTCTAAGTCTTCGTATTACCACCCCTTGCGTTACGAGACTTCCTAAATTAACTCCCGACACAAATGACCATTTCCTCACTCGACTTACAAGTTATGACTCTCCCAAGACCACAATCCAACCCAAAATATGTTACGAAATGCCAACCATATCATAAAGATGTCACAAACATTCATAAACATTCAACCGATCAATAATACGTGAAATAACAAGCTTTAATTAATTAGTCCCTTATCATTTCTTACTAACGGAAGGCCTAAGGATCACGAATAACATCAATTAATCATAGGACATCAATTAGATAAGCAAAAGATAGGCTAGAATGTATCCAAAAGGGTTTAGAATCGATTGGGGTTGAAACGATCGAAGAAAACTCAAATAGCATCAAAGCTGTCCAGAACAACAAGGGGTATTGATACCCCGAAATCAGGTATCAATACCTGGTCAGCTGGAAATCCAGAGAAGGATGGGGTATCGATACCCCATATTTGGGTATCAATACCCCGCCGTTTCGATGCGATTTTCTGCAATTTTGACAAACATTCAAAGCACCAAAGGGGAACGATCCAAGCATGATTTCTACACCATTTCAAGATATATACACACAAAAGAGGTAAAGAAGTCCCTACCTCAAGACGATAACAAAGATCTTTGAGATTCGAACAATCCCTAGCTTTCTTGAGCTCCAAATCTTCGATTCAAGCTTCAAAACACGATCGGAAGGTCGGAGGGTGGTCAATCCTTGAAGGTTTTGCAAGATTGAGTGAGGTTTTGAGTGGGAGGAGAGGAGAGAGAGGGAGGGATGGTGGAGAGAGGGAGGGGGACGGCAGAGAGAGATGAGGAGATGGGAAAATGTTCTCCCACATCACACACACGCCCATCATATACACATGTATCATTTAAACCACACATTCACCCCTCAATTCTCAATTCTTTCACTTTAGTCTCCAATTCAATAAATCACCTAATAAACCATATTCTTCCAATTAGTCATTTAATAAATATTTCAAAAATTTTAAAATTATTCGGGTCTCTACAGGCTTGATCCAATCTCCTGATCCTTGAGGAAAAGAAAAAAAAATGAATCAAGCAGCCCCATGCCTTGAATGAATTCACACGCGGCCACCAGCTTTCACGCTTTTCCTTTTGGGAAAGGAGGATTAGTGAAATCCTATTGATTGCAATTTTCTCCAGACCTTCGGGAAAAGCATGAATAAAAATTTCTCGAATGGTACTATCCCAACGTCACCCCAAAATGAAAGGGTGATCTCGTAGTTCTTGGTAACAAAATGTATATATCTATTCGTCTCTCCCTCTCTCTATTTTTTTAATCACGAAATTCTAATTAGTAGATTTAGTTGATGTAAACAAAATTTATGCCTTTTTAATGCGAACGGGCCTGTGGCCCATCGGCATTGGGAGGGGGCCTAAGTGCCTATGGGCAGATGGCCGGATCTACGGTCGGCCTGTGTCGTAATCTAACTAGTAACTAATAACCACTAACACTTATCTTAATCACAAATTTTAGAGTCGCCACAGTTTACACTCTTCGCAATTCAAACTCTAGACCTTCGTTTAATCTAGATAAACTCAGAGTAGGTTTAATATGAGTTTGCAATACATAAGAGATTTCAGAGTATGCCACCTGAGAGAATTCCGTCATGACTTGAGAGAAATTTTGAGATGCATTACTTTAAAATATAATAGCCAATTTTAGTTTGGTTCTACTAGTGAATGGTAGGGGTATTGGTCCCCGGAATAGTCAAGATACACATAATTGTCTCGAAATTCTGAGTAACTAAAAGACACTACGATAGCATCAGAACGAAGCCATGAACTGACTTAATTCGAGGTAGCCAAAGATAATGTTGTAAAGAAAATAGAGGTTAACTTACTTAAACACGTTTTCACACATGGTTATTATCTTGTAATTGCAATTGGAAATGGTTTTGCTAAAAATTTGCATGGTTACCTAAAAGCAACAAGCTACATATGGTGGTTCTGCATATGAAATAGCTAGTTCTGGCCAATCTTATATAAAACGACACCGACTATCCATTACGAATTAAGGAGGTCAATTATTTGTGCACAAAATTAGGTGAGGACATGCAGGTGATAACGAGAACGAGACAATCTAAATCAAACCCTGAGACATCTTCGTGGCCATGAGCAAAAATTTGCGGTCAGGAGTAATTCTTCGCGGAGAAGAGCAAAACTTTGTAGCCATGAGTAATTCTTTGTGGCCAGGAGCAATCCTTCGCGGCCTAGGGCAACATTTCGCAGCCAAGAGCAATTCTTTGCGGCCAGAAGTAATTCTTTGCGGCCAAGAGCAATTTGTCACAGCCATAAGCAAAACTGTGCAACCAGGAGCAATTCTTTGCTGGCGATCTATAGGGAGGTTACGATCCCATAAAAAAGGTGTAAAACAAATGCTATACCCCAAATCAATGGAAACAATTGATAAAACTAAAACTAAATCTTTAACCTTGATCAAAATTAACCTACAACCATCTATTTATTTAAAAGAGAAAAAGAAAAGAAGCAGCAACACTAGAATAAGAACACAATATACCATGTCCGGGGAGGAAGAAATCACATCTTTGATGGAAAACAAAACATTTCTCCCTACACACAAATATTTCATGTTTTCTCTATCATCTTCATTCCTTATGACGTGCCACACCGTCTTGCCCCTCGTGACAGATAGACAAAAAATTCAAAAGTCTCGTACTCGATCGAATCATAAAGCATGGCGAGACAAAAAAATGCTACGAGCATCAAAATCATCAACTAACTTGCAAGAGCAAGACATCTTGTTATAATCCCCAATAACACCGGTGAGGAAGAAATAGAGAAGTCAAAAAGGCCATAAGCTGCCTAGTCATGCTTGAGAAGCAAGCTGCTCACAAGCAGCTCAAAGGCCTAGAAGGTTCTCTCTAGCAAGCTACTCACAAGCAGCTCAATGGCCTAGAATGTTCTCTCCAGCTAGCTGCTCACAAGCAGCTCAAAGTAGCAAGTTGCTCACCAGCAACTTAAGGCCTGCAGCCATTTTGCTTCAACATGAAGCAAGGACACATGACATGCATGCAACCTATGATGAGCTGAATAGCGACCCGATCAATCTCGATTTCCCATTTCTGAATGGGAGGATTAACGAGTATGCCGGGATGAATTATTCCTATATTGTGGGTATCTGTAATGGTTTAGTTTGCATATATTACTCTCCCTATATATATCCCTTGATTATATGCAATCCCTCCACCAGACAGTTTCAGGAAATTCGGAATGAGGTGGATTACAATGCTTATGAAACGGTTTTCAGGAAATTCGGAATGAGGTGGATTACAATGCTTATGAAACGGTTAAGCAGGTCAGTCTTGGGTTTGGCTTCCATCCCAGTACTAATGAATACAAGTTGATTAGGATTGTGCTTTATTCTACTCCTATCAGGAAATACAATATCCGAGCTAATTTCTATGTTATGAGCACCAATACTTGGACGGAAATTGATTTTAATAAGCTGTCGTTGCTCTTGGGGGAGATGAATGAATCGAGGGAGTGTGATAGCATCGTGCAAATAGCTGGATCTCCTACTACAACCTTGAATGGAGTTTTCCATTGGCTTGCAGAAATAGTCTCAACTGATCAAGTGGTTGTTATGTCTTTCGACATGGGTAATGAGGTGTTCAGAAGAATAAGAAAACCATAGTGTTTGCATATGATTCTGAATTTAACTAACTGGGAATTTACAGAGTTGGATTGTAAAATTGGTTGTTTCTCCTGATGAAAGGAGCTTCGATGTGTGGGTGTTGAATGAAAACGAGAGTTGTTGGACTAACCAAATTAAAGTTGGGCCTTTTCTGAGGATTGCAAGTGATATGGGATACGAGTTAGATGGTGATATTACAGTTGTGGGAGGTGGGAAAAATGGTGAATTGTTAGTGACTGAGCATAATTATTTTGGTGAGCTGCAGCTCTTTTCATATGATACAAAGACCCAGGAAGCTATGGATCTTTATTGTGGTAAGGTTCCGTATGGATCTACTGTTTATATGTATGCAGGGACTCTACTTCCAGTTATGCAAGCCAGTAAAATCGTGCTCAACAAGTAGAACAAGAAGCAAAGCACTTAATTGGCGGAAGCAACTCAGGTGTGACTTTTGAGTTGCTGTTTTGATGGCTTTCTCTGTTCATGGTTATTTTGGTTGCGGTTTCTTAATTATGCTCAAAGTAGACTATTTCAGAAACTAATATTAAGAACCCTTTTGTCACTACAATGCAGTGTTCCATGATGAGTTGATTGCCTGCAGGTAGTAGTAACTAGGAATTATGTCCAGCGTATATGATGTAATGGGGTCCAGTCATATCATGGTGCACTGAAATACAAAAAACAGAAGAGAAGATTTAGTTGGAGCATAACCAATATACATCAGTTTAATATCATTACACGCCCGATCATTTCAGCAATCTAGTCTGTAAAAAGATATTACCCTGTGAAAGTGTACCCTTCTTCAGTGAATCACGCAAAGCCTGAGGCGCACTCGCAACACGTAGCCTATATTAAAATTTTCAAATCTTTTAATTTCAAACTGATTTTGGATTCAAATTATTTGGGTTAGAAATTAAACTCAACAAGATTGTTCAACAATTAAAATCACGAGAAAATCGGAGTTCGGGAGTGTTCGTCCCAAGCCAACGAAGTTAAGCCTTTTTTTAAGCTTAGAGGTGCGCCCGGGGCGCATAGGCATGCACCTTGGACGCATGTATTTGCGCTTGAGGCGCATTGCACAAAACATAGATATGTCATATCTTCCCCTCCTGCCCGACCATTCCCCTTCTTTTCTTCTTCCCTCGTACATCCTTAAACAGAAACCTCTACCTGAGTCTGAAGCCAGGCCAATTTCACTATGGACTGGAAAACTGAAGATCAAGCAAGTATCTATTCCGTTTGACCAAAAAAAAAAAAGATGATCAAGCAAGTAGCACTAGCTTTTCAACTATCTATATCGAATTCCAATAAAAAGGCAACTCTGATTGTGACGCCGCTAAATTTCTCACTTGATTTTGGGTTTCTGCTGCGTCTTGGCGAACTTTACGTCCCCATTAAGGACCAAGCCGACAAACCTTTCCACTTACTCTGCATTCATCTCGCCATCAAAAGCATCATACCTCCCCTTTCGAGGTTTGAAGGCAATCAAGACTTTGTTTGATGATTTGAATCCTGATTTATCGAGTGAGTTTAGAAATGACAGATGCTTAGATGCATCCAAAAGCACATGGGAAATAGAAGCGCAAATCATGCAGCAAATAAAAAAATTAGTCTTTTACAACAAGAAACACTACCCACGTTGAATTTGTACGGAGAAGTAAGTAGTGGTGGTAGCAGTGATGTGGTAGTCATAAGTAGTGGTCAAGTTATAGTGTTTGTGGTGTGGAAATCCATATTTAGCTTTATAAAAGTACAAGTCTGACTTTTGGCGAATTCCCATGATGAAATGAAGGGTGTAAAACCCCAATTAACTCTATGAAACTCTTAATTAATAAAGGAATATGTTAGAATAAGGGAGTGAGTACCAAATAGAATTTGGAATGAGTAGAAGGGGGAAAAAACGTCTTTTAGCCTTAGTGGCTTCGACGATCTTTCAATCGGTTTGCCTTCGACCCACTTTTCATAGTCAAAGCTCTATTTTCTTAATTGTTTGATTCCACCATCTCTTAGTAATTTCCAATATACCCTCTATATCAATACCATACATGATTTAAAAGAAGGGTGATGTGAGGACTTTGCCAAAATAATTTTTTTTTTTGACCCGTTAAGGATAAAATTTTCATATTTTTAAGTTTCAAAATTACCTGGGATAGATATTCGACTCAGCAAGCTTTTCAATGATTCAAGTCACGCGAAAATTAGAGTTCGGGAGTACCCGTGGCAAGCCCGCTAAGTTAGGCCTTTTTTGCAGCTTTGACTTGCGCCCGGGGTGCATATGAGTGTGCCTAGGGCGCATGTAATTGCGCCTGAGGAGCTCTGCACAAAGCATAGAAACAAGTCCAACTTTTGGCAAACCCCCATCATGAACTATTTTTCGTATGTGTAGAAACCCCAATTTGGACCCCCGAATAATCTTTAAATTCTCCTATGTTGAAATAAGGAAAAAACATAGCTTCAAGGCTTGGATCGTTACTCCTTCACGAACCTCAAGAAAACCTCTTTCCAAACATATAGGGTGGGCCCCGGTTCAATTGCAAAAGAGAAAAATGCGTTTGCTTTGTAAAAAATAACTTTTTCCGTGATACCGTGAGGGTAAAATTGGCACACATTTCAATGTATAAAATATTTTTGAGTGAAACCAATTGGGTTAGAAAGAGGGCTTAACAAGCTTTCCAACGCTTCAAATCACATTCAAATCCGAGTTCGGGAGTGTCCGGGGAGCCGCCGCAAAGTTCAATGTGATGTGCTATGAAAAAATATTGCACAACATTTTAGAAATATTGCACGGCATTTTGAAACACCGAGCGGCATTTTAGAGCACTGCAAGGCACTTTGGAGTGTCGTGCAGTACTTTAGAGTACCGGGTGGTATTCCAAAATGTCGTGCAGTACTTTGGAGCGTCTGGCAGATTCTTATGTGCGTCAGACACGCACAGCAGAGCGGTTAGAGTATGTTTTTTTTGCCTTCGGGTGCACTCCAAGCATATATATGCCCTATACTTCCCCCTATAAATGACCCCAACTCCTAAAAACCACTATATATGCACTCATTTTCAGCCATTTCACACCACTATAGACAATGTCACGGGGCTGTTTTTCGACTAGAAATCTTCCCGTGATGGCACCAAGTTTGCCAACAACTTGGTCTCAGCCAACTAGTGTTTACTCACACACCCAATATGTTTGAACGTCTAAAAACACACTCAAGAGTTACGGGAACCGTCCCAACCTTTATTAAGCACCAACTTACAAAGGAATACACTCAAGAACCTAGACAGAACATCCCCTCTGCCTTAGGCTACGAAAATGCTTGCCTAAAATAGGCTTACAATCATAAAAACATTGCCACTAAGTACATGAGATCATGGGGCCAACCCATGATCTTGCAGTTGACACCCCCAACTGCCCTAGGGCTGTGCTGGCAGTGCCAAAATCTGCCAGCACACTAAAACATGAAACTGCCTGGAGATAACTGCCGATAACTGCCTGTTTCTGCCTTGGACACCTGTCCCTTGCTGCCAGCAACACATGCAGCCTGTTTCTGCCTTGGACACCTGTCCCATGCTCCCAGCAACATGTGCAGAACGTTGTTAACCGTCAATAACCGTTTTGCCTGAGCCAACTCAAGTCTGCCTCCGTTTTGCCCGAGCAAACTCAAGGTTGCCTGGCCAATTTTGTGAATCCAACCCCAGCTCCCAATACTTAGCCGTTTTTCTCGATTGCCTTGTCCCACAAGCCTGCTTCCCGTTTAGCATCCCTGCCTCGATATCATCAGGCCATCACGTGCATCACGACTGCCACTTGCCTTAAGGACCAGTGCTGACACCAACCGACACCGTCGGGTCACCTTGTAAAGACATGCCTGCCTCATGCCTTTGTTTCCACCGGTTGGCAAGGGTGCAAGGTGCCACGGCTAGCCAAGCTTAGCAAGCCTTGGAAATCAAGGTGCTAACATACAACCACATACACCCTTGATCCCTCTTCTCTCTTTTTCTCTCTCTACATCAGCCCACAAGCTAGTCTATTACAAAATCAGTCTCAAACTAATTTTTCTTCTTATTCTTTCTACAAAAGCTTATCAAATCTTCACAAAACTCACTCAAATCTCCATAAACTAATAAATCCAATTGATTTTGGGGGTCTCCAATCCATTAACCTCCCTTCCTCTATTTTCAAGCACACATCCATGCCTTGAACAAAAGGTATAAATAAATTCCTTGGGCTAAATCATATTTTGGCCTTGAGAGGAGCTCGCTGAGGCCTGTCCTAGTCATTCTATACTGGGTTTTGGCCTCAAACGAGTTTTACATTTAGAAAGTAACCAAAAACGATTTTTGCACTGGATACGTTACACCGTGCGGTGTTTTAGAAAACCACCCGGCGTAGTATATTGCACCATGCATTATTTTTAGTACTGTTTATTATTATTTTATTAATTATTTTTATTTCCTTTTCTATTTTGGCTAATGTTATTTAAAGATTGTGCAGACACATTCCAGAGTCAAGTTTCATGTTAAAAGTCATCTTTTTTACTTTATTAAATCTTTCAACATCTCAAAAAACTTTAATATTGTTTTACATGATAAGATGAATAAAAGGAAGTCGTAAATCATTTTTCAGAGAATCGGAAAACATAAAAAACTATTTTGCTGACCTATGGTTTTGTTTTGTCACATAAATGTGAACTGATTCTGGAATGTGTAGACAGTTACACCGCACGGTTTCTTAGTTACACTGTGTGATGTATCTGGTTCGTCGTGCGATGTTTCACGTGATATTGGCAAACTGCTGTTGTCACACCCCATCCCGGAAAACACCACGCTAAATTATTTTTCCAAATGGGGTGGATCCACACCTTGGCCCTACTCAACAGTAAATAAAAAAAACACCAGCAGGTGTCCAACTCATAAAAAAAAAACCTAACTTGCATATATACAGGAATAACTGTCATACAAGACGTGCCCATAGGTATTTACAACATATACAAGCTTCAAAAATAGGCACATAATCAAAAGAGTCAAAAAGCTAGACTTCTATAAACACAACTCCTGTCTAGACTCTGCAATGGACCCGCGTGCCGTCACGCACCTGAAAAGAAATCACTGTGGGGGTGTGAGCTATCAACACGCTCAGTGAATGTTCTTATCTGTAATAAGAGAAGCAATAAAGACAAGTGCTATCAAACAATTTAAACAAGATTATCCAGCCCACAATAACGTTCCATTATGTAATATTCATAACGCCACTAAGGCAATTTCCACATCAACGCCACTAAGGCAATACTCTTTACGCCACTAAGGCAAGAGTCGTCACGCCACTAAGGCAATATTTATTCACGCCACTAAGGCAATATTCAATAACGCCACTAAGGCCATATTATAACGCCACTAAGGCTACGATCATATTCTCGCTTAGGAGCTCAAGCCAAATATTAACCATTTCAATACGAAAAATAACTCTACACCGTGTCTCATCTTCCACTATTAAAAATAAGAACACCCACCTCGAGGTCCAGTCAAAAAGATACCAACACGAGCTCACTCCCTACGTGGAGTCACGGTGCTCGTCGCCGCTTCCGAACCTGGCATACAACACATAAATCCACACATGTGAATATGGAGTTGAAACCATAAGGAAAACACAATCAATTACTCAAATGGAACACTCTTTTCCTCGGTCACAATTGGGAAACTCCCTAAAAAGTATACTTCAATTCCCAACTCCAAATATTAAGAAAATTTAAACTATTATAAGTTACAAATACAAATATCCAACAGTTAGCATCATATTCCAACTCTTATAAGCTATTTAGCACTTGAGCATTGCTTTTTAGCATTCCGGTTCAAAGCCTGACAGATTACAAGAAAATTTCAGCAGTTACACAACTTATATCCAGCAACAACATCCAGTTTCTCGCAGTAAAAATCAGTTCGAGATCAGGTTTTGACATGTTCAGAAACATAAGTAAAGTTAATTTGCATTACAAGTCTCCATTAGAGACATTAACACGCTATGTGCCGGACACGTTAATGACCCTTCCACATGGGATAATTTTTTTCCAGATAGCCATTGACAACCATTAACAGTAATAACAAACAACGGCAAAAACGCCACTGCCCCAATTCGTGTCTTTCTTTCTTTTCTTTTTTTTCTTTTTTTTTTTCCTGATTAACCAATTTAATCAAAATTCATCCTCTCTAACCCGAAAATCAAATCTTTCATATTCACTTAAAAGAGAGACTAAAAATACTTACAATCACAACTAACAATTCCAGCAGAGAAAAGGAACAAAGAATAGCCCTAGTTAGGAGTACTTGAACCCAACAGATATCAAAATCCCAAAATTACCTACCGAGATTAGGACTTCCGTTAACACCAATCCTCTCCTTCCAGATTCTTCTCTCCACGCCCTTTTTTTTTCTTTCTCTCCTGTACGTTTTTTTTTTCTCTTCCGTTTGAATTCTTTCTTTTCTATTAGAAGATATAAATATATATATCCCACACATGCACACTAGCACCTCCTTTGCCTTCCACGTGCACACCAGCACACACATTTGTTTTTTTTTTACAAATACATCCCTAGAGTTTTAGGAATCCACATTGGAGGCCCACATAAAAAAATAAAATTCACTTTTAATAAGCCTACTTCTTTTCTTTTAAAAAAAAAGAGTCGGGTCTCACAGCTGTAATGTTGTTATTTCACTTCTGTATATTCTTCATTCATCATTCACATTGAACAGTGGGCACACCTGGCACGCCAACATGCATGTTGTATATAATCCCATGTCCCTTTCCCATATTTGTTTATTCAAAAGTTAAGTTTTTCAAACGATATTAAATTCCCCCATTTAAAATGCTAAGTAAAGATTGGTTTTAACCGGGCGAGCGGTGTGCTTTTTCAACAAAACCTTCCCCGTTTGAAACGTGGCTCCCGAATCCAAAATTTCCGCTAGACCAAAAGCCTTCTTTTTCAAATCCTTGGTTTCTCGAATTTTTTATACCCTCTATATCTATACCAAATAGGTTTTGATTCGATTTAAAAGAAGGTTGATGTAAGGATTTTGCCAAATGGATAAAATTTTGAAATCTTTTAACCTCAAAATAATTTTGTATCCAAATCACTTCGGTTAGAAATTAAACTCAACAAGCTTTTCAACGGTCCAAATCGCATACAAATCGGAGTTCGGGAGTGTCCGTGGCAACCTCGCAAAGTTGGGCCTTTTTTTTACAGCTTTGTTGTGCGCCCGGGTGCAAAGGAGTGCACCTAGGGTGCAGGTAATTGCGCCTAAGGCGCACTGTGCAAAACATAGCCCGCATTAAAAAAATTCAAATCTTTAATTTCAAAATAATTTTGGATCCAAGTTACTTTGGTTAGAAATTAGACTCAACAAGTTTTTTAATGGTAAAAATCACACACAAATCGGAGTTCGGGAGTGTTCGTGGTAAGCCTGTGAAGTTACATTTTTATTTTTTTACAGCTTTGAGGTGCGCCTGGGGCGCAGAGGCGTGCGCCTGGGATGCATGTAATTGCCGCGGGGCGCATGTAATTACGCCTAACATAGCCCGCATTAAAATTTTTAAATCTTTAATTCCAAACTAATTTTGGATCCAAATTATTTGGGTTAGAAATTAGACACAACAAGCTTTTTCAACAATTAAAATCACGACCAAATCAGAGTTCGAAAGTGTTCGTGCCATGCCCGCGAAGTTAAGCCTTTTTTTAAGCTTAGAGGTGCGCCCGGGGCGCATATGCGTGCTCTTGGGACGCATGTAACTGCGCCCGAGCCGCATTGCACAAAACATAAGATATGTCATCTCTTCCCATCCTGCCCGACCATGCCCCTTCTTTTATTCTTCCGTCACCTTCCTTCACCACCACCACTACCTCACCACCTAGACGGCTAGACCAAGAACCAATCACAACTATCACCGCCTCATAGCCATTGTTTCACCACCACCAGTATCGAATCACCATACCACCACCATCACTTTTCCACTAGCAATACTTCATCGCCACTATCACCACCTACATTCTAAAACAGAAACCTCTTCCCAGGTCAAGCATCTTCTTGAGTTTGAAACCAGGCCAATTTTACTTCAGACTGGAAACTGATGATCAAGCAAAGTAGCACTAGCTTTTGAATGTGGCAAACTTGCAAAGTTAGGCCTTTTTTGCAACTTTAAGGTGCGCCCTAGGCGCACGTAATTGGGCCTCAGTGCGAAGCATAGCCCGCATTAAAAAATTTCAAATCTTTCAATTTCAATATAATTTTGGATCCAAATTACTTAGGTTAGAAATTAGACTCAACAAACTTTTCAATGATTAAAATCATGCACAAATCGAAGTTCGGGAGTACTCATGGCAAGCCTGCGAAGTTAGGCCTTTTTTGTGAAGCTTTGAGGAGCTAGCGCCTGAGATGTATGCAATTGCCTGGAGTGCATAGTAGTGCGCCTGAGGCCCTCTGCGCAAAGCTAGCGAAGTTCAGCCTTTTTTTAAGCTTAGAAGTGCGCCCGGGCCGCATAGGCGTGCGCCTGGGACGCATATAATTGCGTCTATGGCGCATTGCACAAAACATAGATATGTCATGATCTCTTCCTCTCCTGCCCGACCATGCCCCTTCTTTTCTTCTTCCGTCATCTTGGGTTTCTGCTGCATCTTGGTGAACTTTACGCCCCCATTAAGGACCGAACTCACAAACCTTTCCACTTCCTTTGCATTCATCTCACCATCAAATGCCGCATACTTCCTCTTTCGAGGTTTGAAGGCGATTAAGACTTCGTCTGATGATTTGAATCCTGATATATATATCGAGTGAGTTTAGAAATGACAGAAAGCACATGGGAAATAGAGTCTCCGGAAATGGAGGCCAGATTCCATCGCCTTCATAGTGGTTTCTGAGAAAGCTAGAAGCACAAATCATGCAGCAAATAAAGAAATTAGTCTTTTAGAGCAGTTGCCAAACCCTCGAAGGAATATATTTGGGAGAAACACTGACTCACCCAAGTTGAATTTGTTCAACCCAGCCAACATTCGCACGAATTTATGTTTTGTCACAGCTAACATTTAGTCTTGTTACTGTAAATTTCACACCTTGAGAATTTTATACAGATATACTTCTCAAATGGTAGTTCTTGTATTCATATAAAGTATAACACGTCTATCTTTAGATTTTGAATATTTAAAAGAAGAGTTCTTAAAGAACTTCAGCTCTAAAAAGGCAACGGTAAAAACTCCTAGTACTTTTTTTTATCTGCGACAAAGGAAGTAAGAACTTCCAATATTGCATCTCAAATTTACTCAAACAGCGCTTAAATGAAGTGAGTGTTAATTAGTGAAATTTTAGTAGTTTGAGAGAGAGATGCATCGTTCCAATTTTATTTGATGTCACAGCAGGGAGACGGCCAGGGCATTGATGAAACAGGACACGAAGGGGGAGACCATACTAAAGGAAGAAATAGGAGAGGAAGGAAAAGGAAGGATAGTTTCCTTTATAGTCACCACAAAGCAGCATCAATTGAGTTATTTGACTAAACTCTGATAGAATCTTATCCAGCTTGCCTTTCGCTCTGGACGACGTATAAACACCAATGACACAAACACTAGTGGTCTCTCCACAAAGAGCATCAAAAATTAGAAGCTGCAAGTATGGGGTATCTTTTTAATGGTGGTGGTGAAATAATGGTGCGCGACTAGTGGTGGAGTGATGGTGGTAGAGTGGTAGAGACCTAGTTGTGGTGGTGGCCGGTAATGTGTGAAATGATGGAGTGGTGCGCTGATGGTGCGGTGGTGAAGTGATAGTGGTCGACGTGGTCATGAGGTGGTCGAAACAGAAATGGTGAGGTCGAAGGGTGGTCAATTAATGATGGTAGTGGTGGTAGCGGTGGTGTGGTAGTCGTAAGTATTGATCAAGTTATAGTGTTTGTGGATATCCATATTTCGCTTCATAAATGTACGAGTCCGAATTTTGGCGAATCTCCATGATGAAACTTTTTTCGTATGCTTTGATGAATTGTGTAAAGCCCAATTAACTCTATGAAACTCTAAATTAATAAAGTAATATGTTTGAACTAGGAAGTGGATACCGAATGAAATTTGAAATGAGTAGAAGGGCACAAAAACATTTTTTTAGTAGTCAAAGCTCACTTTTCGTAGTCAAAGCTCACTTACCTTAATTTTTTGATTCGACCATCTCTTAGTAATTTTCATACCTTCTATATCAATACCAAATAGGTTTTGATTTGATTCAAAAGAAGGATGATGCAAGGATTTGGCCAAAATAATCTATTTTCTTGACCCATTAAGGATAAAATTCTAAAAAATTTTAATTTCAAAATAATTTTAGATCCAAAGTACTTTGGTTAGAAATTAGATTCAACAAACTTTTCAACGGTTCAAATCACGCGCAAATCGGAGTTCGGGAGCGTCCATGACAAACCTATGAAGTTAAGCCTTTTGCAGCTTTGAGGTGCGCCTGGGCGCATAAGAGTGCGTCTGGGGCGCATGTACTTGCGCCTTAGGCGCACTGCACTAAACATAGATATGTTAGACTCTTCCCCTCCTGCCCAATCGCCCAGCTTCTTCCCTCCTCTTGCTTCACCACCACCACTACCTCACTGATTATGACTTTTAGGGGTGTGTAAAAAACCCGTAACCCGACCCGACCCGAGGGGTCTCGGGCAGGGCCGAACATGTGGTTTGGTTGGGTACGGGTCCATTTTTGGTAAAAATCAGTTTTCGGTTCGAGGTGCTGAGTTTCTTACCCGACCAAAACCGATCAATTCATATAGATTAATTTGATTTTGGTCAGACTCGACCGACCAAAAAAATCGGGCACGCGGACGGTTATTCCCACTTGTTCGGTTCGGGTTTGGGGCCAAAAAATAATGATACCCGACATGTCGGGTCGGGTCGGGGCCAAACCCGACCCGCCCGACCCGTGCACACCCCTAATGACTTTATTGTAGTCGCATGTAACGCATTGAAATTTGAAGCATCATGTAATTCATCGGTTTTCCTTGCGTGCAATCCATCGAGGTTTTCCTTGCATGCAATCCATCGAGGTTCTGTATCGGGAAGGAACAGAACTAGAATAGAAGAGCTTGAATTATGTTTAACATAGATATGTCATATCTTCCCCTCCTGCCCGACCATGCCCCTTCTTTTCTTCTTCCATCCTACATCCTTAGACAGAAACCTCTTCCAGAGTCTGAAGCCAGGCCAATTTCACTATGGACTGGAAACTGATGATCAAGTAAGTATCTATTCCGTTTGACAAAAAAAAAAAAGATGATCAAGCAAGTAGCACTAGCTTTTCAACTATCTATATCGAATTCCAATAAAAAGGCAACTCTGATTGTGATGCCGCTAAATTTCTCACTTGATTTTTGGTTTTTGCCACGTGTTGGTGAGCTTTACATCCCCATTAAGGAACGAACCGACAAACCTTTCCACTTCTTCTGCATTCATCTCACCATAAAATGCCTCATACTTCCGCTTTCGAGGTTTGACGGCAATGGGAAATAGAAGCACAAATCATGCAGCAAATAAAAAAATTAGTCTTTCAAGGCAAGAAACAGCTAATTTTGCACCTTGAAAATTTATACAGATACACTTTGTTATTAGAGATGAGGAAAAGTGTATAGGGTGTTAATGAACCCTTACACATATACCTTTATTTATATTACTCTGGAGAGTTACACATACATAAGATAGACGATGTGGGACAAACCCACTTTCTCTAATAAACACTTCTAACACTCCCCCTCAAGCTGGAGAATAGATATCACAAATTCCCAGCTTGTTACATAAAAATTCTAAACGAGGTTTAAACAGTGATTTAGTAAAAACATCTGCTATCTGAGCACCTGTGGACACAAAAGGCATAGCCAACACACCAGCATCAACCTTCTCTCGAACGATATGACAATCTACCTCAATATGTTTGGTTCTCTCATGAAACACAGGGTTCGAAGCGATATGTATTGCCGCCTGATTGTCACAATACATAGGAATGGGTAACTGCACCCGAAATCCCAGCTCCTCAAGAAATGATCTCAACCAAACAACTTCACATGTAGTATGAGCCATGGCACAATACTCTGCTTCTGCACTAGACCTTGCAACAACAGTCTGTTTCTTACTTTTCCAAGTAACTAAGTTGCCACCAACAAATGTACAGTAACCAGTTGTTGAACGTCTATCAGAAGGTGACCCTGCCCAATCTGCATCAGTAAATGCCTCAACACGCAAATGACCATTGGAACAGTAAAATAAACCACGTCCAGGATGAGCCTTAAGATACTTCACAATACGAATACAAGCTTCCCAATGTGGAAGACGAGGAGCAGACATAAACTGACTCACCATACTAACAGCAAATGAGATATCAGGACGTGTATTGGTAAGATAATTCAACTTACCAACCAAGCGACGATATTGGTCTGGATGAGAAAATTCCTCCCCCTGATCAACGCAAAGTTTGACATTAGGATCCATTGGAGTCTCCACAGGTTTGGCTCCGAGCAAACCTGTCTCCCCTAGAATATCCAACACATATTTCCTCTGGGACAAACTAATCCCATCCTTTGACCTTGCTACCTCAATACCCAAGAAATATCGTAGCTTACCCAAGTCTTTAGTGTGAAACTGACTATGTAAGAACTGTTTCAACTCACCAATCCCTTTCTGATCATCTCCAGTAATAATAATGTCATCTACATAGACAATGAGCAATACTTTCCCTCGAGCCGACATAAGGGAAAACACAGAATGATCTGATTGACTTCGATGCATGCCAAATCTCAAAATAGCCTCACTAAACTTGCCAAACCACGCTCGAGGAGATTGCTTAAGTCCATAAAGTGCCTTGCAAAGACGACATACCTTATGATGCTCCCCCTGAGCAACAAACCCAGGTGGTTGCTCCATATAGACTTCCTCCTGGAGATCGCCATGGAGAAAGGCATTTTGACATCAAGCTGATACAACGGCCAGCCAAGAGTGGCGGCAAGAGAAATAAGAATTCGTACAGAGCCAAGCTTGGCAACAGGAGAGAACGTTTCGGAATAATCAATACCATAAGTTTGGGTGTAGCCTTTAGCAACCAGGCGAGCTTTGTGACGCTCAATAGTGCCATCAGGTAGATACTTGACAGTATAGACCCAACGACAGCCAACAGTAGATTTCCCAGCAGGAAGAGTAACCAACTCCCATGTGTCATTAGTATGAAGAGCAGACATTTCATCCACCATAGCTATCCGCCACTCAGACCGAGATAATGCCTCCTGAACAGTTTTAGGAACAAAAACGGAGGAAACAGTAGTAGTGAAAGCACGAAGGGACGGAGAGAAATGAGTATAAGAGAGAAACCGAGAAATAGGATGAGAAGTGCTAGAGAGAGTAGAAAAACCATATTTTGCCGGGGGACGACGATTCTCACGAGTCGGATATCGAGGAGCAGGTGGATCCGGCGACGGGGAAGAAGACGGAGACGGGGGCACTGAGAGTTCGCCAGACTGTAATGGTTCTGTAGGCGGAGGTGGTGGCGGTGCTTGAGGCGGTGGCGGTGCTGATGCTGGGAAACGACGAACATATACCTGCAAAGGTTGGGGTGAAACAGTGCCAGTAGGAACAGCCATAGGTAACACAGACTCGAGTGTAAAAAGATCATTGATAGCAACAGGGTCCGAATAATATGGCAAGGACTCATTGAACGTGACATCAGCACAGACAAAGTGACGACGTAAAGTAGGAGAGTAACATCGATAGCCTTTCTGGGTGTGTGAGTATCCCAGAAAGATACACCTAAAAGATCGAGGATCAAGTTTACTCCTATCAGGATCAAGAGCATGAACATAACTGGTGCACCCAAAAACTCGAGGGGGTAAAGAGTGGAGAGGCCTACCGGGAAACAAGACCGTATGAGGAACCTTACCACCTAAGATCGTAGAGGGCATACGGTTGATTAGATAACATGCAGTGAGAACGGCGTCACTCCAATACGACTTAGGAACCTGCATTTGAAATAATAAGGCACGCATAACCTCGGACAAGTGCCGAATCTTGCGCTCAGCAACTCCATTTTGTTGTGGAGTCCGAGAGCACGACGATTGGTGAATAATGCCATGATCATCGAAAAAATGAGAAAGAAGATGGTGAAAATATTCACGGGCATTATCAGAACGAAATATCTTAACACAAGTATCAAACTGATTTTTGACTTCCATGTAAAAAGTTTTAAAAATAGATTTCAATTCAGACCGCTCTTTCATTAGATAAAGATATGTAAGACGAGAAAAATCATCCACAAAAATAACATAATACTGAAAACCAGAAACACTAGGCACATGAATAGGCCCCCAAATGTCTGAATGAACTAACTGAAAAGGACGCGACGCACGACGCTCAACCCTAGGTAAAAAAGAGACTCTACGGTGTTTACTAAACTCACAGACTTCACAAACCAACTTATTAATGGAACGACAGGAGGGCACGAGGTGCTTCAAACTCTGAAGAGAGGGATGACCAAGACGACAGTGCTGTTGGTATGGAGACTCTGATGTCTGAAGAGCTACAGGCTGAGAAACAGTCAAGTAATATAAGCCACCTCGCTCAATGCCCCCACCAATCTTCCTCCCCGTCTTGAGATCCTGAAAAACACAGCCATGAGGAAGAAATGTGACGGAACAATTTAAAGATTTTGTAAGACGGCTCACAGACATAAGATTAAACGGGAAACGAGGAACATGTAATACAGATGATAAAGTAAAAGAAGAAGTGACAGGAACTGAACCGAAGCCAGTAACAACAGTGGTAGAGCCATCGGCTAAGGTGACATGAGGTGTTTTACCAACCGGTTGGTGATCAAAGAAAGCAGATGTACCAGTCATATGATCTGTGGCTGCTGAGTCAATAACCCAAGGAGAGGAAGAAGATGAGGCAACACAAGCAACGGATGAACCGGTCTGAGCGAGCGTAGCAGTAGAGGATCCTGTCGCAGCCTGAAATGACAAAAAACGTTGGTACTCCTCGGCTGAAATAGCCACATCGGCAGAGGATGGAGTAAACTGTTCAGTATCCTGAGAGATAGTAGCCTGATAAGCCTGGGGAAAGCCGTGAAGATTATAACAGAACTCCACCGTATGATTTGTTCCCCAACAATGAGTGCAAAATCTTGAATCACGGCCGCGACCGCGGCCCCCCCCCCCCCCCTGATATGCGACCCCCACGATTATCAAAACCAGAGTCACGGCCACCAAAGCCACGACCACGACCAAAACTACGGCCTCCAGAATCACGACCACGACCTCCAAACCCAGAATCACGGCTGCCAAAGCCACGACCACTCACCCCATAATCGCGGCCACGACTACTAAATCCAGAATCACGACTGCGACCGCGACCATGGCTGACAGACAAAGCAGATCTGTCAGAAATAGCGGAAGACAAAGCAGAATGACCAGAAGTCGGTGCAGAAATAGACGATGACTGTCGGAGACGACTGAATACCTCGCTGAGTGGAGGTAAGTCACGATTTCCCAAAATCTGATTACCCACAGGGCCAAAAGTGGATGATGCACTGGATAAAAAACGAGTAACCCTCATACGTTCACGATGGCGCCGTATAACCTGAATATCAGCAGTAAGTGGCTCACATATATCCAATTCATTACAAATGAACCGAAACTTAGCATAATAATCCTCAAAAGAATCATCACCCTGAGATATATTAAAGAAAGACTGATGAAGATCATATGTGCGACGGAGATTGTCGACACCTAAATACAACTCCTGTGCCTGTGTCCACACCTCTCTAGCTGTATCACAGAACATCAGCGTACTAGCAACCTGTTCCGTCATACTATTCCATAATTCTGAACGAACACGGGCATCAACAGCTTTCCATGCCCTATATGTAGGTTCAGCAGTAGCAGGAGGCTCATCTGTCAAAAAAGAGTCCTCAGTCTGACCCATATAATACACCTCAACAGCTTTAGCCCAAAGAACATAATTGCCTCCATTTAATGGTGTGGAGGTAATAGGGCGCCTTTCGCGAGACCAAGAACCACTTGATACGCTACCAACAGGAGTAGAATTAGGGCTAGAAACAGTACCAGAATCAGAATCCTTCTTCTCAGACATTCTACCGAACAATGGAGGGGTAACAACCAATAACTAGCAAATAACCAGTACGCAACCAAAGCAAAATACCGATAACTACTGATCAACAAAATCAACTAATAGACTAACATCGGACCAGTCACCAGGCTGGATAGATACCCAATATCAACAACCCCAATATAATATATTCTTCACAACCACTAGTCCACCACATGACGGAGATACTTGACAAGAACATTATAGAAAATAGTTACCAGAATGAGAGAAACATCAACGGAAATTGCAAAGACGAGAAAACAGGGCCTGGTGATGAAGATCGTCGCCGAAACAGGGATGAACAGTAACTGTAAAGGCGATGAACAGTAACTCGTGAACAGTACGTCGGTGAACAGTACGCGGTAATCGTGAACAGTACGCGATGAACAGTATCGTGAACGTGAACAGTACGCGATGAACAGTAATCATGAACAGTGCGCGATGAACAGTAATCGTGAACTAGGATTAGGGTTAGGGTTAAGGCAGAGGCTAGGGTATGGTTTAGGACTAAGGTTAAGATGGTGGTGTATTAGGATTGTGGTGGTTTAGGATTAGGGTTAAGGTTAGGCTTTGATACCATGTTATTAGAGATGAGGAAAAGTGTATAGGGTGTTAATGAACTCTTACACATATACCTTTATTTATATTACTCTGGAGAGTTACACATACATAAAATAAACGATGTGGGACAAACCCACTTTCTCTAATAAACACTTCTAACACACTTCTCAAATGGTAGTTCTTGTTTTCATATAAAGGCAAGTATGAATGCCAGCTGCCTTGAGTTTTCTCCTTTACTGCAGTCAAGCAAGCCTTCTGGCCTCTTCAAGTTGCTTCCAATTTCACCAGAATCCACTCTTTTTGATGACTCTAATCAAGACCGGAGTCCACTCTCCAAACATTCGAAAAGAACTTCATCTGCCGCAACTAGATCTTGGATCAAAAGATGGTTACAATATCACAACTGTTGGGTAAAATACCCGATCACCCGCACAACCGAAGCGTAACGAAAAACAATCACACACAAAAGAGACACAAGATTACATGGTTCCCTAAACTCGGGTACGTCCACGGAGAGAGAGAGTAATCCACTATAACAATGAAGAGTACAATGATGAGATACAAATACACCCTCACTTGGTATTTTTCCCACGCTACTTTTCTTCACCATTACAACCTCTTTCTTAACCCTCTCGGCTCTCACACTTGCACACACTGTAATTTCTCTTCCTCTCGTAACCTTCCTAAAAACTCACCCTCAATGCTATTATATAGGCTCCAACAGTCCAACCCATGCAATCAATGCACTTTTCATATTCCAAGCATGAAGATGTAGAGCCACACAACAAAGTGTTGACTTTTCTTTTGTAATCTCTGCCTTCTTCACTCTTTTCTACACACGGCACAAGAAGACCAAATAAATAGGCATGACCTCTTCATCTCTTCATCTGCCGAGAGCCTTCCAAAAATGCTCCATGGGACTTGTTGAGATGCATCACCCAAAGCCAATTAATTCCACCAACAATTTCCTATACACTTAAATAAATTCCCTCTGTTTTCATTTTCACATCACATCACATGGACAAAACCCAACAAACACCCCCTTTTGCTCATGTGATATCGCACCCCCTCGCTCGGGCGCCTCGCACCCCCTCGACCGGGTGCCTAATAAAAAATATTGAAAATCAAATTTGGTTCAAAAGAGACCCTTTTCCTTGCACACAAATTTCCTTCAACTTTTTCAAAAAGCAACAATTGAGGCACTTCCTTCTCAATGTTGCTCACACATAATGCCTCGCTTGTTTGCACCTTCACACGCCATACTTGTGTAACCCGACGCCCATAATTTTTTCTTGCTCAGTATCCACCATTTGCACGCCATACTTCAACTCGACCTTGAAGCTTGTAAAGATTGCCCTCCATTTTTCCTTGCAACATCACTTTATCATTCTTGAAAACCTCAAGAACATCATCCCTTGTCGCAAAACTACAACCCTTTGAATGTAACATTCCCAAAGAAATTAAATTTTTTCTTAGTCCCGGCACATGTCGAACTCCGGTCAACCTCACAACTCTTCCATCGGCCATACGAAAACGTACCATTCCTATGCTAACAACTTTATTCACCGTGTTGTTTGCCATCCTAACAGTACTTCCATCACAAGTCTCATACGAATAAAAATATTTTCTATTTGAACACAAATGGAAAGAACAACCGGAATCCATAACCCAATCAAAATGCGCCGTACCTTCGGAAGTCACCGTAAGCAAATCACCTTCATTTTCGGCAAAGCTCTCAACAACCACCGCTTTGGATTTTTCCTTCTCTTCATCTATCTTCACTTTGAGCTTTGGGCAAAACTTCAATATATGGCCTTCTTCGTTACAAAAATAGCATTTCCTTTTGTCAACGGCCCGCGACTCGCCACCTCATGAGTGTGAACGCCCCCTTGGCTTGGACCCATTTTGCCTTTCGGTCGTCCGCCCTCTAGCTTGACTACCGGAAGATGCAACCATGGCACGATCCTCCGATATCCTCTCGCTCTCCTTCCTCCGCATCGACTCATGGGATAGGAGTGTAGCAATAACCTCATCAAGTCCGAGAGTGTCTTTCCCAAACAACAATGTAGTTTGGAGATGCTCATACGATATTGGCAAGGAAACCAACAAAATGATCGCCTTATCTTCTTCCTCAATCTTTGAGCCAATGGCTTCCAACTCCGTTATTAGCCGATTGAACTCATCCAAGTGCTCATTAATATTTCCTCCCTCGGACATACTTAACGCATACAATTGCTTCTTTAACGACAACCTATTCGTCAAAGACTTGGACTTGTACCTACTCTCCAACTTCGCCCAAAGTTCCGCCGGATCCGTTTCATTGATGACTTCTCGGAGAGTGTTATTCCCGAGATACAATTGGATGGTGCTATTTGCAAGCTCTCTCATCTCTTCCCATTTATCTTCCTTCATTTCTTCTGGCTTTTCGGATTTTAGCTTGAGAGCCTTCACCAAACCTTCTCTCACCAAAATATTCCTCACCCTTTGTTGCCAAAGAGTAAAATCATTGTGCCCATTGAAAAGCTCAACCGCGAACCCGGTGCTTCTCCCCGCCATACCGTAGCTCTGATACCACTTTGTTGGGTAAAATACCCGATCACCCGCACAACGGAAGCGTAACGAAAAGCAATCACACACAAAAGAGACACAAGATTACGTGGTTCCCCAAACTCAGGTACGTCCACGGAGAGAGAGAGTAATCCACTATAACAATGAAGAGTACAATGGTGAGATACAAATACACCCTCACTTGGTATTTTTCCCACACTCCTTTTCTTCACTGTTACAGCCCCTTTCTTAACCCTCTCGGCTCTCACACTTGCACACACTGTAATTTCTCTTCCTCTCGTAACCTTCCTAAAAACTCACCCTCAATGCTATTATATAGGCTCCAACAGTCCAACCCATGCAATCAATGCACTTTACATATTTCAAGCATGAAGATGTAGAGCCACACAACAAAGTATTGACTTTTCTTTTGTAATCTCTGCCTTCTTCACTCTTTTCTACACACGGCACAAGAAGACCAAATAAATAGGCATGACCTCTTCATCTCTTCATCTGCCGAGAGGCTTCCAAAAATGCTCCATGGGACTTGTTGAGATGCATCACCCAAAGCCAATTAATTCCACCAACAATTTCCCATACACTTAAATAAATTCCCTCTGTTTTCATTTTCACATCACATCACATGGACAAAACCCAACAACAACAAATGTCATTGTCATTTCTGCTTCCGTTGATCCCCTCGGTGCTTCAAATACAGAATTAGAACAGGCTGTTTTTCCCTTTACAAGTTGAGAATGATGAGAACGAAAGATTGAATGAACCTGACATCGGATTAATCCCATTTTCGGTTCTTCTGTAAGAAGTCCAACCATGTGTGGAAAGGGCCTATAGATGTGCTTGCGGTATCGATTGAACACCGGATGTTTGAATCTGAATTTTCAAACCATGTGTGGAAAGGGCCTTCCCTCCGTCTTGATTTTGAAACCGGTTCTCCTGTAGCTATCAATGTGTGGTTAAAGGATTGGTTCCATCTGGCTCCTCCTGATGACGAATACATTTCGAAATCTATTTGTGTGATGTGGGCTCTTTGGCTTTGAGGGAATAAAAGCATGTTTCAGAGGGGATATTCATCACACTTCCCGGATGCTGCATTTGGTAAAAGGCCATAAACGACAGCTTCATTTCTTGGACAAAAATCCAGTGATACAGGAATTAAGCTTTTGTGTGGACGGCTTTGATAATAACAATCCAGGTTAGCTTCATTATGATTGTGCTTTGTTCTAGTCCTTTTATCAGGGAATACAATGTCCGAGGTGATCTGTATGTTATGAGCACCGATACTTGGACGAAAATTGATTTTAATAAGATGTTGTTGTTCTTGGAGGAGATGAATGAATGAGGGCTGTATGATAGCATCGTGCAAATCGGTGTATCTTCTGCTATAGCCTTGAATGGAGTTTTCTATTGGCCTGCACATGTACTCCCAACTGATCAAGTGGTTGTTATGTCCTTCGACATTGGTGATGAGGTGTTCAGAAGAATAACAACACAGAGTGTTTGCATAAGAAAGGGAATCTAACTAACTGGCAATTTACAGAATTACATGATAAAATTGCTCTGCTTGTTTCTCCTAATGAAGGGGGCTTCGATGTGTGGGTGTTGGATGAAAACAAGAGTTGTTGGACTAACCATATTGAAGTTGGGCCTTTTCCGAGGATTGCAAGTGATATGGGATACAAGGTAGACAGTCATATTACAATGGTGGGAGGTGGGAAAAATGGTGAATTGTTAGTGACTGAGCATAAATATTCTGGTGAGCTAAAACTCTTTTCATATGATACAAAGACCCGGGAAACTATAGATTTTTATTGTGGTCAGGTTCCGTATCTATCTTGTGTTTATTTGTGTGAGGGGACTCTATTTTCAGTCATGCAAGCCAATAAAATCGTGCTCAACAAGTAGAACAAGAATAGGAAAGCACTTAATTTGCTGAAGCAACTCATGTGTGACTAGTGAGTTGCTCTTTATTGAATGTTTTCTCTGTTCATAGTTATTTTGATTGAGGTTGGTTAATTATGCTCAAAGTGTTGGGTTTCCCTTCTTATGTAAGTTTTGTGGAGGCCTAATACTTTTGCCTTGTTTGGATCATAACTTAGAATCATCCAAACAAGGCATTTGTTTGCCCAATAACAATTTGTCCAATCGTTATCTTTTTCTCCAATCATTATCCTAATTTCTCACTCCGCTATCATTACCCAAAAATCAAACTCAAAAATTTTCAAAACAACATCCAAACAAGGCATTTGTTTGCCCAATAACAATTTGTGTGTGGCCCAAAAAGGATTTATTTGTGGGCTAGTTTTTGGGTATATAGAAGTTTCTACGCGTATTTGGTTTACAGAACAAATTAATGATTTGCACATCACCTTGGCTCCACTTGGCTTCTCTTGGAAGCAAGATGAGTTTTTGTCTTTGGGGGAATGCAATCACAAATGGAACCTTCGTCCAAGATTTCTCAAGATTTTGCAACAAAATGTAACGCCTGCTCAGAGTTTTCTCAATCAACAGTTCTCTCTGTTTTTCCCATGCAGGTAGAAGGAGCATTTTATTGTTCATTCTGCATTTTAGACACTGGAAAATTTGTCGGATTGATCAGCTAGGGTTGTAAGCGAGGCAAGCCGAACTTTGTCGAGCTCGAGCTCGATTCGTTTACTAAACGAGTCAAAAACTAGAGCTCGAGCTCGGCACGAGCTTTAACGAGCCAAGCATAGTCATTTATTGAACGAGTCTCTTTTATCGAGCCGAGCCTCCATTAACGAGGCGAGCTTTTGTTGAACGAGCCGAAAACTCGAGCTCAAGCTCAGCTTGTTTATTAAACGAGCCGAAACTTCAAGCTCGAGCTCGACTTGTTTACTAAACGAGTCTAGCCGAGCTCGCGAGCTGCTCGGTTCGTTTACAGCCCTGAATTGAGCTCCCGTCTGGTTACACCCTCCTCGGTCTAAGTTTGAGCCATTTGTAGACCTTTTCTGGGTACCCTTCAATGGTCCAAGTTAGAGCCATTTGTGGAACTATTCATATTTTAGATCTTGCCAAGAACATCGACAGGAATAAAAATCGCGTTGATCGCATTCCCTTTGATACAATATAATTTTGAAATGCATTAATCTTGTTAAAATAAAAGCGTGCAATGCTAGATCGCAATCTATTCGACACAATTATCTGAAATTGAATGCATTGGAATGTGAGGGGAAATTTTAAGAAAAATATAGTCTCACATTACTTGAAAGTGAAATATGTTATCATTTGATAACATTTGGGACATTTCGAGATGCATGAAGTTTCCACATTTGAAATTGCAACTATGACTACAGGCATCCTCTGCAACCACACAATTCAAACAGGGAGTCAATGTCGTAATTTGCTAACTTTATCGTTCTATTTGCTAGGAGTACAATTAAGTGCATTTAAGCTAACTGCTAATTAAGATTCAGGAGTTGTGCTGTTGATTACCCCATTCTGCTAAGGTTCCCGTTCCGCTTTCTTTCTAAACCTTTTTTTTAAAAAAAATATAATTTTAAACTCAAATATAACGAAAATGAAAAATAATTTTTCATTTTTTTGTACCGTTTAAAATATTTCAATGAGATCTATCAAACAAGATCCATATTGGAAGAAAAATTATTTGCAACACATGATTTTTTAGCTTGAAATTACATTATTTTTAAAAAAGAATGTTTTAAAAGAAAATGGAACACCTATTCTTTTTTAAGTATATTTATTTTCCGTTTTACGAGACAGATCATTCTTTTACAATATATCACATTTAATTTCAAAAAAATACTTGTGTTTTGATTTGCAACTTCCACTTCTCCCATACCATCCTATTGGGGAGAAAAAAATAATAGATACTAGTTATTCGTAACATGGGATGGGACTTACATGTAGTATTTATGCAAATCCCACTTTATGTACACGGAGCGTCACAAATTATCATTGCATCTAAATTTTTCTCATCCCATCGACCGAAGAAGAAAAAATGAGAACGTACGCACAAATTAATATACCAAAAAGTCGTGCACTGGGTACGCCCAGGCAAAAGAGTCTGGTTCTTAAACTAGTATGGCAAATGCGCGCCGCAAATCTTTATTATCAAGTGAACGTATAAAAGAAAATACATTTTCCTTTCATTTACTTTACATTTACTTTACAGACAAGGGTTCTACTCAACTCGAAAATAATTATCACTCATTATATCAAAAATAATTTTCAAAACTCAAAACCAAACAAAGTAGTAACGTGGGTTAGATCCGGCCCAAAATACTAAAGTGTTTTCTCGCCCAAAAATAACTTTCCTTTTATTTACTTCACCTCACTACAGTTTTTTCAGGAAATATTATTTTCCTTTAGCCTTTGATTGGATGATGTCTTGAAAGTTTTTTAGTTTGGTTTTTGGATAATGAGTGGAGAGAGAAATTAGAGCAATGATTAGAGATATGGGTAATGAATTGAGAGAGAAATTATTATAATAATTAGAGATAAAGAGAGAAATTAGGGTAATAATTAGAGATAGAGATAGAAATAAGAGTAACAATTGAGAGTAGAAATAATAGTGTTTTTTGAGTTATTTTTTTTCTCTTCAAAATACCATAAAAAACAAGGCATAATTTCTTGACAAATAAACGTGGGGTAGATCCGGCCCAAAATAAATGATGCCCGAAAAAATAAAATTGAAGCTTGGTCGAGGGTTCTAGTGTTCTACTTCTACTCAGCCCAAAGGAAAATAGAGAAAACTGGGTCATCAGTAGAAGACTCGAAGAAGCCAGCTATGGAGGGTAGCCAATCAATTGTGGGAACGACCGCGTTCAAACTGCCGTTTGAGATGACGATTGAAATCCTATCGAGGTTGCCAGTGAAATCCCTCTTGCGATTCAAGTCCGTATGCAAAACCTGGTATGATCTCATCAAAACCCCTCATTTCATTTCCAAACATCTTCTAACCCATTCCACTCGCCATCACACCCCTCTCCTAGAAACTTCTTTAAATCTTGTAACCGAAAACCAGGAAATCTCATTGATCTACAACGATGGGTTTAACAACGGCCCTATCAATCTCGATTTCCCATTTCTGGATATAAGGGATTATCGTCGCACTTCTGGGTATGGTGGGGAGAATTATCTTGTTATTGCGGGTATATGTAATGGTTTGGTTTGCGTAAGTCTATCTTGCTTTGGATATCGTTTGTTTCTATGCAATCCCTCCACCAGAAAGTTTCGGGAGATTCCGAATTCCGAATGGAACGATGAGAATTCTTATGGTGGCCAGGTTAGTTTTGGGTTTGGCTTCCATCCCAGTGCTAATGATTACAAGTTGATTAGGATTGGGCTTTATTCTACTCCTACCAGCAAATACAATATCCGAGCTGATCTGTATATTATGAGCACCGATACTTGGACAGAAATTGATTTTCGTAAGTTGTCGTTGTTCTTGGGGGAGATGAATGAAGGGGGGGAGTATGATAGCATCGTGCAAATCGGTGGATCTTCTGCTACAGCCTTGAATGGAGTTTTCTATTGGCCTGCACGTGTAGTCCCAACTGATCAAGTGGTTGTTATGTCCTTTGACATGGGTACTGAGGTGTTCAGCAGAATAAGAACACCAGAGTGTTTGCATGAGAGGGGGAATCTATATAACTGGCAATTTACAGAATTAGATGATAAAATTGCCCTGGTTATATCTCATGATGAAAGCGGCTTCGATGTGTGGGTGTTGAATGAAAACGAGAGTTGTTGGACCAACCAAATTAAAGTCGGGCCTTTTCCGAGGATTGCAAGTGATATGGGATACGAGGTAGATGGTCATATTACAGCGGTGGGAGGTGGGAAAAATGGTGAATTGTTAGTGACCGAGCATAAATATACTGGTGAGCTAAAGCTCTTTTCATATGATACAAAGACCCGGGAAACAATGGATCTTTATTGTGGTCCGGTTTGGTTTCTATCTTTTGTTTATTTGTATGCGGGGACTCTACTTCCAGTTATGCAAGCCAATGAAATCGCACTCAACAAGTAGGACAGGAATAGGAAAGCACTTAATTTGCGGAAGCAACTCAGGTGTGACTTGTGAGTTGCTGTTTTGAATGCTTTCTCTGTTCATGGTTATTTTGGTTGCGGTTTCTTAGTTATGCTCAAAGTAGTCTCTTTTGGAAACTAATATTGAGAACCCTTTTGTAACTAAGATTCAGTGTTCCATGTTTGAGCCTGAAAGTATTTTCTTTTGAATATGTAATATATGTTCGACACTTGATGTATACAATGTTGACTGTTATATTTTGGAGCCTATGCTTTTAACTTCCAATTGATGTATCATCGGGTGAGGCTAATGTTTTGGTGTTGGTGCACCCATTGCTATTTTTTGGAGTATGAATGTGCAGGTCTTCTTTTCTCTTTGTTTGTCATGGAATTGTAGTTGTATTTGTAACTACGGCTTCACGATCATCAGTTCTTGGTGATGGTTTTTGTTAATGCTAAATTGCAAATTCTGTAGCCTTGGTGGCTAACAAAAGACAAAGGATCACTGCATTTCTTATAGAAACTAGGAATCATAGAAATGTGAAAGTGTACCCTTCTAAGTAAATCATGCGCCTCAACCATCGAGTTCACAGCGTGCCTTAGCCATCGAGCTATATATACTTTCGCCTCCTTGCCTTTCTCTTCAGAATGTTTCTTTGCTTTCTTTTTTTCTTTTTATGTTTTTTTTCGAGGTGGACAATAGCATCAACACAAAAGATTACATAGCCAAATGTTTTATTTTTCAGGTAAATAATTTCATTGATCAGAAAGAAAACCGACAACCACTACGGGGCATTCCCCTGAGAAACAGGCTGCCTAGGAGCTCTAACAGTACCTAGCCAAATGTTGTTCAGCTTCCCTTAAGGCTCGATTCACCTTGCATGCATAGATAGACTCAATGTACATAAACACAAAGCCCGGACATTTTCTAGAACTAAACGGGTGTAGAGATAACCCGTCTTGCAATCTTTGAGACTCAAAACCGATCGCCTCGTGCATAAATCAACTTTGCAATTGCTTCCAAATCCCGGTCCCCAATTTGGGGTGCAGGAATATTCAGGTTTGGCCGCTTTCTAACTTTTTCAAGAGGATCGATAAGCATTTGAGCTTGCATTATATCTGATGGTAGTCCCGGCGTTCCCTGCAATATCTCGCTTTCTTAGCCGTGCTTCTGCATCAACCCTTCTTTCACCTTCCAGATTTCCGACGGTGATGGGAAACTTCGGTTGTACCACTGATTGACTATCATTAGAATGTCATAAGGCAAGTATGAATACCAGCAGCCTTGAGTTCTCTCCTTTTCTGCAGTGAAGCAAGCCCTTCTGGCCTCTTCAAGTTGCTTCCTCCTGGCTTTCCTTTTGGCCTTCTACCCTCTGGTATTGGCTAGCCGGGCTTGTG
Organism: Rhododendron vialii; assembly: GCF_030253575.1. Taxonomy (NCBI): domain Eukaryota; kingdom Viridiplantae; phylum Streptophyta; class Magnoliopsida; order Ericales; family Ericaceae; genus Rhododendron; species Rhododendron vialii. The sequence continues at coordinate 40,578,168 of NC_080561.1, read as the reverse complement.
CTTGTTGGAGCATTTCTTTCTCATCCCCATCCATATCCACAGTGTCCGGACATGCTGGTTTCGATTATGGGGGTTGGGTCAATATCACCGGGATGCAACTTGCGTGGATCATCACCTGCCTAGTAGTTTTCATTCTTGGCACACGCAGCATCAAGTGATTTTTCTTATCATTCAAGGGACGCAGTACGACCAAGAATCGGGGCAATCATCCTCCATTGCCCGGGCAGCTTTTCTTCTTCTTCCTTCCCTAGTCCACTCAGTCTAAGAACTTTTGAAAACAAAAAACAAAAAAAGTAGTACTTATCATCAGAATTTACTTGTACGAAAACGAAAGCCAAAACTGTGAAAATAGCAACAAAATCCGAAGATAAAAATCTAAGGAATCTTGCCGTTTGGTTAAATTTTTTTTTTTTTTTTTTTTTTTTTGGCTTTTATGTAAGCTGGTTATTCGCGGTTCGTTAAAAATCCGTTCGAAGCCATTTCTAGAAATAAATGAGTCAAACTCATACATGTGTTTGTTAAGCTCGTTACATTTTGAAAACAAATTTCAAACAACCTACTAGTCGGCTCAATAAGCTTAAAGACAAATGTGAATTGTTGCTATTGATATCTGATCAAGTTAATTTTTTTACAGGAGCATATGGCTTCACAAATTTTGAAAATATGAACTATTTCAATCATTGGAAGAACACCACCTAGTGTGGTTGGTTCCTTTTTCTCCCTCTTAAAGGAGAGTTCGAATTTTCATTGATGAGGTGTTCGGCTCTCGTTGTAACTATTAACAACTAACCTCTAACATTTGGTGAAAAACTAAAAAAAAATATTCATTATAGTGGGCCCGAAAAACATCAAATGTGGGCGAAAACGAGGTGGACCCATTTTAAGTGGACTACATCTTTCTCAACCCCTTGGATTTCAAGTAGAGGTACGAGGAAAGGATGGAGTGGGTCGAAGCCCAATCCATGGTAAGATCCGGCCCACATTACATGCCCGACAAACAAAGTTGAAGCTTCAACAAGGGTTCTACTCAACTCGGAAGAAATGAGCATCTGTGTGAGAAAGTGAGCTAAATTCTGTGGGTTTAATTTGGGTTTCAGGCCAAGAATCAGAAGAACAAGAACAAGAACAAGAAGCAGCTATGGCTAGTAGCCAATCAACTGTAGCGAGGACCACGTTCCATCTGCCGTTTGAGATAACCATTGTAATCCTCTCCAGATTGCCAGTGAAATCCCTCTTGCGATTCAAGTCCGTATGCAAAAACTGGTATGATCTGATCAAAACCCATGATTTTGTTGCCAAACATCTCCAAACCCAGTCCACTATCAATCGCACCTCTCTCCTAGTAACCGGTTACAATCGTGAAACAGAAACCCATCAAATGTCTTTACTTTTCAATGATGGGCTCATTAACGGCCCTATCAATCTCGATTTTGCCCCTTTTCTGAATGGAAGGATTAACAAGTATACTGGGATGAATTATTTCTATATTGTGGGTATCTGTAATGGCTTAGTTTGCATACATTTCTCTCCCGATTTATATCCCTTGATTCTATGTAATCCCTCCACCGGACAGTTTCGGGAAATTCCAAATTCCAAATGGGTATGGCCGGATGAGATGGATTTCAATGTTTATGGTGAAACGGTTAAGCGGGTCAGTTTTGGGTTTGGCTTCCATCCCAGTGCTAATGATTACAAGTTGATAAGGATTGTGCTTTATTTTAGTTACGCCGGGGAACCCGTTATCGAAGCTGATCTGTACGTGATGAGTACTGATACGTGGAGAGAAATCCATGTCGATAAGGTCTCGGTCTTTTTTGGGGAGATGAATAATTTTGGGCGGTTTACTAGCTACGTGCAAATTGGTGAATCTTCTGCTTCAGCAGTCATAAATGGAGTTTTCTATTGGCCTGCATTTGTAATCCCCTCTGATGAAGTGATTGTTATGTCCTTCAACATGGGCGATGAGGTGTTTAGGAAAATAAGAACACCGGTGTTTTTGGGTAGGGGTTTTAATGAAACAATCTGGCGATTTACAAAACTGACGTATCAAAAAATCTGGCAATTTACAGAACTTAAGGATAAACTTGCTCTGGTTATTCATTCGAATGAAAGATGCCTTGATGTCTGGGTGTTGAATGAAGACCAGAAATCATGGACTAACCAATTCAAAGTTGGATCTTTTCCAAGGATTTCACGTTATGTGAGATATGGGGAGAATGGTGAAATCAGAGTGGTAGGATGTGCGAACAATGGTGAATTCGTAGTGATAGACCATAGTGGAAGTGGTGACTTAAAGCTCTTTTCATATGATCTAGAGACCTGCAAAAGAACGGATCTTTATTTTGGTTGGGTTCCGTATGGATCTGCTATTTACTTGTATACGGAGACCCTGCTTCCAGTCATGCAAACCACCGAAGCATTGAATTTGTGTAACTGACTCAGGTGTGAACTCATGTTTTGAATGCTTTCACTGTTCACGCTTATGTTTGTTGTGGTAGGCAAACTATGCCTCATAGTATATACTCTTTTGGAAGCTTTGATGTACGGGTTTAGAATGAAGTGGGAGATCCTGGAAGTAATCAAAGGTTGGAATTTTGCACGTATTGCAGGCCCAGTGTTGACGGAGAAAAAGATACGATTAGATCGGTGGGAAGCACTTTATGGTGAAAGACACTAAAAGAATCTGGCAAGTGAAACCTCTTTTTGGATCATCCCGAGAGCCAATACACCAAGAATCTTGTTTTGCTCAGTTTGGGTACCTATACGCCATTATTTATACACGGAGACTATACTTCCTGTCACGAAAATGTTGTCAACCAACACAATGACTTCTTGTCATTGCATCTGTGAAAGCTTACTCTACTTACGGTTATCTAAGGAGCATAGTTTTTGTTTTTGTGTTGGGTTGAAGCTGCATTAACTTGACTATATATTGATCTTTTGGTACTTTTTAATACTATAATTAGCGTACCATTCATGTGCCTGAAATTAGTTTTTTCGTTTTTTCCTTGTTTCATTCAATTGATTATTTAAGTTGACTTACTAACGGATGGATAACTCTAATGTTTTTCCTGTGTTATCGTTTCTGTTCCAATGACTGTTGATTGCTGCATTCAGAAGCCTATGTTTCATGTGAGTGAGTTTTGGGTAACCCTGATTTTGTGCAGGCACATTGCTTTGCATTTGTTCTTTGTAGCATAATTGTGTTGGGTTGTTTCATCTGTTTATTCACCAAGATTTTCTTAATTGTTTTGGTTATTTGACCAATTCGTTTCTACTGAATTTACTACACCAAGATCATCATGATCATGACCACTACAATGCTTTTGATTTTCTTTTCTTGTACCTTCTATTTCTTTGCTACACTTTTCTGGATTCAGTTTCTTTGCTATACTTTTCTGGACTCGGTTTCTTTGCTGTTTGGAAAAAAACTGGACCGAACAGCCCTCTTTGATGGTGCCTTGGAGCTCTTCATTTTGTTAGATTTAAAGTGCAAACCATCCATGTAAACTATGACTTTAATCTGACATCGGCAAGTTTCTTATCCAGACATCCAATTATTGGTTCGGAATTTTGGTACTAACTTTTGAACCAAGACAAGTGTTTCTTGATCAAGCACTTGTTGATATCCGATTAAAGTAATAATTTGCAGTAATTGTTTGCCCATTAAGTCTTACATAAACGGATCTGGTTATTACAGAGGGACAGCAGTGGTGTCCATGCACCTGGACTGTGCCGTCCAGTTTTTCCTCCAAAATGGCAGTGAAGCTTAGTCCGACTCTCTTTTTTTTTTGGTAGCTGTCTTTGGTTCACCTCTGTTGTGACATTACTTACACTATTGATTCCCAAAAGAAACACTTCCATCTGCTGCAACTAGATTTTCTCTGAGGAGATGATAAAAGATCGGAACAAGCACCTCGTTGATTCATTCCCGCTTTCCAACAGTTGATCCACTCTGCGCTTTAAAACAGAACTGAAACATGCTGTTTTTCCATTTTCAAGTTGAGAATGATGAGAACAATAGTTTGAATGAACTTGACAGTGGATTCCATCTTTGAATCTTCTGTAAAAAGTCCCCGAATCATTAAAAATTTGTTTCACCTTGGCTTGTTCTGCTCAAGGAACAAATTGGAGCCTAACTTTTAGACTTGTTCGAGCCACACTTGCTTAGAAGTTTCACACTTTGCCAAAAACGCTCATAGACAACCTCTACGACTGGCTCATTTGGTATTACAGAAGTCGTTGCAGAAAGCAAGTGATCGACGCAACAATCCAAACTGGGGGTGAATGGCAATGATTTGCCAATTTTTCTGTTCTCTTCGCTAATTGTGTGATTAATTGCGTCTAAGCTAATTGCTAACTGACAAGTAGGGATTGGTCGAGTGGTTAAAACACTCCCTTAGAAAGTGTGATGCCAAGATCGAGGCTTACGCTGTGTTTCACAACTTTTCCTTCTCCCATCCGCTCCTATTGACCAGAAAAACAACAAAAATAAACACAGAGAACTAATTGGTAACTGCAGATTATGTTCTCTCACTCGGAATACATTAACAAAAAGTAATGATTGTTCCCTCTGCGAAACAAATGTGGCAGTTTTAAATGGCATAACAATAACAAAATGAACAGTTCATGAACAAGTGGCCAACGCATTTATGTTTTAGCTGGAGAAGATCGAGAATAAGATGACCTTCTGGCAGAAGATCGAGAGATGAAACAAGGAAACACATTTAGCGTATAAGAAAAAATGTGCAACAGTCAAGAGTCATTGAAGCAGATGCTACATTACATGGAAAAATTCAAAATCTCCATCCATTCATAAACCAACTTCATACTCAACTGAGACAAATTAGTTATTAGTTGCTTATTGAACTACACAAAGAACTAGTTTAGGCTTGTAACGGGACACTTTGAGGCATATGCTGCTTCAATAATTAAAAAAAAAAATTAAAAAAAAAGAAAGAAGAGGGAGACAAAAACTATGCTCCTTAAACAAGCATGTGCAAGATTCACGGCCGCAAGTGACACAGGAGTCTTGTACATGAATTCACTGCTACGTTTTCCCTTCTCTCTTCTTGTTCACGAGCTCATTGTTGTGCTTGACTTCAATGTCATGACTGGTAAAATCTTGCTGTATAAAGAATTCAAAATGGCAAAATGAAGATTCTTAGTGTCTTGGCTCTCGGGACGACCCAACAAGAGACTTGAATTGCACAACTTTTTAGCGTCTTTCACCATATTCAGCACATCCCACTAGTCTGATCGCAAGTCTTGAAAAGACACTGCTATGAGGCATAGTTAAGCTACCACAACTAAAATAAGCATGAATAGGGAAAGCGTTCAGAACATGAGCTCACACCTGAGTCAGTTCCACAAATGCAATGCTTCCTTTTTTGGTTCTTCTTGTTGAGCATGGCTTCATTGGTTTCCATGATTGGAAGCAGGGTCCCCGTATACAAGTAAATATCAGAAGGATACGGAACCCGGCCAAAATAAAGATCAGTAGTTTCCCGGGCCTTCAGATCATACAAAAAGAGCTTTAAATCACTAGATACTTTATGGTCCGTCACTACCAATTCACCATTTTTCATACCTCCCACCACTGTGATTTCACCATTTTCCCCACATCCCACATACGGTGGAATCCTTGGAAAAGATCCCATTTTAAATTGGTTCGTCCAAGAACCCTGGTCTTCATTCAACACCCACACATCAAAGCGTCTGTCATCGGGATGAATAACAAGAGCAAGTTTATACTTCAATTCCGTTATTCGCCAGTTAATTTCGTCCCAAGTCTCATCCAAACACACTGGTGTACTTATTCTTCTGAACACCTCATCACCCATGTCAAAAGACACAACAATCACTTCATTAGTTGGCATTACACACGCTGGCCAATAGAAAACTCCATTCAAAACCGCTGAAGCACAAGATCCACCAATTTGCACGTAGCTATTATTCGTCTCCCCAAGGAACACCGAAACCTTATCGGCATCGATTTCTCTCCAAGTATCAGTCCTCATCACATAAAGATCAGCTTGGACAAAGGCGTCCTCCTCCTCCATTGATCTAGAATAAAGCACAATCCTAACCAACTTCAAAATCATTAGCACTGGGATGGTAGCCAAACCCATAACTAATCCGCTTAATGTCTGCATAACCATAGTAATCCGGATCATCCAAATATTGCCGTTCGGAATGCCGAATTTCCCGAAACTGTCTGGTGGCGGGGTTGCACAGAATCAAGGGATATCCAAAGGGAGATAAACTTATGCAAACCAAACCATTACAGATACCCCCAATAGAGAGGTAATTTTTCATAGGTTTCTCCCACCACCTGCAAAGAGTAGTCCTCCTCCTATTCATAAATGGGAAATCGAGATTGATAGGGCCGTCGCTACGAAACCCATCGTTGAAAACTAAAGACATGGCGTAGTTTTCGTTTACGCGATTGTACGTGGTTACGAGAAGAGAGGTGGAGCTGAGAGTGGACTGGGTTTGGAAATGCTTGGAAATGAAATCAGGGGTTTTGATCAGATCATACCAGTCTTTGCAAACGGATTTGAATCGCAAGAGGGATTTCACTGGCAATCTTGAGAGGATTTCAATGGTTATCTCCAACGGTAGATGGAACGTCGCCCTTGCTCCTGTGGATTGGCTGCCCTCCTCCATGGCTTCTCTTCTTCTTCTTGTCGGCTTCTCTTCTAATGTGGACCGGGTCTACCTATGGACTTGGGCTTCGACCAATGATGTAGCCCATTTAAAACGGGTACGCCTACTCGTCTGCGTCGCACAAGGCTTTTTTAGGTGTTGTTCCACTAAAGACTACACCTTGTTTGGTTCCTATTTTTTAAAGTTATTTTTGATGTAATGAGTGAGAATAAATGGAAAGAGATAGAGAAAAAAATATATTGAGAAACATTTACAAAGGAAAATGAGATGAGGTGAGACGAGATGAGATAGGAACCAAACCAGGTGTAGATTTTTGAATTTTTTTGTTTTGCCTTATTCAAAATTTTTTTGCAATTGTTAGTTTTTCGTGTCTCACTTTTTGAGTTTTTTCGATTTGTCTCATATCTAATCAGAAAATTAAAAAATTATGACTTTTATTCAAATATTTTGAAAAATAATCACTTTTAGCACAAAAAAAAAAGGTAAAAAAAGTTGACTTTTTTTTCTTAAAATTGGATATTTCGAAACATATTTGGGAATTTTTTTTTTTCAATTCTTCTCATTAAGACGAATTAATAATTCATAAAAATTTAACGTAAAATTAGCGAACACTATTTTTTTGTAATAAAGACATCTTTTAAAAAGTGGTAAAAAGTTAAGCGACACAAGTATTAGAGCTAAAAAAACAAAGATAAATTAAAATAAAACGAGTCCACCTTATTTTCGGCCATGTCATTGTCTGGTGTTTTTATGGGGTATGTATTTGAGAGTACCGCAGATAAACGAACCAAACTATTCGAGTTTGAGCGGCGGAGAAGTTTATGTTCGTTCCTTCAAGTTTGTTCAAATTAATATAGTTTCCTTCGGAGTTTATTTCCCCTTCTCCATTGACGAATTTTTTTTATTTTCCTTTCCTTTCCCCATTTTCCCTGGTTCTAATCAGTGGGTTGACGTCTTTCTAAAATGCCGAGGAAAGGTAGAGGAAAACTCCGTAGAAGCCGAGAAGAGGAAGAGAAGCTATGGAGGGCAGCCAATCCACCGTAGCAAGGGTGACAATCCATCTGCCGTTCGAGATAGCGATTGAAATCCTCTCAAGATTGCCAGTGAAATCCCTCTTGCGATTCAAATCAGTTTGCAAAAGCTGGTTGGGATGATCCAGATTACAATGGTTATCCGAATGTTAAGCAGGTTAGTTTGGTTTTCATCCCAGTGCGAATGATTACAAGTTGATTAGGGTTATGGTTTATTCTACTCCTACCACGAGAGACAATATCCGAGCTGATTTGTACGTGATGAGTACTGATACTTGGGCAGAAATCGGTGACGATAAGGTTTTGGTGTTCTTTAAGGAGATGAATGATTTTGGGGGGTTTGGTAGCCATGTGCGAATTGTTGAATCTTCTGCTTCAACTGTCTTGAAAGGAGTTTGCTATCGGCTGGCATGTGTAATCCCAACTGGTGAAGCGATTGTTGTGTCCTTTGACATGGGTGATGAGGTGTTCAGAAAAATAGGATTACCGCCACCATGCTTGGTCGAGACCTGGGATGAAATTAACTTGCAAATTGCAGAATTGAAGGATAAACTTGCTGTGGTGTTTTATTCTGATTCCAGATGCTTTGATGTGTGGGTGTTGAATGAAGACCAAAGTTCTTGGACTTACCAATTTAAAGTTGATATCACAGACTTCACTGTGGTCAGTGACGTAGCTAGAAGTACGAATAAGTGGGGGCACAACGAAACACGAACACAAAGATAAAGATAAATTTTCTTAGGTAACGATATTATGGCAATAAGAACTTTTTTCTGGTGAAAATACTAACAAAATTGCGTATTGACAATTGATCAATAAAACTAAAACAAATTATGTAAGATTTTACGGAAGAGCATGGCTAGTTTTCATGTTTTGAAAGTTGTGCATGATAGTAGTTTATTGTGAATGCTTTCATAATTATCTACTACTAATAAGTATGCAATCATGCCATCGCTCATCAATTATTCACTAATTTGTTTGCATTACACATTTTTTACATGATTCATGTTTGAAAACGCCCTCTCAATAATCATAATGGTAGATTTAAGAGGTAAAGTTAATGCCAAATAACGAACAAATAAACTAATTTCCAGTTTTGCAAAGTCTTTAGTATAAATTGTCATTTAAAAAACTCAAAATTTAATTAAAAAAAAAACCAACCACCACCACCTCAAAGAATATAGTGGGGGCCTCTGCCCCAGTGAACCTATGCTAGCTCCGCCGCTGACTGTGGTGAGCGGTGTGAAAAATGGTGAATTCGTAGTGACAGACCATAGTGCAAGTGGTGACTTAAAGCTCTTTTCGTACGATCCAGAGACCGGGAAAACTACCAATCTTTATTTTGGTTGGATTCAGTTTCCAGCTGAGATTTACTTGTATACGGAGAACCTGCTTCCACTCATGCAAACCAACTAAACATTGAATTTGTGAGCTCATGTTTTGAATGCTTTTATTGTTCATACTTAGTTATTTTAGGTATCGTTGTCTAACTATGTCTCGTAGTAGTCTCTTTTGAAGCAATTGAAAGTTGGACCTTTTCCACGTATTGCAGGCCCTGTGGGACGCGGAGAAAAAGATGCAATCAGACCAGTGGGATGCGCTAAATATGGTGAAATTACAGTAAAAGAGTCTGGCAAGTCAAACTTCTTTTTGGATCTTTCCCAGAGCCAACACACGAATCTTGCTTTTTCTCAATTTGGGTACCCATGAGGCATTATTTATGCGCGGAGACTGTACTTCCGGTCATGAAAATGATCTCAAGCACTACAATGAGTTCATGCTTAACAAGAAGAAACGGGAGAAAATGTGGTGATGAATTCATGTGGAAGACTCCTTGCCAGTTGCATAAGTGAATGCTTTCTCTACTTATGGTTACTTATCTAAGGAGCGTAGTTTTTTGTTTTTGTGTTGGATCGAAGCTGCATTAACTTGACTATAAATCGATCATTTGGTATACGTTTCCATTGCTGTAATTATGTGTCCCATTTACGAGCCTGAAAATAGTTTTTCTTTTTCTCTTGTTTCGTGCAGTACAGTATTTAAGTTGATTTACTAACGGATGGAGGGTTCTAATGTTTTTCATGTGATATAGGTTCGATCTGTTCCAATGACTGTTGTTTGCTGTATTAAGGAGCCTATGTTTCAGTACGCCAAGATCATCATGATTCATTACCACCACAATGGTTGTGATTAGCTTTTTCTTTTTATTGTGGTTTTTGCTATACTTTTTTGGACTCAGTTTCTTTCCCGTTTGGATAAAAACTGGACCAAACAGTTCACTCCCATGGACCATTTTCCAGTTCCAATATCGGCAAGTTTTTATTTTACCCAAACATCCGATTACTGGCTCAGAATATTGGTACAAACTTTTAAACCAAGACGAGGGTTTCCGGATCAAGCACTTGCCGGTGTTCGATTAAACTGATCCTCTTATTGCTTTATTTTTGTGTTTATTAAAAATCATAATTTTCAATCGTAATTTTTTTTATCATAGTCAATATTTCCTTTTTTTTATTGATTAAGCCAGAAATTAAAGATTTCCATGGGATAAGAGAATGATAAGATTCTTACTCAATCTGGACACACGTTAGGGATAGTCATGTCTTTTAAATACACTAGTTAGGAAATGTCATGTCTACTAAAGACAATTAATTAAAAGGACACATGCCTCTTCAACCTTTTATGAAAACATTTAATTAGAATGATCATATCGCTTGGAAGCACCCAATGTTTCACATCATTTTCCAACAATCACATTCTCTTCTTAATGAACACATCCCAAACTAATGGGTGTTGTAACCATTCACATAAATCACAACTCATGTAAAAATGTATTACAACCTTCCTGGTCGGATGTGTCGTCAGGAATTACAATTTTATTCCGTCTCTCCCAAACATGGAAATCCTGAGAGTGTGACATCACATTTCTATTCATGTTCCTTCCAAACGTCGAAATCATGAAAGTATGGTGTCAAATTCTCAAGATTGCTGCCATCCAAATTAAGCCTAAGAGAGAATGAAACCTATTTTAACAATAAATGATTCAGGAAACTACTAATAATTCAGAAAAACTTATTTACGGAGCCCAATCGCGGTCGTCTAAAAGAATTTTGAACGGTTTGAATTGAAAATAATTTTGACCTGTCAAAATTAAAAAGCAATCTCAATTATTGATTTCGCAAATGAACGATAAAATTGCACGAAACCATAAATAGGTTATTCACGCCTGAATAAGTTTCTCTCCTCGTAATTGGACAGGGCCGAAACGAGGTGGAGGTGGACTAAAATCCTTTTTCGACACACTGGATAATTTCACGTATAGGTAGGTCCAAAATCAGTCCCCCTTGGAAGTTTCAGCAACAAAACTCTGTAGACGTAAACGAAGAGAAGAGAAGAACAGCCATGGCGAACAGCCCATCGGATCTACCGACGGCGACGTCCGATCTGCCGTCGGAGATGACGATCGAAATCCTATCGAGGTTGCCAGTGAAATCCCTCTTGCGATTCAAGTCCGTGTGCAAAACCTGGTACGATCTCATCGAAACCCCTGATTTTATTTCCAAACATCTTCAAACCCAGTCCACTCTCAATCCCCCCTCTGTCCTCGTAACCTCTTACCATCGTGAAACCCAGAAACACACAGCGTCTTTGTTCTTCAATGTTGGGTTTATTAACGGCGCTGTCAATCTCGATTTCCCCTTGTTGGATCGGATTGATAGTAAAAATTCTGGGCGAAGACGTTTCCCTGTTTCTGTTGGGACCTGTAATGGTTTGGTTTGCATAAGTCTATCTCACTATGGATTTCCCTTGATTCTATGGAATCCCTGCACCAGACAGTTTCGGGAAATTCCAAATTCCGAATGGCAATGGTTGGATGATCCTTATCCGGATGACAATGGTGATAAGATGGTTGACGGGGTTAGTTTTGGGTTTGGCTACCACTCCAGTGCTAATGATTACAAGTTGATAAGGATTGTGGTTTATTCTAGACCCGAGAGATTTTTTGTCCGTGCTGACCTGTACACGATGAGCACTGAAACTTGGAGAGAGATTGACGTTGATAAGCTTTCGGTGTTTTTTCAGAATGATTTCGGGGGGGTTGGTACCGTTGTGCTTATTCGTGGAGCTGCTCCAGCAATGTTGAACGGAGTTTTCTATTGGCGGGGATGTATAATCTCAACTTATGCTTCTGAACAGATTGAAGGACAAGAGATTGTTATGTCCTTTGACATGGCAGATGAGGTGTTTAGAAAAATAAGAATGCCAGTGTGTGGGGATTATACTTGGGATCAAAGTATTCTCTGGCAAATTATAGAATTGAAGGATAAACTTGCTGTGTTTATTTATCCGGATGACAAATGCTGTGACGTGTGGATGTTGAATGAAGACCAAAGTTCTTGGACTAACCAATTTAAAATTGGATCTTTTCCATGGACTGGACATTATATGGGAGCATACGAAAAATGTGAAATCAGTATAGTGGGATGTGCGAAAAATGGTGAATTGGTAGTCGTAGACCATAAAGCATCTGGTGATTTCAAGCTCTTTTCGTATGATTTGAAGACCCGGGATACTGCAGATCTTTATTTTGGTTGGTTTCCGTATCGATGTGGTATTTACTTGTATACTGGGACCCTGCTTCCAGTCATGGAAACCAATGAAGTTGTGCTCAACAAGAACCACACAAAAAAGGAAGCATGGAATTTGTGGAACTGACTCAGGTATGAGCTCCTGTTTTAAATGCTCTCTGTTCATGCTTATTTGAGTTGGTAGCTTAACTATGCCTCATGGTAGTCTTTTTTGAAGCGTTGATACATGGATTTTTAGAATGAAATTGGAAATCCTGGACTAAGCGATTGAAAGTTGGGCCTTTTCCACATATTGCAGGCCCTGTGGAACGTGTAGAAAAAGATGGGATCAGACCGGTGGGATTTGCTCAATACGGTGAAATCATCGCGAAAGACACTGGAGCATAGCTTTCTCTACTTATGCTTATCAGTTACATTTGCAAAAGTCTTTCTCTACTTATGCTTATCTAAGGAGCATAGCTTTTGCTTTTCCTCCAATATTTGTCCTTTTTTTTTAAGGAGTCTTGTGTAAGCCTGATTTGGTGCTTGCACATTGCTGCGAAATTGTTTCTTAGAGGCGTAAATGTGTTGAGTTGCTTCATCTCTTTACATTGCTGCAGAATTGTTTCTTAGAGGTGTAAATGTGTTGAGGCATAAATGTGTTGAGTTGCTTCATCTCTTTACATTGCTGCAAAATTGTTTCTTAGAGGCGTAAATGTGTTGAGTTGCTTCATCTCTTTATCTTATGTAAGAAGGTAGTCATCTTATTCACCGATTTTTTTTTGTTAAATGTTTGGTTTATTGTCCAGTTTGTTTCTACAAAATTTTGCTGCCCCAAGATATCATGATTCATGACCACTGCAATGGTTAAGAACGCAATGGGGAAAAAAAGCGACTTTTCACAGAGGACAAAAATTATCAACAGTCCAAAGGCTGAAAACTGCATGAGAAATTAAACTCACTCACTTTATATGTGTGTGTGTGTGTTGAATAGATTGCCCGTGAACACGATCAACCAAACTTTAAAAGGCGTGTTTGTTAAACGTGTTTCCTACTACTTAATATCGGTGCCTCTCCCCCTCTGCTCTTGGAAAAAAACAGATATCAGAGACCTATCCCAATCTAATTGATTTGCCAGCGAGTGGCAATGAGTGATTTCAACTTCTGTGCTTTTAGTTGTTTCCATAGTCGTCTGCGTATTGTTGTTCATCTTCATTGTCTACCTCCTCGTCAACTTCCAGCACCCCGACCACACCAACCATGCTTTATTTCCCAAATTCATCCTCTGTCGCTGCAATCTCCATCCGACATCACCAATCACACAGCATGTAAGCACACCATTTTCAGCGGCGTGTGTAACCTTACATTGCCTCTGAAGGATCTGTTGCTTGCTATCTACTTTCTTGATGATACTCTCCCGTCTTCTTTTGCCTTCTAGATTTCCGACGGCGGTGGGAAACTTCGGTTGTACCACGGATCGATTATCATTGGAAACATCACAAGGAAAGTATGAATGCCAGCAGCCTTGAGTTCTCTCCTTTTCTGCAGTGAAGCAAGCCTTCTGGCCTCTTCAAGTTGCTTACCCCTAGCTTTCCTTTTGGCCTACTTCCCTCTCGTATTGGCAAGCCGAGCTTGTGCTTGTTGGAGCATTTCTTTCTCATCCCCTTCCATATCCACAGTGTCGGGACGTGCTGGTTTCGATTCCGGCACCAGGATGCAATTTGCGCAGATCATCACCTGATTTGTTGTTTAGTTTTTACGTAAACTGCTTATTCGAGCTTGACTCGTGTTCGATTCATCAAAATTCGTTTGAAATCATTTCTAGCAATAAATAAGTCAAACTCAAACATGTGTTTTTTAAGCTCGTTACGTTTTGAAACAAATCTAAAACAACCTAGTCGACTCAATAAATTTAAAGACAAATGTGAATTGTTAACATAGCTATTGATATCTGATCAAATTAATTTTTTTTACAAGAGCGTATATGTCTTCACAATATTCAAAATATGAACCGTTTCAATCATTGAAAAAACATCACCTTGTGTGGTTGGTTTCTTTTTCTCCCTCTTAAAAGAGAGGTCCTGAGTTCGAGTTTTCATGGAAGCGGTGCTCGACTCTCATTGTAACTATTAACCACCAATTGGGGGATGATGCTGTGCGTCAACCGCATAACACTGTGTTATGCAGCATTCGAGCCGTCCATTAGGCAATCCAACGATCCAAATCTCATCTTCGCCGTTTATATCATCTGAGTTGTTCATCCGTGCCGTTCATTAGAGCTCCTCAAAATTATTGATCACGCCAACAATCATATTGGTCGAATATTGGTTGATACGATATCGAAATGCATTGATCTTCTTTTAGTGAAAATGGACACCGAAAAAAAGAGGAGAATCCCGAAAGGCTGTCGAAGAAAGAGGAGAATCCCGAAAGGCCGATCAAAAAAAGGAGAATCCCAAAAGGAAGTGGTTTTGGGAGGCGATGACGTGGATAGACTGGACCATCCTCGGCTTTAGTATCATTCTGGAAGTTGCGTGGCAGTTCTGCAGAGGATGGCGAGAATTGCATATGACCAGGCCGACAAAGATGAGTTCACGACTGGTAAACACATTGTCGAATATGTGTCGTTTGCGACGCTTGTCTCAAAATGTACTTTTCTTCGTGCGGTAGGCCCAAAGGCCGTTCAATGGTCATTTTCAAAATTTTGAATTTTTTTGCTAAAAAGTGGAGTAATTATTTTTCAAAATATTTGGATAAAAGTAAAAGAAAAATTATTTTTTCGATTTCTCTTATCGAAATGAATCAATAAGCCACACGTCTCTCTTGAAAAAGACAATTGGATGGCCTTTGGGCCTACCGAAGGAAAGTACATTTTGCAACCAGCGTCGCAAACAATACATATTCGACAATGTGTTGACCGGTCGTGAACTTGTCTTTGTCGGCCTGATCATCTACAATTCTCGCCATCCTCCGCAGAACAGCCCACGCAAACTTCCAGAATAATACTAAAGCCGAGGATGGTCCAGTCCACCCCCGTCATCTCCTCCCAAAACCACTTCCTTTCTGGATTCTCCTCTTTCTTCAACGGCCTTTCAGGATTCTCTTCTTTCTTTAACGACCTTCGGGATTCTCCTCTTTTTTGTCCGCGTCCATTCTCGCAACAAGAAGGTAAGTTCCCCTCTGGATAGCTGGAGGAAGAAATTTAAAGAAGATTAGCATCTTATATATTCGGCCTCGCGAACTGAAGGATTGGCCCAGAATTAAACTTCGATCCATTTTTCCAGCGTCAATCACACAATATTCGGCTTCACCCAAAAACGAGGGACCGGCTTTAATTCGGTGAAATTGCTATATTTAACATCCTATATTTTTCAGTGTCAAATGCCTGATGTTTCGGCCATGCTAAATGAAGAACTGAACCAAGAGGCATATTCCGCATTAGGCCATGTTTCCGGTAGCAATTTACATTCTTGATGATACTCTCTCATCTTCTTCCTTGTACCCTCTGGAATGTTCTTCTGTGAAAGTGAATGGGACAAGTCAGTACATTCTTAGGGGCTCAATTTGGGTTAGAATTTTAAGTTCCAGTTGAAGGGACTTTGCATCAATACACAAATAAGAATGATGTTGAGAAATCGGTTAAACCATAACACAAAACGAGTGAAAGATCACCAAGTAAAAAAGGGAAAATTTCAAAAAAGCCCCTAAACTTTCTGACAACTTGCAAAAAAACACCTGAACTTTCACTATTAACAAAAAAACACCTAAACTTTGCATTCCGTTAGCAATTAAACCCCTGCCGTCCAATTCCGTCAATTTTTAACGGATGGAGCTAACGGAAGGCGTTAACTTTTTATTTTTTTTTACTTTTTAATTCAAAAATTACTTTTAACGCTTTCTTTTTTTTATTGGTAAATAAATATACAATAAAGTTCTTTTTTTTCTTACTATTTATCAAAAATTACTTTAACCATATTTTTTATTTTCAAATTTTACCTCCCCCCCTTTTTTTGCTTATTAGAATCAACTCCACACCACCAATTAACCCCACAACCAACCGCCAAAGCCTTAGCCACAATTTCAGAAATTCAAAAGTTCTTTTAACCTCCTCTTTGTAACCTTTTCTTTTTTTTAGTACTTTTACTTCCAAAAATTATTTTTAACTCATTCTTTTTTTTAGTCATAAATAAATATGCAATAAATAGTAAAAATGGGTTAAAGTTATTATTATAAATAGTAAAGATTAGAGTTAAAGTAAGTTTTGATAAATAGTAAGAAAAAAAACTTTATTTCATATTTATTTACTACTAAAAATAAAGAGTTAAAAGTAATTTTGGAAGTAAAAAATATAAAAAACAAGAATGCTAAAAAAAAGAGTAATTTCGAATTTCTAAAATTAGATCTAGAGCTTTGGTAGTTGATTGGTGGAGTGGGGTTAAAGTTCTAAAAAAAAAAAGAGGGAGAGAGAGAGAGAGAGAGAGAAGGGGAAAGGTACAATTTGAAAGTAACAAAAAAGATGGTGGTTAAAGTTATTTTTGTAAATAGTAAAAAATAGAGTTAAAGTAATTTTTGATAAATAGTAAGGAAAAAAAAGAACTTTATGGCATATTTATTTACCAATAAAAAAAAGAAAGAGTTAAAAGTAATTTTTGAATGTAAAAAGTAAAAAAAAATAAAAAGTTAACGCCTTCCGTTAGCTCCATCCGTTAAAAATTGACGGAATTGGACGGCAGGGGTTTAATTGCTAACGGAATGCAAAGTTTAGGTGTTTTTTTGTTAATAGTGAAAGTTCAGGTGTTTTTTTGCAAGTTGTCAGAAAGTTCAGGGGCTTTTTTGAAATTTTCCCAGTAAAAAACGAACATAGAAATCATATTCAAATAAATACAACACTGAATCAATCGTGTGAGGTTTGCAATAATGCAAAACAAAAAAAACAACCCCCATACGAGAAGGCTCCATTCTCCTTTAACATTTTGTTCGTATTTTTTGAATTTTTGTTTTATTTACATTTTTTTGGACTAATAATCAGTCTCGACAAGAGGAGTTTAAAAAATAAAAAATTACAAATAAAAGCAAAAAAAAAAAGTTTGACCAAGAAAATACAAATTAACTGTCTTTTGTGTGTATAGTGTCGTTTTACATGAACTTTTTTCAATGCCGGTCAACAAAATTACTACAAAAAAAAAAAAAAAGAAGAATAAGTAATGAAAGTAAAAATTACCAAAAAAATATTTAAACAAAAGAGTTAAGAGAATGGAACCTATTTAACAATAAATGATTTAGGAAACTACTCCTAGTAATAATTATCGGGAGAAATTTTTGGATACAAATAGGATATTGTACACGTAGTATCCGGTAGCACATTTTAGCCGTCCAACCATATTTTCGACACCCAGATATAAGTAGATGAAAAGAGGAGAGAATGATCGGCTGAGTAGCAAAAATGATGCTCGGATGGCCGAAAGGCCCAAAACGACGTGGACCCTTTTAGGTGGACCAAAGGTGTTCCGCTTTTAAGAAAAAGGGAAAATTTCAAAAAAAACCCCTGAACTTTTTGACAACTCGCAAAAAAACACCTGAACTTTCACTATTAACAAAAAAACACCTAAACTTAGCATTCCGTGAGCAATTAGACCCCTGCCGTCCAATTCCGTTAGTTTGTAACGGATGGAGCTAACGGAAGGCGTTAACTTCTTTTTTTTTTTTACTTTTTACATTCAAAAATTACTTTTAACTCTTTCTTTTTTTATTGGTAAATAAATATGCAATAAAGTTCTTTTTTCTTATTATTTATCGAAAATTACTTTAATCCTATTTTTTATTTTCAAATTTTACATTTTCCCCCTCTTTCTCTCCCCCTTTTTTTCTTGAAAAAAAAAAAAAAGAAGAAGAAGAAGAAGAAGAAGTAATGAAAGTAAAAATTACCAAAAAAATATTTAAACAAAAGAGTTAATAACAATAAATGATTTAGGAAACCACTCCTAGTAATAATTATCGGGAGAAATTTTTGGATACAAATAGGATATTGTACACGTAGTATCCGGTAGCACATTTTAGCTGTCCAACCATATTTTCGACACCCAAATATAGGCAGATGACAAGAGGAAAGAATGGTTGGCTGAGTAGCAAAAAGGATGCTCGGATGGCCGAAAGGCCCAAAACGACGTGGACCCTTTTAGGTGGACTAAAGGTGTTCCGCTTTTAAGAAAAAATACTTTTTGGAAGAAGAAGATAATTTTAAGCTTAAAATTTATGTGTTTGTGCAAATAATTTTCCTACCAATATGAATCTTGTTTGATAGATCTCATTAAGATATTTTAAACGGTGCAAAAAAAAATAAATAAATATTTTTTTTTTCATTATATATGAGTTTGAAATTATCTTATTTTTTCAAAAATACATTTTTTGGAAAAGTGGAACACCAAATTTATTTTTCAACACACAGGGTAATTTCACGTCTAGTTAGGTCGAAATCAGTCCAGGGGCACTGGGCAGATTCTAGCAACAAATCTCTGTTGACGTAAAAGAAGAGAAGAACAGCCATGGCGAGTAGACCATCGGATGTACCGACAGCGACGTCCGTTCTGCCGACTGACATAACGATTGAAATCCTATCGAGGTTGCCGGTGAAATCCCTCTTGCGATTCAAGTCCGTATGCAAAACCTAGTATGATCTCATCGAAACCCCGGATTTTATTTCCAAACATCTTCAAATCCAGTCCACTCTCAATCCCTCCTCTGTCCTCATAACCTCTTACTATCATGAAATGTCTTTATTTTTCAATGATGGGTTTAATAACGGCGCTGTCAATCTCGATTTCCCATCCTTGAGTTGGAGCGCTCCGATAAATCCTGAGCGAAGATCTATCCGTATCCCGATTTCCATTGGGGGTACCTGTAATGGGTTGGTTTGCATAAGTCTATCTCCCTCTGGATTTCCCTTGATTCTATGCAATCCCTCCACCAGACAGTTTCGTGAAATTCTGAATTCCGAATGGCAATGGTTGGATGATCCTGATCCGTTTTACAATGGTTGTAAAACGATGGTTGACATGGTTAGTTTTGGGTTTGGCTACCACTCCAGTGCTAATGATTACAAGTTGATAAGGATTGTGGCTTATTATAGTTCCGTCAGGAGAGCTGTTGTTCGTGCTGACCTGTACGCAATGAGCACTGGAACTTGGAGAGAAATTGACGTCGTTAAGCTTTCGGCGTTCTTTGGGGAGATGAATGATTTCGGGGGGTTTGGTAGCGTTGTGCTTTTTGTTGGAGCTTCTGCTCCAGCAATGTTGAAAGGAGTTTTCTATTGGCGGGCATGTATAATCCCACCTTATGAAGTGATTGATTTTGAAGGACAAGATATTGTTATGTCCTTCGACATGGCAGATGAGGTGTTTAGAAAAATAAGAATGCCAGTGTGCGGGGATGTGACTTGGGATCAAAGTGTTATCTGGCAAATTACAGAATTGGAGGATAAACTTGCTGTGTTTATTTATCCTGATGACAAATGCTGTGACGTGTGGGTGTTGATTGAAGATCAAAGTTCTTGGACTAACCAATTTAAAATTGGATCTTTTCCATGGACTGGACATTATATGGGAGCATACGAAAAAGGTGAAATCAATATAGTGGGATGTGCGAAAAATGGTGAATTGGTAGTCTTAGACCATAAACGATCTGGTGATTTCAAGCTCTTTTCGTATGATTTGAAGACCCGGGATACTGCAGATCTTTATTTTGGCCGGTTTCCGTATCGATGTGGTATTTACTTGTATACTGGGACCCTGCTTCCAGTCATGGAAACCAATGAAGTTGTGCTCTACAAGAACCACACAAAAAAGGAAGAATGGAATTTGTGGAACTGACTCGGTTATGAGCGCCTGTTTTATATGCTCTCTGTTCATGCGTATGTGAGTTGTGGTAGCTTAACTGCGCCTCATAGTAGTCTCTTTTGAAGCTTTGATGGATGGATTTATAATGAAATCGGAGATCCAAGTGATTGGAAGTTTCCCTGTGGAACGTATATAAAAAGATGGAATCAGACTGGTGGGATGCACTAACTACGGTGAAATCATCGTGGAAGTCACTCAAAAAATCTAGCGAATCAAACCTCCACAATGAATTGGTGCTTAACAAGAAGAAATGAGATAAAAAGTAAGGGTGAATTCATGTTAGACACTCCTTGTCAGTTGCATCTGCATAACGTCTTTCTGTGCTTATGCTTATCTAAGCAGCATAGCTTTGTCTTGTTGGATTGTAGCTGCATTAGATTGACTAGAAGTTGATCTTCAGGTGATCTTTAATTACCATAATGAATGTCCCATTGACTAGCCTGAAAGTAGTTTTTTTTTCTTTCTTGTTTCATTTTAACAATGTAGTTGTTTCTATTCACTTTTTGAGTTGATTTCTAACAAATGGAGAATCTTAAATATTTCCATCGGATATATAGTTTGTGTTCGATTGACTGTTGATTGCTACATTAAGGAGCCTATTTCTCTTGTGAAGGAGTGTTGTGTAAGCCTGATTTGGCATTCACATTGGTTCCTTGTTGCATAAATGTGTTGGGTTGTTTCATCTATTTATCTTATGTAATGAGGAAGTCATGTCACGCCAGTTTGCTTCTACAAAATTTTACTGCACCAAGATATCATGTTTCAGGAACACCACACCTGGTGGACCATGCCCCGATCCCTCTTTGGTGATCGGAGCCCTTCATTTTGTAGGACTTGATATGCAAACCTTCCATGCAAAAATGAATTCAATATGATGTCAGCAAGTTTTTTTTATCCAAACATCCAATTATTTGTCTAGAATTTTGGTCTAAAACATTTGAACCAATACAAGTGTTTCTGGTTAAGCACTTAGCGATATCTAATTGAACTAATATTTGAAAGAATAGTTTACACATTAAGTTCTTCATGAATGTATCCAAGCAGACGAGTGGGGTCCACACGCATGGACTATTCGGCATGTTTTTTTTCTCAAAACGGCTGAGAATCCCAATCCAACTTTTTTGTTTTTTGGCTCTCTATGGTCCAACCCCCCCTAGTGACATTATTTCATTATCAATTCCCATTTTCACTAGAGTTCGAAAAGAACTTTTTCATCTGCTGCAACTAGATCTTGGATCAGAAGATGCTATAAGATCAGAATAAATCTCTCATTGATTCATTTTCACATTCCAACAGAACCGATAGTTAGAATGAACTTGACAGCGGATTCCATCTTCCATTCTTCTATGAAAAGCCAACTGTACTTCGATTCTTCTATAAAAAGTCCAACCGTACTACATATGATGTAGTACTCCGTCAATGGACCGAATTAGATCCAGATTCAATTAGCAAACAATGATGACAAACAATGATGAATTGCTGAGCCAAGTCCTAGCAAGGAAAATGGAACTGCAAAAATGGGACTTCCATTTCAGGAGAGATCTTTGTGATTGGGAACTGGTGAAATTGGATGAGTTGAATGAGCTTCTGGATCAATCTGGGGTTGCTGAACCAAGAGATGTACCTGATCAACTTCTATGGCAGGCCACTAGCTCTGGTAAATTCTCTGTTAAATCCATCTACAATTTAGCATTTTCATCTCATTCAAATCATGATGAAACTTTTGAACTCATCTGGAAGAATGTGGCTCCACCTAGAGTGAAATTTTTGGTTGGCTAGCATACTTGGGAAGAATCAAAACTTCTGAATTTTTGTTGAGGATTGGGATTATTCAGAGTGATGAGGATACCTTGTGCAAATTTTGTAAGGAAAGCTTGGAATCTGTTGATCATCTCCTATATTTTTGCAAACCTGTATGGGATACCTGGACAGAGATTTTACCATGGTGGGGTATGCAATGGGTGCCCCCACCAACTTTTGCAGGCGTACTCCATTGGTGGAAGGCTGGGATTATCAAGTCGAAGCATAAAATTATTTGGGAGTCTATTCCATTTACAGTGATTTGGACTGTGTGGGATGCTAGAAATCAGCTGGTTTTTGAAAACAAGACTGTGGTTTGTCAAGTCAAAGCATAAAATTATTTGGGAGTCTATTCCATTAAAGTGATTTGGACTGTGTGGGATGCTAGAAATCAGCTGGTTTTTGAAAACAAGACTGTGGATTGGATGGAAACTACTGACCTCATTAAAGCAAGGGTGGCTTTTTGGGTGACATCAAACAAGGAGGGGTCTGTATACTCAATGGACGATATCATATTCAGGCTTCACTCTAATGTGAAATCCGGATAACTCAGTTGTGTGTGTGTTGTGTGGGTGCGTTGTGTGTGTGTGTGTCTCCTGGGTGTGTGTGTTGTGCATCTGGGTGTGCGTGTGTGTGAAATAAACTTGGGTGTGTGATTAGCATATGATGGGGCTTACTTGCCTTTGATGCTAGGTGTCTCCTGGCGAACCATCTGCAATTCATGGCGTGAATCATCTCTTTGGTTGCTAAGGTCTGTGCTATCCTTTCCTTATCTCTATATGAGGATGTGCTGCTGAAGCAATTTTCGGAAATCTATCGCTTTTGGATTTAGTTTGGTTGTGCTCTGCTCCTATGCTGTTCTCTGGAGTCCATGTTGGTGACTACCTAGCTGCATTTCAATACTGGATTCTTGGCTTGCTTGTTTGGAGTTTGACAGTGTTACTACTCTGCTGAAACTTGGAATCAAGTGCTGCTTCTCAAGATTGGAGAATTCTTTTTTTTTTTTGGTCAAGCGAAATATAGATTGGAGAATTCATTACTGGGATTGATAATATGTTTTGTTAGCCTACTTGTCAGTTAGGTTTTAATGGGCTTGATATATGTAGACTTTGACATGTTTGCTGTTCCCACTTTTTTTTGTGTTTTTCAAGTTGATCTCTTATCAACTTGCGGGCTGAGATGTAGATGATTGTCGCGGGACAAGGTGCCAACGTAGGATATTGTCTTTGCGTTGTGATGCTTTCTCTTAGCCTTTTATCTGTACTCTCCTTTCCTCTACTATTAATAAAATTCTTCTTCGCTGTTCAAAAATAAAAAGCAAAATCTGATCCGATAATAATTGAAGCTTTGTGCATTTTGGCGTGGGAAGAAGGAATACGGAAAGCATGAACTGTAAACGCGGTTCTATTTGATTTCTGGCCGTAAACTTTGTATAGCTATGGCCGTAAACTTTTGTATAGTTATGGCCACAAGCTTTTGCTTTCTCGTTACCCATATGCGCTTATGTAGAAACGCACATACGTATCACGCTTTCCCTGTTAATTCTGAAAGCGCAAACTGCAAACATGCTTCGGTTTTACTCATGACCGCAAATTTTTACTCGTGGCCGCATACTTTTTACTCATAGCCGGAAAATTCTGTTTAGCAATTCAGAAACACGAGAATCGCGTTTGTGGAACGCGTTTATGGAACACGGTTTCGTCGGGCATATAAATATACTTGTTGGTTGTTTGTGTTTCAGTTTACTCCTCTTCTTCTTCGTTTCTCAGAGAACTTTTCGAAGTTGGGGCCTGCCTCTCTCTCTCTCTCTCTCTCTCTCTCTCTCTCTCTCTCTCCATATATGTATCCATAACGAAACGCAATCAGTTCGTAGAAAGGAAACCAGGACTCTATCCGAGATGGAGCAAGTGGAAAATTGATGATCATGGCTCTCATTACACATTCCATCTAGGCGCGTAATGTGCGGACCTGATAATTCTAGCCCAAGAAAACCAAGGGAGCAGGGTCTCTGAAAGCATTCCAATTATAATGCGAGTTCAAGCCATTACAGTTCAGTTTCAGTGAGATAGCACTAACTTTGGCGAAATCAAAGTGAAGGTGATCAAGGTAAGGTGCATAGTACTCAGTTTATATGTGACCAAGCTCCTTTCACTCTACGTAAATCACCTCTGTTTAGCTGATGCAAACACCCTCGTCCTCTTCCTCTATTCACTCCCTCATCTATGCTTGTTCGAAACTCAATGACTTCAAACGAGTCCTGAGTTTGCTTTCACGACTGCTGTATCAAGGCCGTGTCCCTGACGCCTTTCTCTTCCCCACAGTAGTCAAGGCATGCACTGCTCTGTCCAACATCAAAGCTGGACGACAGGTTCATGCCATTGCGTCCGTATCCGGGTCTGATTCGGATCCATTTGTTCAGTCATCCTTGGTTCATATGTATGTCAGATGCAGTCAATTAAAAGATGCCCGCAAACTGCTCGATGCAATGTCTGAACCAGATGTGGTTTCTTGGAGTGCTTTAGTCGCCGGGTATGCTCGATTTGGGCATGTAAGCGAGGCAAAGGAGGTCTTTGAGGACATGGAGAATAAAGGGATCGAGCCGAACTTAGTTTGTTGTAATGGGTTGATCGCAGGATTCAATCAAAGTGGGTACTATTCGGAATCAGTGTCGATGTTTCGAAAGATGCATTCACGAGGTTTAAAGCATAATGGGACTGGTATATCAAGTGTTCTTCCTGCAGTGGGGGATTTGGAGGATTTGATTTTGGGTAATCAAATTCATGGGTATGTGATCAAGATGGGAATGGTATCGGACAAATGCATTGTTAGCTCCTTAATAGATATGTATGGGAAGTGTGGGTCTAGTTCGCAGATGTCACAAGTGTTTGATGAAATGGAAGCATTGGATGTGGGCGCTTGCAGTGCACTAGTTAGTGGGCTTTCGAGAAATGGCCTTGTGGATGAGGCATTGACGGTATTTGGGCAATTCAAGGACAAAGGGGTGGACTTGAACGTTGTATCTTGGACGTCAGTGATCGCTGCTTGTTCTCAAAATGGCAAAGACATGGAAGCTTTGGACCTATTCAGAGAGATGCAGATTGCTGGAGTGAAGCCAAACTCGATAACAATCCCTTGCCTTCTACCAGCTTGTGGAAACACTGCAACATTGATACATGGGAAGGGCGCTCATGGTTTCTCTATCAGGAGTGGGATCTCTGATGATGTATACGTGGGCAGTGCATTGATTGATATGTATGCTAAATGTGGAAGGATCAAAACATCTCGTCTTTGTTTTGACAGGATGCCTACGAGAAATTTGGTTAGTTGGAATGCAATATTGGGCGGGTATGCAATGCATGGAAAAGCTAAGGAAGCTATTGAGATCTTTCATTTGATGCAGAGGAGTGGGCAGAAGCCCGACTTGGTTAGTTTCACCGGTATATTATCTGCTTGTAGCCAAAGTGGCTTAACAGAAGAAGGGCGATGCTACTTTAACGATATGTCCAGAGAGCATGGAATTGAACCAGGGGTGGAACATTATACTTGTATGGTGAGCCTTCTTGGTCGTGCTGGGAAGCTAGAAGAGGCCTATTCTATGATCAAGAAAATGCCATTTGAGCCCGATGGTTGTGTTTGGGGAGCTTTACTGAGTTTTTGTAGAATTCACAATAACATGACATTTGGTGAGATTGCCGCCAAACAATTGTTCAAATTAGAGCCTACAAATCCTGTGAACTACATTCTTTTGTCCAACATATATGCTTCTAAAGGCAAATGGCGTGAAGTTAATGAAGTGAGGGATATGATGAGTAAGATAGGTTTGAGAAAGGACCCAGGTTGCAGTTGGATTGAGGTCAAGCCCAAAGCACAAATGCTTTTATCTCAAAGACATTTTACATCCTCATATGACCCACCCGCCCACCTGAATAGAATCAAACCAAATTCCATCGATTGTAACATTACGTTGCAGTTGGTGATTGCCCAGGTTGGTGTGTAGCCTCCTTTGGTGAAGGAACCCTTCAGATGCTCACCCTGCCCATGTTGTGACATTGAGTTTCTCGACCTTATGATTCGTCATCTCAGTTTCTCAGAGTTGGGGCTTCTCTCTCTCTCTCTCTCTCTCTCTCTCTCTCTCTCTCTCTCTCTCTCTCTCTCTCTCTCTCTCTCTCTCTCTCTCTCTCTCCATACATGTATACAAGTATCTATCGTTCTTAGTTTAATCGATGGGCACTTCGAACCATAATGAAACGCAATCAGTTTGTAGAAAGGAAACCCGGACTCTATCCGAGAGGGAGCAAGAGGAAAATAGGTGATCATGGCTCTCATTACACATTCCACATGAGATACATCCAACATCCGAGGTAATACCCCAACTCTACAAGATTGACATCCATTCTATGATAGCTCCTCCAGGCACGTAATGTGTGAACCTGATAATTCAAGCCCATGGAACCAAGGGAGCAGGGTCTCTGAAAGCATTCCATGCTGACTTGGTAGTGAGCGAGCCAGTAGGGGTGTAAACCCAATTTTCATATTATTTGTTTAAGTTCAGGGAAATTAAATCTCAACGGAAAAAGCAGTAGACAATACCATACTCATGGCACCAAGATTGAAAATGCCCCCAACTCCCTTCACATGGAGAAATCTAAAGTAATATTGCAGACATGGAATGCGTGCTGGTCAATGTAATGTGCCTAATGAACTTTATACAGGACCCTAAGACTTTCATGCATATTTTAGGGTACCTATTAGAAAGGATTAGGAAATCGTGTGCTTCTGTTTCTTTACTTAGCTGCTTCTTGGTCCTCCTTACACTAATTGAATCCTGATCTCCTTTGTCTAGGTACAGAGATTGAGAAACATTTGTGTTGACTTTTCTGAATTAACTCAACGAGTTTAAGGGTGACCATAAGTAAGTGAAAAGCCTTTTCGTAGAGGAATGTTCTATTTTTAATGAATACAAGCGTTAGTGCCAAACACGCTTTTATATTTTGTGTTGAAGTCATGTTTAGAAATAGCATTTTTCTCATAATCTTTTTTGCAGCATTTTCGCAATTTGTATTGGTATACTTTATATCGTCGTTCAATTCTATGTTCCAATTATTATTTTTAATGTTAGCTGACCCAACACTCAAATCATGTGTCCGTACCTGCAGTTCTGCCTCAAACTTTTCTGTCTCAAATTCATGCATTTCCTTTCCAACAATTCCTCTGACAAATGAAGTTTTCTCAAAATTCGGACTTTGAATGGGAAAATGGGTAGCATCCTGTTCTTGCTGAAGTGGAAGCAAGGGCTTCAATTCTTCCACTTGATGTCATGATATAGAGAACTCAGCATTGTCAATGTGGGTTGTCAAAACATGGAGATTGTTTAAGAAGCAGACACCATAGGTGAAAAGAACAGGAGCCGGGCAAAATAGAAAGAACCAAAAAAAGAAAAAGAAAAGGTAGTTCCTTTAATAACTATCCGAAGTTTTTTCCTGTAGCTAACCGAATATTTATATTCCTAATGTGTTTCGGTTCAATAACTTCATGCATGCAGATATGTGTATTCTGAAGGGCCTCGAGAAGAATCTTAGAAGATGAATGTATCGGTGGCTTATTGTATCTTGGAGAATAATACTGAAATCCTCCCTGGGTACAAAGATTTATGCCATTGTGCATATCTCATCTTGTTTTCCAAGTAGTTTTCTCACCATCAATTTCATTCCATTAGCATTTACAAGTTTTATTACTTTAGTGTTTCTCCTCAGGAGGCTGTTCTGAAATTTTTTCAAAGACCATTGCTTTTTTGTTTACAAATGCAGATCTTGTACAAAAAGTATCTCAAGTATGAGAAGTCTCTAGGCGATGAAGAGCAGATTGACTGGATTCTGGTGTTTTGTAGAGAAGCTTGTGCTTGATCGGTGGAGAACATTTATTCCATTGGGATTTCTCCAGTGGGAGAACTCTTGGTTAAGCATGATGGGAGAGAAGCAGCTCTAGCTACGTTTGCTGACGGTAAATACACAAACCATCAAGAGCCTTGTTTCTCTAGGTTCTACCCAAACAACTGCCCGTTTGGAATGCATCTAGTTTCAGACACATTATAAGACAAGGTTAAGCATGATGGGAGAGAAGCAGCTCTAGCTACGTTTGCTGACAGTAAATACACAAACCATCAAGAGCCTTGTTTCTCTAGGTTCTACCCAAACAACTGCCCGTTTGGAATGCATCTAGTTTCAGACACATTATAAGACAATAATCAAACCAAATGGACACTGATCATTTGTTGCTGATTATGTTACTGACATCATTTGGATCTTGGTTGTTAAGAATACGAAATAATTTGGTTATGTTATTTGTAGATGGATACCTTTTGATTTTATTTTCTTTTCCAGCGCCAAAAGATAGTGTCTTATTTATGCAGGGAATTGTAGATTACTGTCTTTAGGAGAAATGCAGTTCCTCTTCTCTTTTGATCAGCACAGGGATGGATCCAGGAATATAGCCGAATATAGCCTAGTGAGAGCACGTGTTAATTATAATGGAGAAAGTTTTTTTTTTTTAAGTCAACCACAATAAGATCGTACAAAATTAAGTCATGCATTACTAACTACAGAAGTTTATAACGCGTACTTTAAGTTAAATTAGGTAAAAATGTACACAAGATTTCAGACAAAAATTTTAAAGTATGTTTTAAATAAACGTCAACAAATTTTAAAGTAATCGAGCTAGTTTTGTTATTGACTTTATTTTAAAATATTTCTCCAAGATGGTTAAATTTAAAGAGAATCAATAAAGAATAGCTCTAAATAGACAAACAGATTGTAAAGCAACAAGTATAAATGCAACATATAATAAAATTCAGGGATAAAACTAATTATATATGTATTTTTGAGATATATGCAAGTGTATATGTTTATATATTACTCCCTCCGTCCCTAAATAAGTGTCCGACGCGCAAATTAGACCTTCAAAAAGATGTATTTGTTTCATTAAAAAAATTAATTTTTTTCACGAATCAATAGATAGCAATGAATTCTATTAGATTGTGAAAAAATTAAATTTTTTAATAAAAAATATGCATATTTTATAAAGCCTAGTTTTACACGTCAAACACTTATTTAGGAACAGTAATACACTTTCATAATTATGGTAATTTATACTACAAAATATGAAGAAAAAAAATATTTTAATTTCGTGTGTGTGCACGTGTTCCCACTTAGGTCCGTCTCTAATTCAGCAACATATTGTGGTATAAAGCTATGGCCCTATAAAAAATTTAAGATTGTCTGCATAAACTTGGGATTAGTTGAGTGAGCGCATGACAACAAATAAGAAGCTTTTACTCTTCCAAGATTGTCAGTACGAACCCCACCAAAAAATCCGTTCTTTTCACCAGAGTTTGAAAAGAACCTTTTCATCTGCTGCAACTAGATCTTGGATGAGAAGATTCTATATGATCAGAATAAATGTCTTAGTGATACATTTCCACATTCCAACAGAATGATAGTTTGAATGAACCTGACAGCAGATTCCATCATCGATTCTTCTATTAAAAGCCCAACCGTACCCCATATGACGTAGGACACTGTCAATGGACTGAATTAGATCCGGATTAGATTAGCAAAATCTGATCCGATAATCCGTTTGATCTGAAAATTAACCGATCAGATTCGGTACGGTTAAAAATCTGTTTCGACCCTAACTCAAAATTTGGAAAACCCACAGAGCTATCTACACAGGAGTTTGGGAGGAGCTATTTTGTCTTTTGCGAATTTTTTTTATTAATTAAATTCAAAAAGACAAAAACATGCTAAATTGAATAATTTAGACCGAATGCCCCCATACTCAAGGAACCAAAATCACCACCCAAAAAGACTTGCAGCAACATAAGTTCTACAAGCAACAAATTAGCTATTGGAATAAGAAAGTATTTTATATGTACTCGTAAAATATTCTACAAGCACCATGATACATTGCAAGTTAAAAATTCGACAGGACGCAATCGGAAGTGGAAAAAAAAAAAAGATAGCCAAGTACGAGTCAGGTCAATAAAACGCCAACAGAGGGTTCGTTTGATAACTTGCTTCGCAAAAGACCTAATCCCATTCGTTTTCCCAGTGAAAGTTGGTCTCGGAGACATTTATAGTGGTCTTACCATCAGGACCAACAAGATCGTATGGCGACTCTTCAGAAAATTCTGTTGGCAATGACTTCCAGTGCAGATTTGGCTCCCAATCGGCCTCTTTGAGTACTGTCAATATCTCCCTCACCACGATCTTGCTTCCCTCCGATGATAAGTGGATCCCATCCCTGAATGACACAGAAATCAGCTTGTCAAACAAAGCAGGTTTACTAGAGAACGAAGTGTGCAGTGGAAGGATAAAAGAAAATCAATTACTTTCAGTAGTATTCGAAGGGAAAGCTGAAAATAGGATTGCCAGCATAATCCTAGGTTTACTATGTGTCTTGAAATAACGAATGTTGTCAATGCCAGCATCTTGCAAAAATCAAAAGAAACTAAGATACAACAATATGACACGATGACACTCGTCATTTCATGAGATCCACATGGAACCAAAAGAAACTCTATGCCAACAAGGATTACATGGCAATGTGAAGTGTTGACGCCTTGAGATTCACGGGGAAGAATCTCTTTTGAATTTCAATCAGAAGCAACTCTTGAGAAGTGCGATGAAGCTAAGCCAGTATTCTGGTGAAGCATGGTGTTTCTCAGAACGCAAGTATTCTAACTTTCTGAGTCATCTTGCCAAAGATATTAGATGTTTGAGCAATTACTCAGTATTTGGTTCAATGGAATGAAGCTGGAGTGGAATCGTG
The DNA here is from genome assembly GCF_030253575.1 of Rhododendron vialii. NCBI lineage: Eukaryota > Viridiplantae > Streptophyta > Magnoliopsida > Ericales > Ericaceae > Rhododendron > Rhododendron vialii. The sequence continues at coordinate 40,547,382 of NC_080561.1, read as the reverse complement.
TTTCGCCTGGAATGCTCATTATGACATTTAGTTCACTAAGAAAATGATAGAATCTCCAATACCATTACCAATGGAATCATCATTCACCAACTTACATAAATGGCCATTCCAAGGCCAAGGAACGCCATTCCATTCCTTTCAAAAACCGTCCAAACAAACCAGATATAGTTTCCACCTCATGGTGATTTGGTAGGTGTGTACTGGGCACTAATCACAGTGTCATGTGCATATTTTCTAGAGGGCATCTCAAGAATTGCATCCAATGCACACACACCAGATAGCACAGGTAATTCCCCCTACCACATCAAAATGATCGCTAAGTTTAGGTAAATCCATCTTACGTGTCATCTAGCGAATACTAAAGGCAGCATAAAGGTTGCTCAATGAGAAAAGGTCAGATGTCACACAAAGATAAGAATTGTTTACGTGAAAGTTAACTTACGTAAAGCATGCTGTCAACCAATCATCCCTTGTCTGAATTGCTGTCCATAGATTCACCGACTTGACATCCATCTCTTGGCACATCTCTACTAGCGCTTCTGCATATATTCTGCAGGCCTCGTTTGTTCGACCCAACTTGTCAAATTTGTTACTGGTTTTTCAACGTGCAAACAAAAAACAGGCCCCGTGTTAGAACTGAAAAACTCCAGGATATCAAGAAAAGAAACTCAAAACAATACAAAAGCACCCTGTAAATTCGCGGATTTTTGCCTCATTCACTGGAGGAGCACCCAGAAAGATTACGCGCGTCTTCTCCGAAAGGCTCTGCTAACAAAAAAAGCATTCTGTTAAACTACGCAACAAATAGAGTAGAGTATAGCTCGAGGGTGGCCCATAAAAAACAGTTATAAATTCATACCACAAGAAAGTGATCAAACACTACTCCAAATTAATACATGCGGCAATGCTAAACAAACTTCCATCTAAGTTTGAACTCTAAATGATTTGTCAGACCTTTCTCCTTTCATTTCAGCACAACATACTACTCTGTTTGCAATATTCAGTTGGCTCACGGAAATCAAGAGGGAAAAAATTTCCTTGTCTACTTGTTATTCATTGATGGCATGTTACTCATGATAGATCAAACAGTATAAATGATACATACAGAATCTATGCGATGTGGCCTCTTCACGTGGTAACGTTATCAGGTATCGCGTTTGTGCAATATAGCTGCAAAATAGTATCCTCTCCAACAAAATTACCTTGAGATGAATAGCAATTTTCCTCATGTTCTCAATATATTCTGGAAGAGGCACGTGAGGGCCCAGGCCGCTTGGGCTAGGACGCATTGAATCGTTACCACCAAGATAGACTATCACCAGAGAAGGCTGTACAGCTGCATTCTAAAATGACATTATTTACAAAACATCAGCATCAAAGTGCTAGTAATTGGGTCAAGCAAGGAATGCTTAATAGTCGATGGTAAATTATACAATAAAAATAAATAAGCTTGAGCCAACAAGAAAACCAACTAAGGAACTTGCTTCTTTGCGACTAAGCTATTCACCAACAGCTCAATGAGCAAGAGAAAAGATAAAAGAAATCTAAAAAACATACTATATACCTTGGGAAAAACTAGATCAAGGACTTGAAGAGCACGCCTAGAATTCCAACCCGCATATCCTCGCAGAAAAATATCTGCCTACGCCAGTTGAAGCAAAAATCAGCAGTACTATCGATACAGGGAATCCATTATTAAAATCTCAGTGTAGCTAAACTAGAAGAAAATACTAAGATCAGATCTTTATCAATTAATTGCTCCTATGCGCCAAAGTTGGTAAACTTGATACAATTCAAAAATAAAATACATATAAACCAATAGAAAGGGACTGTATACATATGATATCAAATTCTTAGAGAAGGCAAACATGGTTACTTTGTGGATAAATAGCAAAGTCAAAAGAGAAAATTTCAGCATAGCAAAGATGGAGTCACATATCCAATATTTTACTCTTCTTTTCCAACCACCCTATACTCTCCAAAATTCTACTAATATATCTCGACTTGTGGACATATAAATCACTTGTTTTTTTAAACTCAACGTGTCTAGTTCTCTTTCAAAAAAAAAAAAAAAAAGTGCCCGGTTCAGCTTACGCGCGACTCGACACAATCATAGGTACCAATCCCACCCTCCACCAGCAGAGCTTGGGGCAAAGTCTCGCATGACTGACCACACAAAATTAACACCTAGAAAGTTCCGAACCTAAGAGCAAACCCTCAGCCCCTTTGGATGGGGGGTTTTCAAGAGAAAAGAAAAATAAATTGGGAGAAAGAGGATTATCTCCCATGTTTGGATGGCCCAAGAGGTGAGGAAGGGTGAGAGAGTGAGAGAATCAAGAGCCCCTTAATGAGCCATTTTTGTTTCTCACCAAAAGTGGTGGGATTTGGAGAGAGAGAAATGGGAAGTATCCAAATAAGACGATGAGAAAGCCTAATCCTTTCTTTTCTTTTCTCGTCAGTAAATGAAACCACAACCCTTTCTTTTCTTTTCTCACCTAGGTGACCAAAGGAGCTGGCAGCTCTCAACCCCTAGGGGTTCATATGAATCCCTAGTTGGGCAATTTTAGAAAAAACCCAGTGACCAAAACCAGGGGGTAATGTCAGTCTGGCATACCATTCCTACCATTAATAACATAAGATAATAATTCTGAATTAAATTAATTCCCAAGGTACGCAATTTCCTCCAAAGCTTCCCAACGCCGACAATACTAAGGAAAATTAATTTATAAACGAAAAAAATAAAAAAATTCAGTGCATTCTTTTGAACCCAGAGGGAAGCGAACCCTCTGGACTACATGTCTACATGTGTAGCCGCCCCTTCTAAAATCGAAGAGTGCCCGTTCATACCAGGAACGTACCCGATTGGAGATAGTCTCCACAACATCTGTGCAAACCGACAGTCAAAGAAAAAATGCGGAAACGTCTCTCAATCCTCTCGACACACAGGACACAACAACTCTTGAGCGATTTTCCGGTGAAACAAATTTTCCTTAATCTGCACTATACCATGAATACTTTTATGAGATTTATTTCAGCAACCGAAATAACTCAGATAAACAAGGTACAGATATGTGGAACCCCACCACCAGTAAACCCACTCACGTGAGTCATATTGTCCAAAAACAGAAGTGAAGTGACATAAGGGGGCTGAAACAAAAGATCTACAGAACCCAGAAAACAAACAAGAACAGGAATCGAATTGAAACCCTCCACTATCTTGTCAAGATATGTGAAACCCAATTGGGTTTCAAGAAAGAAACAACTGAAGTACAAGGAAAAAGAACAAGAGGGGACGAGGATCGGTAGAGTTTTGTACCTTTCGAGAATAGATATCGGCGAGAATAGCACCCCATCCTTCATCACTGTAACTGAACTGCACTATCGATGAACCGAACAGAACGAATTGTGGCCGCGATGGTCCCACCATTCTCTCTCTCTCTCTCTCTCTCTCCCCTCAACTCTCTGGGAAGAAGACAGTTTGACAGCTCCGTCTGTATATGTGGCGTTTTAAGGGAAAAGCATAGGGGAAACTGGAAAGTCTTGGTGTTAAAATGGAATACAAAACTTCACTTTCGCAGAAAATATTTTAATTTTTCCAGACAAATTAAGCAAAGACTATACTTTATCTGTTTGAAAAGTGTACAAATCAAACGAGAGATGGTGTGGCGGATCAAAAAAAAAAAGAGAGATGGTGTGCATGCATTTATTATTTTCTATAGCTTCGCGGGCGTACAACTTGACTGTTTCAAAATAAAAAGTCCATCAAATCAATTAAAGGCGAAGCAAAACTTCATACGAACGGGTACCGTAAGAATTGATATTACTTGAGAAATTTTTGACATTAAACAAAGAGAGAAACCAATCACGTAAATTTTAGGTCTTATCACCACGCTATATTTTTTTTTTGTCATACACTAGAAGCATTTACACTACCTAAATCCGTTCTCCACCCATTAACAGAGGTATCATCTTCCTAGTTGAACCCATAATTTGGTTGCACTTGTAATGATCCTAAATTTTAGAAAACTTTTTCATAATTTAAATGTTTGTTGTCGCGCTTCGATTTTTACTGGTCATCGCCTATCCTTTGTAGGGCAAAGAGGCTACGCTTTTTGAAATTATGACTTTTAAATAGGACGAAGTGTTAGTGTCGAATTTATTAGTATGTGGCTTGGACCATTTGGCTGAGAGAATAAGAAGAAAGGAGTTACTCTAATTGAAGGAAGGAGCAGGTCACACCACCACCTTGGAGCTTCCATTACCGCCGCCACCCTCCACTTTTTTCTTCGTTGAATCGTCGGTCGCGTTAAATCTTAAAGAGAGGTAGGTTTAATCGTACCCCTAGTGCCTCTTATGATGTTTTAGTTTAATAATAAAAATGATGTTCCCGGAAAAATAAGTGAACTAACCAAACCTTGCGGCCGGGCCTTCAAACTCACGGCCATGTGCTCACTCAAAACTTGTGGCCACGGCTATACACTCGAAACCTTGCGGTTTCTCACTCAAACTCTCGGCCACGTACTCGAAAAATGCGTGGGAAAATGACGGTCCAGGACGTGTTTTGATAATTAATACCCGTTAAGGATATGCTGAGAACATTTGAGAACATTTATTAATACTGAAAATATCTTTAAAGGGTATTAATTATCAAACATGTCCTTGGCCGTCATTTTCCCAAAATGCGTCTATTCAGTCAAACCTTGCGGACCCTTTCCAGGGTCGGATCTCCCTACTAACTGGGTTAAACAAAACGGGTTTCGGGTAAAACCCAAGTACAGTATACACTATACAGCGTGCCACTGTATTCTCCTAATTTCGAGCAGAGAGGCATAGCCATGGATTTTGCTCTCTTCTCGCCGTCTTCTCTTTTCGATGACAACGATGGTAGCTAGCTCTCTCTCTCTCTCTCTCTCTCTCTCTCTCTATGGGTGTGTATATCCTATATATGTATATGAAGAACTTGTACACCGTCTTGTTTGCAGATGACGAAACGGCAAAGACTCATGAGAGCTACGTGGAGAGAAGTCACCAATTTCCTGGAATGGTTAGTGTAGTTTCGTTTTTTGAAAGTGGGTATTTAGTGTCTTTTCCTATCTTAGACCGCTGGGTGATTATATTTGCTCTTTCTTTGGAATGATCTGTTGCTTCGTTATTTGCTAGTGGTTAGTTTTTGGATTGTTGTGGATTTCAAATGCAGGGATTGTGTTATGTTTCAACAATTGTATAAGATGTTTAGCTATAGTTAGCTTGTGAAAGTAGATTTGAAGATGGATTAGATGAAGAAAAGTTGTATTTTCTTTCTATCTTTATTGCAAATAACTCGTAGTACGTGTGATTTTAAATTCATAATGATAAAGCTCCCAAACTCAACATCGAAATGCAGATTTTAGTTGCCAGATGTAAATTTGAGCTATTCTCAATGTGTTAAATCCCTTCATTGATATCCATGTCTATCCAAATGAAGCCTTATTGTATCACATGCTTGTTTCTTTAGCGAAATGGTGGTTTCTGGGTATTGATCCATGCTTAGTGTGTTGTAACACCAGGTTCTTTACATCTGTATGTATGTGTCATTTGCAGGAGTTGCTCATTCGAGAATTCTCTTTCCACGAGCTGAATGCTAATTTGCTTTGGCCAGGGACATTTTCATTTGCAGAATGGTTGGTTCAGCAGAGGTCGTGGGTAGAAGGGCGCCGCACCATTGAATTGGGCAGGCATGTCCATTTTTATGTACTCAATGCTTCTTTGTTAGTATTATTTGAGTTGCAGCCTTTGGATTGCCTCAATTTTTTGTATTTTATCTTTCCAAGCGTTAAGTTTGACGAATTTGAACCTCCAATGGTTGATAACTAAAGTGGAAGCTACTCACCTTCGGAATTATGACCTGAAACAAGAGATAATCATGGAATACTTAGATTCATATGAAAGTGAAGAAAGTGGCTGGTGCCTTTGTCAAGCCAACTATGTTTTTCTTGCACTTATTAGTCCTTTTTCCTATGCTATGTTGTTTCTCATCCAACTAACCTTCTTTTGGGTTGGGAGTTCGAGTTTGAGGGCAAGTACTTTGTGCATTTAGTGCTGAAGGTTATGTCTGTACGGCTGTACCCAATCTACGTCTCCCTGACCCTTATTAAGGGGTACAAACTGGGTGTACTTTTTGTATGTTGTGTTGTATCCTTACTTGCAAATGTATCTCAGAGTGTTCAAAATTGATATGTGTAGTTACTGAATTTTCCTATTTGTTTGAGTATTTTCATGCCTTGATTGTATTCGTGACGTTTCTTCTTCTATTCGGTGCCAGTGGAACCGGAGCTTTGGCCATTTTCCTGAGAAAATCGTTCCAACTTGACATCACTACATCAGATTATGATGATCAAGAAATCGCAGAGAACATAGCTCATAATTGTAGTGCTAATGGCATTTCTCCTGTCCTTCCTCACGTGAAGCGTTAGTCCTTCCTCCTGTAACCCCATTAAACATTATGGCTCTTGATTTGTCTAGAACTGTAAGGAAGACAAACAGTAAAACCTTTCCCAAGGATAGGATTTGGAGCTTTTGAGTGTTGACTTTCGTTCTCGAGATTTTATGAGTTCCAGTGACACAAGTGATGGAATGAATATGTGACCTGATATCTGTCGTAGATCTCTCATCTGTGTCTGTTTAATTGTTCACTTGTTGATACAATTTAAGCATTTTTGTGTTTTCAGATTCATGGGGGGATGCCTTTCCATCTGCTGAGCCCGATTGGGATCTGGTTATTGCTAGCGATATATTGTTGTGTAAGTGCTTAATCTAAATTTGGCTGAGCAGATTTAACTATACTGTACTACAAATATGTGGTCCGACTTTGACTTAATGTCCAAGTATGTCTGAGATACATATAATTGTCAAGTTCTTGTGAATCAAAAAACAATAAAGAGTACATGAAGTCTGGAGTAGGCTAGCACAGGAATGAACTGTAATTTAGGATTGAACTCATGCATATCAGTTCATGTCATTAGCATGCTAAATCATGTTATTATAACTACATGCTTGCTCCATTAGGGGTCTTGAGTAGTTCAAATCTTGCTTTTGCTCAGGTGGTGGTTGAAGTTGAAGTCTTATACTATCAGTTGGGTTGCAAATGAAAAGAAATCGTTGGCAGTTTGTTGATTTATCATCTGTTGTTTACCTTCCGTAAAATGATTGATATAGGCTCCAAGACTGGAATGAAAATTATTAAGGACATCTTTCCCTTGAAAACCAGTTTTCTTTGGTTTTTCAATATAGTTCCACTTCTTCATCTATTCCCTAAACTTGAAGGAGCAGGCAAATGGTGTCGGACAGCCTGATTCTTTTCCAAAGCCCGTAATTGATTTTCTTAAATTGAGTATTCTTAATAATTGAAATCGGAACTCCGGTCTCCTGTTTCTCTTCAGGCAGCCATTGCCTCTACTAGTGATACTAGTGCCGTTATGCCTGCCTCTATTTCTACTAGGACTAAAAGTGGTATAGCTGTTTCAACCTCTCCAACTAAGAATGCTCCTCCTGTGTTGGTTAGTGCTGAGATTGGCAAGCAAACTGTTTTTATTTTCTCAGGGGATAAGGTAATCTCTGTGCCTAGCAATTGCTGTTTTGGATGCCATTGGGCTCAATATGGAAGTTGGTTCAATTCCTGAGGCTACTGCTCTACCTGTTGCTACTGGTGATGGATTACCGGATGAGGTAACCAGAAAAGCTATGAGTACCGACCATGGGGGAGGGAAACCGTACCGACGGCCGCCGGTGGGCCGTCTCCGGCCACCGGACGGCCGATCCGAGCCGTCCAAAAATTCTAAAAAAAAAAACCGATGGGGCCTTCGCGGGAATCAACGGCATCCGAGGTGTGTAGGGTGCTTAATCTAAGCACCCTTTTTTCGTGTATATATGTATATACGTGTATATACACGAAAAATGGGTGCTCGGATCAAGCACCCTACACACCTCGGATGCCGTTGATTCCCGCTTAGGCCCCATCGGTTTTTTTTTATAGAATTTTTGGACGGCTCGGATCGGCCGTCCGGTGGCCGGAGACGGCCCGCCGGCGGCCGGCGGTACGATTTCTCTCCTCCATGGTCGGTACATAGAGCAACTCTCTGAGGTAACTGTTGAGTGTGCTATGTTGGATATGGAATTTGTGTCGGATTTCACTGTTGTCCCTCAATCTCCGTCCACTCCAATTCCAGTTCCTGATGGAAAGAAGGGAGGTGGTAATGTTCCTGCCAAAGGTGGTGGTGGTGGTGGAAAGGGGGGAAGGAAGAACAAAAAGTTTAGGATTGCTAGTTGGAATATAAGGGGTATTAACTACCCCTTAAAACAATAAGAGGTTAGATCCCTTATTGATTCTCAGCGTTTGAGCCTCTGTGGTGTTTTGGAAGCTAAGGCAAGGAAGGATAATCTTTCTACCATTTGCAACAGAAGTTTTCCTTTCTCTTGGTGTTTTTTGGATTACTCTGGTAATCAAGAGGTTGCTCGGATTATTCTTGGTTGGGACCCTAGTCGTCTGCATGTCTCTTTGATTTTCAGTTCTACTCAATTGCTCTGTGTACAAGTTACTTGTCTATGTACTCAGATGATGTTTTATGCTTCAGTTATTTATGGAGCTAATTCTGTAGCTGATAGGAGAATTCTCTGGTCTACCATGAGATCTCTGTATTCTGCTATTGGTGATTCCCCTTGGATCCAGATGGGAGACTTTAATGTTGCTCTGAGAAGCTCTGAAAGAGTAGGGGGGGTTTGATAGTGCTGCTGCTTCTGAATTTTGTCAATGCCTTTTTTATACAAATATGGAGGAGTTGGTTACCGAGGGATGCTGGTTCACATGGTCTAATCAGAGAGGTGGTGGTGGTGCTAATATGAGTAGGATAGATAGGGTGGTGGTCAATGGTGGTTGGCTGGATTTGTTCCCTGAATCAGAAGCTATAGCTCATGTCCAGGTATTTCTGATCACTGCTCCTTGTTGGTTACTGTTTTTGAGAAAGCAAGGTGTAGAAAGCCTTTTAGATTTTACAATTTCTGGATGAAGAATCATCAGTTTAAAGCCTTGGTTATAAACTCTTGGGTCCAACCTCAGTCAGGGTCTGCAATGCTTGGTTTCTCTCTTAAACTCAAAAGATTGAAGCCTGTTTTAAAGAATCTGAATTCCCAATGTTTCTCGAATATTTCTGGAAGAGTTATAGAGGCTCGATCCAATATGGAATTACTTCAAGCTCAGTGTTTACTAAATCCAGGGGATGATAGCATTAAGGATTTGGAAAAGGATGCTGTCAGAACATACATGGAATTAAGTGCTGCAGAGCAATCTTTTAAAAAACAAAAGTTGAGGGTGAATTGGTTGGCGCTTGGTGATAATAATACAAAGTTCTTTCATCATAAAGTTAGTTCTCATAGAGTAAGGAACAAGATTCTTAGCTTGGTTACTGCTGATGGAATTCGGTTGGATAAACCTGCGGGCGTTCAACACGAGGTTATCCAATACTTTAAGGTCTTCTGGGTACAAAATTCATGCAAAGACACGATGCTAGAGCTTCTTTACAGCAGATTATTGGAAGGAAAGTCCCTACCCATATGAAAGAGGACCTAGTGAAGCCAATTCTGATTCATGAGATTTGGGCTGCCCTAAATTCTATTAAAGGTGATAAGGCTCCAAGACTGGATGGGTTTTGTTCAATTTTTTTTCAGCAGAACTGGGATATAATAGGGCAGGATCTGGTTGCAGCTGTGATGCTCTTCTTTGAGAAAGGGTATATTCTAAGGGAATGGAACTCTACAGCCTTGACCTTGGTGCCTAAGATTCCAAATCCTTCTATGGCAAAAGATTACAGACCCATTGCTTGTTGCAATGTGGTGTACAAAGTCATAACAAAGATCATTGCAAACCGGATGCAGTAGACTTTACCCTTGGTCATTAGTCAAACCCAATCTGCTTTCATTAAAGGGAGGAGTATTTTAGATAATGTTCTTCTTATGCATGAATTGATAAGGAATTATCACAGAGATGCAGGGCCCCCTAGATGTGCCATAAAGATAGATATCATGAAAGCTTTCAATTCTGTAGATTGAGATTTTTAGTTAGACACCATGGCGGCTATGGGTTTTCCGCATATTTTTGTTGGTTGGATTAGGGCTTGTTACTACTCCCATGTTTTCTATGATGATGAATGGTGTGCTGGTGGGGTACTTTCCAGGAGCTAGAGGCCTAAGGCAGGGGGATCCCATCTCCCCCTACCTTTTCTTACTTATCATGGAAGCTTTTTCCTCTCTGCTGCAGTTTAACATTGAGAATGGTAATTTTAGATTCCATCCGAGATGCCAAGAGTTAGGGATCTCCCATGCCATGTTTGCAGATGATCTAATTGTTTTTTGTGGTGCTCATGAAGAATCTCTGAGAATCATTATGAATACCCTCAAGGAGTTTCATAGCTATTCTGGTTTGCAGCCCAATATGATGAAGAGTGCCTGTTACTTTTTTGGTGTGCCTACTGCTCTTAAGCTGTCTCTTATCTATCTAATGGGTATTTCGGAGGGTCATCTCCCTGTGAAGTATTTAGAGGTGCCTTTAATCAACTCAAGGCTTACCTCTGCTGATTGTATTGTCCTTAAAGAAAGAATTTTGGCTCGGATTCAAAGTTGGTCTCAGAAATTTTTATCATATGGGGGAAGGGCCCAATTGATTCAGTCTGTGCTTTGTAGTATACATACCTACTGGAGCTCTATCTTTATATTGCCTCAAAAAGTTATTAAGGAGATTGAGGGAGTGTTGGGGGCTTTCTTATGGTCGGGTTTTGACATGAAGCATACGGGTACTAAAGTCAGTTGGATGCATCTATGTGTTCCAAAGAATGAAGGTGGGCTGGGGTTTAGGTCCCTTAAAGAATGGAATAAGGCTTCCAATATTAGGCACCTTTGGGCTTTGAGTTTAAACGCTGATTCGCTATGGGTAAAGTGGGTGCATATGTACATTCTGAAAGGGCATAGTCTCTGGGGAATTCCTATACCGAATGATGCATCATGGGTAATAAGGAAGCTTCTCAAATTAAGGGATATTTGCCAAGGTTGGATCAGGTATTGCATTGGGGATGGAGAAGATACGTTTCTATGGACTGATAATTGGCACCCCCTTGGTTTATTGTACAAGCAGTTCGGAGATTCCATTGTTACAAATAGGGGCAGGGCTTTGAGGGCTAAAGTATCCTCCATTATTGTTCAGGGGAATTGGCGATGGCCAAGACAGAGGAGTCGAGTTATGATGGCGGTTATGCATCACACTCCTGCAAATTTTCTTCCTAATCCATTGACTAAGGATAAAGTAAGATGGACTCTTTCTCCAGATGTCTGTTACTCTGTCAAGACAGCATGGGAGTCATGCAGACATAGGTGTTCTTTTAAACACTGGCATTTGTTAGTATGGTTTAGCCAGAATGTGCCTCGGTGGAGTATTCTTTGGTTTGCAATTTTGGAGCGTCTTTCCACCAAGGATAGAATAGCCAAATGGGGGATATCCATTAATCCAGTATGTGTGTTGTGTATGGCTTGTGAAGAGTCTCATGCCCATTTGTTTTTTGAATGCCAATTTTCTGCAATGATCTGGAGCCGTGTTTTGTGTAAAAATAACATTTCCAGAGGGGCTCTTTTTTTGCATCAGGAGCTTATTTGGGCTAGTGCTCAAAGGAAAGGTAAAAGTTTTTGTCGTACTGTATACAAGTTATCTTTGGCAGCAACTTCTTACTTCCTGTGGAGGGAGCGTAACATGCGGTATTTCAGAACAAGAGCAGGGATGTAGATGGCCTAGCTGCAGCGATTCTTGATGCGATTAGAGCCAAGCTTTGTTGTTTCAATTCTGTAAAGTTTTCTTGCCTTAATAGGCAAATTTGTGATGATTGGTTACTTAGCTCTAGAGTTTTTAGGATAAATAATGGCTGACTTGTATATCCTTGTTGTTCATTGTATTGTTGTTCAGGGGGATGCCCCGTTGTTTTTGTAGTTGCTGTGTTTTTGGTGAAATGAAATTACTTACCAAAAAAAAAACTAGCTTGTAAGTTATAACTCTTGCATTCTCTTTTTTCTCGGATTCCACTCATAACTTTTCTTCATTCCTTCAACTTTGTGGCTTGTAGATGTGAAGCAGTATGCTAATCTAATAAAGACGCTGTCCTTTCTCCTCAAGTCTTACAAGCCTAAAGCTAATGAAGCAGATTCCAAGATGATTAATGAACAGAACGGAGGTACATGCTTGCTGATTCTATTAGCTTCGACAAAGCACAGAACAGTTTTCTGTACCTGATTATATGTATACTTTTTTCGCAACAGATAAGTGGTTGGGACTGTCCTATCCAGCATTTCTAATGAGTTGGAGACGCAGAATTGGAAAGGAGGACGAGTCACTTTTCTTCAATGGGTGTGAGAATGCAGGTCTTGAAGTACAACATTTAGGTTCCCGTGTGTATTGCATTAAGCCTGGAGCAACTGCCAAGGGAACAACCCGAACTTCAGTTCTCAGTTGCGAGACTGCGGTTCAACTCGTACTCTCTTGAATGATAGTTGATCCATACTCCTACTTTAATTTGCTTCCTGTGATACCCGTCCCATACCAGAAGTCGACATGGGTGAATGATAAATGATGTGGGCTAATACTAGTAACTTTGGCTCAAGTATTTTTCTTGTGTTGTCTAGTTGTAAAAAGTTACACGCCAGTGGTCTACATAGGGGGTTTTAAACTTTCCCAAGAGCTGGCATCACAGACGCTGAGAATTTACTTATGTACTTCCATTTGTATCCTTTTTAAGTTTTTGAGCTTTTGGATGCCACTGCCTGCCTAGTTACTTTGATTGGTGTAGTTGGAATTGGACGTTTACCTTGATTCTTTCTAATTTGCTGGGTGAAATTGCTTTGATAGAACAGAAATTGTCACCGCTTTGAAATAAATTGCTGCCATTTTGAAGCCGTTGACGCAAAAATGAGAGATTAGGCAACAAAAGCTATCTTGGTGCTTCTTGCCTGGTGCAGTCTTCTGTCAGTAGGGCTGTAAACGACTGAGCCGAGCCATTTACTAAACGAGCCTTTTTAATCGAGCCGAGCTTTGGTTGAACAAGTCGAGCCGAGCTCAACTCTTTTACTAAACAAGTCAAAAACTCGAGCTCGAGGAGCCGAGCCGAGCTTTAACAAGTCAAGCTCGTGAGCTGCTTAATTGGTTTATAGCTCTATTTTTGTGGAACCCAATATGACTATCATAGCCGCACAAGCATAAGAAAAGGGTGTTGGGGGTGCTGGTTATACTTCATTATGTTAGCAGAAGTTCATGCGGACTCGAGCCAGCTTTGCGCTTTGACGTGTATGACATTCAGTAGCATGTACTCATGTTCCAAAGTTTAAGGAAAGTGTCTTCAGGTACATCTCGAGATCAACACATTGCATCCAATTTTCACATAATATCATCGCATCATCACATTTCATCCATTATTTTCGCAAAATCGGATTTGACGTTAACCGTCCCAAAATATTAGTAGTAATCGGATATCAATAAATGCACACTCAGCAAATGTATTTATCTCGAAACAATTGAATCCCGAACCAATCAGTGCACACCAATTAAGTTTTCGAGAAAACAAGTGTGTGCTATGAAATTATAATTATCGATATCTGGTTGACGGAGAAACAATTAATATTGTCAACGAATTCTAAAAATGAATAATGCGGATTGTCCAAATCCACCACCGGGGACCTCAGAAAAGCATGATCTACAGGAGTAGGGTAATGGCGGACCCGAGAGTCCAAATTAAACGATTCCGTAAATCGTAGAGAATCGCAAGGGCCATACATCAGTCGCCAAGTTGACACAGACCACATGCCCTTCTTTTTCTCCTTCCATTCTTTGATTTTTTGGACGGTAATCGGGCTAGCTAATGGGTATCTCAAGTAATTTCCTTATAAGTCTGGTCAAAGACGGACCATGTATGCCAGATTAAGAAGAGAAACTTTTATGTATCTCCGGTATTCAAGGGGGTTAGTATCCCCTCCGGAGAGTTTTTAATTTTTTGATCACATTTGGATGATTGGCTCCGTTCATTTTATAGAGTTCGGCGAGAACCTAAATTATATCAAAAATCGTGTTCATCGGACTTTATTAAATATATGATCGGCACACGTGAAAATTGAAGAAAACCAAAACTGGATCAAAAAAACACTGTATTGAAACCCAGTTTTGTTTTTGTTTTTGTTTTTTTGCAATTTTCACATATGTCGATCATGTATCTACTAAAGTCCGATGAAACTTTCCGAAGGGGATACCAACCCCTCTCGTATACCGGGGACACCTAAAAGTTTCTCGACTAAGAAATTCATGAAACATTATATCTGGCGATCTAACTACTTTCCTTCCTTTCTCCTTCCATTCATTTTTATTTTTCCGACTGCCACCAGCAAGCTAACGTGCATCTCAACTAATTTTCTTTCCTGTCCGGTTAAAGACATATATCATGTAATAAGTTAGAGTAAGAAATTCATAAAAAATTACTATCCGCCTCTGGTTAGGGTTTGGGAGGAGGCTCCGCCTCCTCCCCTTGGTCCCCCCTTCTCTCCTCCTCCTCTCTTCCATCTCTCTCTTTCTCTCCTCTCTTCTCCTATTTGCTACTGTTTTTCACCCATTGATTTGGGGGTTTATGTGTTGGTGCAATCAGCGTGGTGGTCATGGCTTCTGCCAGTGATCCTTCGGTTGCTTGGTCCGCTCCGAGCCTTTCAAATCTTCTAGGTGTTGGTGCGGCGCTGGGATGTGGGTTGTGGGGTGGTGAGGGTTTGGGGGTTTTCGGTGGAGGAGGTGAGGGGTGTTGGGGTTTTTTTATTTGCTGCGTTTTGTTTTTTGTTTTCTCCGGCTTGGCCGGTTCTCACCGATTGGTTTTCCCAGTTCGGTTTTATTACCGGTCCGAGGCTTCCTTAGATCTGGTGGGTAGAGGTGGTGGGCGAATAATGCTTGCGGGGCTTGGCTTCGGAGTAGGCGGATAAGGGCCGGGGCCTGGCCCTAGTGCCCGGCGTTCTAGTTTTTAGCTTTGGGGAATATCTACACAGGGGAGATTCGCAATCATCGGCGCCGTGAGTCGATATTTTGGAGTTTTAGCCCAGGCGGATTTCTTCTTCGTTTCTCCGTGCCCAGAGCCTACTCGTGTCAACGGGGGCTTTCCGAAGAAGACCTCTCTACTGCTCTGGTTCAGGATCCAGTTGGTGCATCCATCTTCGGCGGCGGGTGGTTGTTTTCCTCTGCCGGGGTTTTGGCCGGCGTGCATCAGTGGTAGTTCTCCGTGGTGGCTGTGTTTATTTCCTTCTTTGTTGTTTATTCCTATTTCCATCGGTTCAGTTTAGTTTGTCTCTGACTTGGTGCGTGCTTCAGGCCGGGGCAGCCAGGGGATACGCTGAGGGCCTCTCGTGACTCGACCCTTTGAGGCGGTGAGATATGCTAAGACCTGTCCTCTAATTTATGTCGGTTTTACCGGTGTTCCTTTGTCACCTATTTTCTTAGCTTTTTTTTTTTCTTGTGATAGCTTGTTGCATGTTTGCCCATTCTCAGTTTTCGGATGGATTTGCTGTAATTTGTTATTTTTGGCTTTAATGAAATGTGATTCCGATTAAAAAAAAAAAGAATCAACTCAAATCAATTGTGTAGTAATAAATCAAATTTTATTCAATTCTTCTAGGAACATACTCTTGCAACAAATTTGGAATGAAGCATAAAGTTCAATAACCACCACTTGATCTTCTCCTCAATCATGTAACAAAAAAAAAAACCCTAGAATTCCACCAACCGCATCATCTCACCCATTCATTTGTAGGGTACTGTTAGGACTAAAATCCAGAGAGAGAGAGACAGAGCCAGTGCCCCCACGATCTTTGTACGTATGGCTCTGTCATGAGTCACCACATGCTGAAGTAGATGGACGAAGCTTCGACGAAACCGGCTCGGGTTTGGCGCGGATATGCAATCAGTGAGTGTGGGGGTGGTGGATAAGTTCTGGAGCCGTCCGTACGTGAGGTGCGGTGGTGAACCACTTGATAAGGACGGATTCCTATCTCGGTTTCTTGGAGTGAAGCTTTTTGGAAGGTTTCGGTCATTGTACACGAAATTGATGGGTACAAGAACAAAATCAGTGACGAACATGAAACAGAATAGGTGTATTTATGCCGAACAAGAAAATTTACGTGTACGCTATGCAATGCAGGTACATGCCAAGTAACATAGATTTTATATTATTTCCTTCCAATTATTACTTGGAATCAAATCTTCTATATCGAAATTCCCGGTGTATTTTCGGCCATTAAGTTGTACAAAAAATTTAGGACAAAAAAAAATCGCACAATCTAACGACCTAAAATATATCGGTATAGGGGTACGCCAATTTCTCGGTGAAGAGGATCTCGGGTGCTGAACTAATCGAGGGACTCGAATTTGTTCAAGCTTAGTTTGAAAACTCAACTGAGAAATATTTATTTTGATCTCCGACGAGTTTTAATAGAGCCAATCGCGAACTGGGTTTGGGTAGCTTAGGCATTTTAGCTGGTGAAAGCTTATCGAGCTGAGTAGTGAAGTGTTTGAGCTAAAAACATAATTGAGCTTCAAAAATGTGTTTGAAAATGGCTTTCAAGGTGTCGCGTCTGAATAGCTTGGTTCATTAACCACCTGTAACGAACCACATGCTGTAGGAGGGAAAATTAGGGGGAAACATGTGAATATTATGTAAAAGATCACATTATAAGTCGATGGACATTGTAAACAAGTGTATTCATATTGACTCCAGAGTGAAAAATTCTGGATTGTGTCAATCCAATTCATCTTCCAGTAGGAAGCATGAACTTATTCCTTTGACTAATTCATGAGAAAAATATCTACTGTATGTAAAATTTCGGTAAAGAAACCAGAGGATTTCGAAACCAAATCGAATGAAGTTAATACCCATAACCATGGCAATTAAAAGTGACTATCCTTTAAATTTTTCGAGGGCTAAGACCAAGGGATTGGAGTCATGACACTCGGGGGGAAAACCTCTAAATTTTCCACAGATATAAGGGACAATGCAATGCTTAGAAAAAGTTTGATCGATAGACTGAACCGAGCGAAAGAATTGTATGCTTAGAGAACTCAGAATGGATGAATGATGATACGAGATGAGCACAAAACGAACTATTCTTTCCCCTTTCACTACTATGAAAAACAATTTGTTTCTTAGAGCATTTGCAATTTGGATACGTAATTTATAGGTCACGGTGGCCAGCTTTGGGTTGTGAATTAAGACCCACAACACAACCTAGGGAGAAGTTTCCTCAATTTGGCATTTTGGCTAGCTCAAGTGTACTTTGTACGTAACATCTCATGTCTTGGTTGTATACGGTGCTTCTTAGATGTGACCATCAAATCCTCTTGTTATTCTACATATTCTCAGTATAATATCTACAAGAATTGATGTCAAGTGAGAATTTGCCTTCACATATGGTTACCATGGAGGCTTGTCCTTTTTGAGTCTAAATATGTTTACTTGCCAACACCTCAAGTATCTATTTTGTATTCTTTCGAGTCTCGAAATTTCAAGGAAGCTTCATAACCAGAGTACAATTTTTCGTACTCCGTACAAGTTTTTTTTCTCATACTTTATTTGTCTTTTTGGTTCTCCCCCCTGACCATGCACAAGGCCTTCTAAATACTAGTGCTGGTATTTTCTATTTGCGTTGGTATCAGATAGATAATGAAAGCCTAAAGCTAGAATCAAGATTACAATTATTGTCAAATGTAACAATATAGCAGTTATCTGTCTACCGTTATCAACACTGCAGTAAACTTGCAGTTATTGTTCACCATGTAAAAAAATGAAATTTGCAATAGTTTATTGAAGACAAGAAACAAAGAAATTAAATAGTTTGTGAGTCACCACATTTTGTTTAAATAGTGATAATATGAGCTTAAAAGTAGATTTGTGCAGATATAATCTACTACGTGTCCCTGTGCGACCCATGGAATGTCATAATCTTATGATGTCGTTATCTTGGGATTAGCTTCGTAATGAAATACCCATTCCCAGTCACATGCCACATATTTGAGCTTGAAAGGTATTGCGTGTGATTCAAGTTAATTAGGCCTGTCCAAAGGATTGTTTGGTCCTAATATGAATCTCTGATAGTTTGCCAACCAACTCAAGAATCTTAATTCGTTTCTTCTTTTGTCTTAGTACACTAGGTTAGCTAGCCCAACGGGGTCGGTGTTCAATGCTTCTCTTCTAAGGATACAGCCACTTGAACTATGCTCAATTTACAGGAATCTTAATTCAGGAAAGAAGTTCTCAGTGTGCCCACTGAGAAACAAAAGAGCAAACAAGTTATAGTGAGTTGGGTCATTCAACTAAAGAAGAACTGTTAAGACTTTTGAAAAGTCGAGTTCTTGCTCCACTTTTGGCCTTAAACAGACTTAAATATTGGAGAATTTTGTTTTACACTGGACTGATTTTAGATTATGGAATTGACGGTACATGTGCTGAAATCCTATAGCACCACGAGGACTGCAATGTATATGTATAGCTGGTTGAGTAGCAAATCGATTCCTAATTAAGTTTATAGCTTGCTGATTGGACTGGTAAACAAACATGGACAATTGATCATTTCCTATAAACAGACTCGACTTACAAAAAATTTCAAAAAAAAATTCTCATTTATATGCGGACGCAGACACACACACCATGTATCAAGAACCATATAGCAAAGGTCCTGTGTCTCCACCTGTCCTGAACCCCTCGTCTTGAACGACATGACATCAGCGTTCTAAAACAAGGTATTCCTCGCTGAGTACTCGCTCCAAGGTGCCTGGCCGAGCGACTACCGAGTAGCAAGTTTTAGAACACTGTGTGACATATTCCTCTCTCTTTCTTTTCTTTTTTTTTGTTGAAGTACCTCATTGCGCGACTGAGAGAGGACATGTGACAGGAGTGGGTTCAAGCGATCTCTTGCTGAAAAAAAAAACAGGAAGCTTCGTGGAAGGTTCATAAACCAAGACATAGGCATCTAAAAGGTATTGTCATCGGTCCTATTTATAACAGTAGACACATGCACACCACCCCATATTGCACTAAAGACATATTAGTTTGCACTTCACTGGAATCACTCACTGTCTTGTTCTGGATTCTGGTACGGTGTGTAGAAAAAGTACGTTTGTTTGTGTCAGTTAACCAGACATGGCTTCAACAGAACCATGGCTAATGGAGAACGGCAACATCAAGGGCCTGAGCAAGGAGACTAGGCATGGCCGGACGGCGCACAACATGTCGTCCTCATCCCTGCGCAAAAAGTCTGATTTGGCCCTGGTTTCCAAAGTCCCCTGCGGGCTTGTTAGACTGTTGCTGGCTAATCTTCAGGAGGTCATTTTAGGGACTAAGCTTTCCGTTCTTTTTCCGGCCATTCCAGCAGCTATTGTAGCGAAGTGTTATGGATTTGGAGATGTAAGTTTTCTGGCATCTACTGATAGTTGATATGGTTCGATCATCACTAGTGGTGTCACTTTTTTAAAACTGACACTGACACTGCCACTTCATTCTGGTTAGAATATTCATATGAAAAGTCAGTGTACTATGATGTAAAGGGGTAGATAATAACCTAGTCTCCGCTTACAAATCTATTTAAAAAATAGACGTGTGATATTCCTTTTCATTTTTATTGATGCAGCTGATGGTATCCTGATTGTTTAATCTAACCACATATATTTATGTAATCCGAAACAGCCGTGGGTTTTTGCTTTGAGCTTACTAGGACTCACCCCTCTAGCGGAACGTGTTAGCTTCCTGACAGAGTAAGGCCCCTCAACGAATGTATTACCTTGTTTTTGCTTTATTAATCTTTGTTCATTTACGAGCACTAGCTACTCAACTGATACTATTTTGTATGTGTATGTGTGTTCCTGATTTTTCTCAAATATTGCAGGCAAATTGCTTACTACACAGGTCCCACAGGTATATTTCTTCGAAATTTGAAGTTCTGGATGTCATGATATTCCGCTATTCGAATTTCTTGATAATATACTTTAGCATTTTGTAATTACCTTCAATATCGAAATTTGAAGTTCTGGATGTCATGATATTCCGCTATTCGAATTCCTTGATAATATACTTTAGCATTTTGTAATTACCTTCAATAAATTGGTCTCACAGTGGGAGGGCTTCTGAATGCGACATGCGGGAATGCAACGGAGCTTATAATAGCGATATTTGCTCTGATCCAATACAAAGTGGATGTGGTGAAGTACTCTCTGCTGGGTTCCATCCTATCAAACCTTCTCCTTGTCCTTGGCACCTCACTCTTTTGTGGTGGCATTGCCAACCTTACAAAGGAACAAAAATTTGACAGAGTAAGAAAAAATAATTTTTTGCCCTATATCTCAGAAAACTGTTAAAAAAAACGAAAGACACTCATTTTTTTCATATCTTTTCGATTTTTAGCGGAAATTGTTTTCAAGAATTTGAAAGTACCTTTTTAATGGAGCAAGTTTATTATTAATATGGCCATTGGATTGAACAGAGACAAGGGGATGTGAACTCGCTACTATTGTTGATGGCATTGCTTTGCCACATTCTGCCCTTGATGTTCCGATATACAGGGAATTCTGTTGCCATGACGGCGAAACCAACCCTTCTGTTGTCGAGAGTTTGCAGCATTATCATGCTAATTGGCTACTTTGCTTACCTTGTCTTCCAGTTGTGGACACATCGGCAAGTCTTCGAAACACAGGAGGTGATTGTTTGTTTTTCCTTAAGGGATGGACTATACATTTGAAAACAGCTCCTCTACGGTTCTACCTGTATAAGATCAATCACATTCCATTCACAGTAGCTTTGGGCCCCCTGAAACAGCGTTAAAGTTGGATTTTTTCACCCCTTGGCAGCTGACAAAATTCTGTCATGAATTTGTTAAAATAATGAACCCAACCTGCACCCAGGTCTACCCTTGGTTCTGAATAACTACGGCTGTTTTCAACTAGCCTGTATTTTTAACACCACCATCAATTGAACCAACAGTATAGCATCTAACAAACTGGATATGCGTATGAATGCCTCACTTTCGTTATTATCCTTGCAAATTACCAGGAAGAAGATGATAGTGATGATCTGACATCGCAAGAAGCACCAGTGATAGGATTCTGGAGTGGATTTGCTTGGCTAGCTGCCATGACTGCCATCATAGCTTTACTGTCTGAATTTGTTGTGGGCACAATCGAGGTAACTAAACAAGCGCTTTTCCAACTAGGAGTTTTAACATGCCCCTGGAACCCAAATCATCTTATCTAATTGTTTGTTTTGGCACTTCATCCAACGGTTAGAAACAATCTTTTCTTACAGAATTTGTTTTACTGTAGTGTAAAATAACTTTCTTTTTGCATGTCTCATAGTAACCAAACACCTACCCATTTCATTAACAGAATGCATCTGAATCCTGGGGCATCTCAGTCAGCTTCATCAGCATAATTTTGCTACCAATTGTTGGAAATGCAGCAGAACATGCCGGGGCAGTCATATTTGCTTTCAAAAACAAATTGGTCAGTGATATCCTCTTTCTTCGATGACTACAGCATTTGGTTTAAGTTTCAGTAATCTGATTACTGATTTTCTTCTTTGTGTTATATAATGCAGGATATATCGTTGGGAGTTGCTTTGGGATCCGCAACTCAAATTGCCGTGTTTGTGGTAAGCATTCATATTATTCCGATCCAGACTGCCATGACCTTGATCAAAGACACTGGAAAACAATTTTGATTGTTGTTTAAATTAATATGCCTTAGGTCCCGTTATGCGTAGTTACCGCTTGGATTTGTGGTATTAAGATGGATCTGGACTTCAATCTCCTTGAAACCGGCTCTCTTGCTCTGTCAATTATTGTAACAGCTTTCACTTTGCAGGCAAGATCATTGATATTTTTCATGACCGTAGTTAACAATTGTTATGAATAATTTAACATACTTCAGTGTTAACCTTATAGGATGGAACTTCTCATTACATGAAAGGGTTTGTCCTCCTTCTATGCTACATTGTCATTGGGGCATGCTTCTTTGTTTCTCCAACACCAACAATCAGTAAGCACTTTGACCATTTTAGACTTGATTTACATTGAAATTGTATACTTACACATACGTATCCTTACTTCATGACTTTCAGACCAAGCAAATGTCCTCGATTTGGGAGTTAAGTCATCAACTGGGGGAATCTTCAGAGCTTGATAGCTAGGTTGGTTAACTCTAGATTACATCCTTATAATCATGTAAACTTTCAATATGAGTAGTATTCCAAAGATATCATTGAGTCGTATCATGTGGCTTGGCACCTGTTTGATCAGTGGGCCTCAATGGTCCATACCCATGTACGGCTGATAAACCAACCGAATGAACTGAGCACTGAATTGTTCAAGCTTGGTTTGAAAATTTAACGAGTTTCAAAAGCATTTTCAAACAAGCTTTAATTGTACCGAACACGAGCCAATCTCGATTGGTTTGAGTTTTTAATGCATCATAAGTTGAACTAGTTGAGTAGTAGCTTGGTCAAGTTCTGTTTGAAACCTTGGAAACTTCAAAAAACATTCAAGCTTGGTTTGTTCGTGTAACAAACCTACTCGAATAATCTTTTAACTAGTAGAACTTGAGTAGCTTGGTTCGTTTATCAGCGCTACATCCACATAATGTGACTTGGTGGCACTTAATGAGTCGGTGCTATAGACATAACTATTAGCTGTTGAATGCAGGCTTTGGCCTTCTGAAGTCCCTGGCTATACACATGAGGAATGCAGATGCGCAACAGATGGGATGCATTTGTTATTCTTTGATTTGGATGGGGTTTTCTTGCCTAAAGAGTTATTCGTTTTCGTTGGTTTATATATATAAGAGGTTGCACGCCTTCAGAGTCCGAGATGGATATTGTTTGGAACAATTTGAGCTTGTTTTTCGAGGAGTAGGCTCAAGAAATTAAGAGATCATGTTATATCCAAGTTGGCTGTTTTTGGTGGCTAGTTTGTGTTTTCAAAATTAGAATAAGGTGGTACAAGAGTTGTTGCTTTTATTTCAGGTGCAGTAGTCAATGAATGGCAATTCTTGTTCATGTCAAGTTGTTTCTTGCTTCATTTGATAATTTTAGGATATTTTTGGGGTTTCAATAAAGAAAATGATGGATAGTATGTAGCTATAGAGTTCCATCTGTCCATATCATCGTATATAGAAAGGAATAAAAAATATTTCATATCCTATTATGGCTTAGACTCCAAAAGTAAGAAATTGCCATATTTACCAATCCGCTACGGCGCCTGAAGTGACGAAGGCACAAACACAACACTTTGTATAACATTATGCACAACATGTCATTGCTTCATTTGGTATTAGTAACAAATCCGCTCAATTACCTGTGAAATAGTGCCACATTAGCATATTGTGCACAATGTTGTACAAATTGTTGTGTTTGATGACTTCCCTTTTCGAAATTGTCCTCAATCCTATGGAGTACCTTGTACAATGTCTGGAGTGGGATCAAATTCACAAGGCAGGATAAATAACCTAGCGACTTTGATGATGACAATGGTCAAATGTAAAATTAAACATTCAAATGGAAACAGACATCCGACTGGCAAAAGTTTGGTTAAATCATACTACTTACGAAAAGAGAAATACATGGTCAGAGTTTGACTGTCCATATTTGTTCTGACAAATATGTTCGGTTTAGATGGATACAATGTATTCTCCTTGAGATGAGAGATAGATATGAATGTTTGATCAACTTCCAAAATAAATGATTTGGATCGTGAAATGACTTTCATTTGGATGATTAAACACCTCGAGACGCAAATATGCGAGTACAAGTCCAGATACAGATGCGTCCAAAGTCAATTTTGAATTCATCCATCCAGAAGTCAAGCATCATTTTCCTTTTTCCAATCCGTTTAAGGGGTTTTCTGTTGATCAAGTTTATCATTACGTATTATATATTTTTGCTTTTTGAACGTTCGAGAGCTGATTCTAAAAATTTTAGACTTAAATACATCTTATCGCATTCGGAAAAGTAAAGTAATAAACTATACTGTAGAATGCATAATCCAAAAATACACCTAGAAGACCTTTTAGGATTTGGATTATTCTTTCACTCACAAAATCTATTATGCACAAATTATTCAAACACTTTTTACATATTCTCATTACACTAATAAAAAAAAATCACTCCTTAGACAACCCCTCACAATTCAGAATTTTAAAAAGTCATTGAATTAGGCCTATTAATTTATTTGGCTTATTTTTTTATCCTTATTTAAATTTTTTTCGTATTTATTAGTTTTTTGTCAATTTTTTTGTGAATTATTATTTCTTCAGAACAAGAAGAATCTAAAAGTAAAAAATTATGATTGAAACCCAATTTTTTTTAGCCTAGACAGAAAAAATTGATTTATTGTTTTTTTTTTCTTAGAATTTAAGCAATAATTGGCTTCTGCGTTTATTTTGCTGGTAAAGAAGGGTGCCACGCAACTACTTTGGATTCAACCGTTTACAGTTACACGATACGATAGAGAGCAATCGCGCCAAGGCGCCATAATCTTCTTCCTCGTGGAAGTCTGCAATTCTCTTGCTGAAACCCTAACTCAATCCGAGAGAAGGCATTACGAAGTTCTCTATGGCGTGTACCGTTCGATTCAGCTCCCCAACATTTGCATTCGAATCCTCCAAGAAGCTGATGAAAAGACCGAAATTCCGGCATCATCGTAATCAGATTCACTGCTCTTCTCCCCCTTCCGCTGAGCCATCCCGGGGAAACCGTAAAGATTCTGAAAATGCGAGGTATTACAAGAAAAAAAAAATCTACACTTGTTTGGAAAAAACGAAACATTTAAGTCATTGCATTTTTTATGGTACGTATGCATAATCACTACGAGAAAAAACAATTGAATCTCCCTTTAAGCCTCAGGACAATTGAGAGACAAGTACAATATGGAGGAAAAAGTTCAAAGATTAATAAATTCTCTTTTTTTGCCGAGCCAAAAAAATAAAAAATGGAGCAAAAAGTTCGAATTTGTGGTTTTCCTCTTGTGCTATGTTGGGGTAGATGTGGATTGCAAATGAAGGACTCTTCAGCTTTGAAAAAAATGCAATACTATTTTGTATATGTGGCTCGTGGAAATAGTAAGACAGGTGAATTAGAGGTGATAAAGATGTGTTTTGATAGGAATACTTGTATAACTACAGTTCCAGAAGTTAGACTACTTGTGTTTCAAAGGGATATAAAATAATAGGCATACTGACCACGAGAAAAGCTATTAAAATCGCCTTTAAGATTCACTGCATTATAGAAACAAATACAAATAAGGAGCGAAAAGTTGAATTTTTTTATTTCATCCTTGTGCTCTGTGTGGATAGTTGTGGATTTTGAGTGAAGGAATTTAATGTTCAGTTTTGACAAAAGTTGGAGAATTGTAGGTGTAGGATGGTTGTGAAACAAGTGTTAAGGATGAATTTGAGGTAGAAGATATTCATTTTAGGGATTTCCAATCACTCGTGTTAAGTGGTTATTTCAAATCCATCGTGATAAGTTGTCAAAGTCAATCGACATGAATATCTATTTTCATTGAATGATATCCCTTCATTTGGGAATTCTTATCTGCCCAAATAGAGCCTTCTTTTTGGATGGGCTTGGTGGATTTGTACTCTTACTTGGTGGTTGCATTCTTACATTGGTCCAGGATTACTGCCATAAAATGCTTTACTGCTTCCTTGGGTTGTCTGTTGCAGAGGGCAGGCAGAACCAAATGTGATTATAATGGAAAGATACGCAAATGGCACTTCGAAAAGGTATTTTGAATGACTTCTATTCCTTTTAATGCTAGTGAATGTGGTTCTTTGGTGATGTTGTGCTGATTGATGATAGTTGAACTCGCGCTTGTCTCTATATTGAGTTAAATTAGCATGCTTAAAGCATTCATGTGAATGGTCTTTTGGTTTTTTGGATGGTGAGTGGTGGGTTGCTTCTTTTTATTTGTTTTGCTACAAGACAGGTACATATTTGACAAAGTGCAAGTAAGCATTTTTTCCGAGGAAAAAGGGGTTGAAACTAATGGGTTCCAAGGTTCACATCTTGCCATTGTGGAATTGTCTTGGTTGCCAGGTATTGTCAGAGATTTTATTCTACCGGCAGGTTTCCCAGGTACACATACCCTAACTGCTTTGTATTCTTTAAGACTTCGATACTTTGAGTCATAGTCATAAACATACACATATAGGTATATAATTGCAGGAAGTTTCCCTAATAATCTCCTTGTTTGAACATTTCTGTTTATGGGTTTATGTGACTTGGAACGTGAGAAACAATCCAATTTAAGGATCTTTTCTATCTATCAAAACAGAAATCCTGTGAAGGATGGTAAGATGTATTTATACTGAAATGGATTTTGTTGGATCAGTTTAGTTGTTGTCTGCATTTAGCTGTCCTAATTTTGTCACTGTGAACAATGTGGTTACTACCTCAATTGGGGCAATGTTGTCACGAGTGTTGGGAAATACGTACAAACCATATATAGTTGTAGCCTGTAGGATTTGGTTGCCGAGGATGTTTTATTTGCTACCCTGCTATTTTTCGTTTATATTCTGCTTTTTACACTTTCTCTGAACCCTTTGTTCACATCTAATGCAGGATCAGTGTCAGATGAGTACTTGGAATACATGTTGTTACAGTTCCCTACCAATGTTACTGCATGGATTTGTCATGCTTTGGTGACTTCAAGTCTCTTAAAGGCATGTCAATCTAACCCAGGTCATTAATTCCACTTTGGTATGTGAGTTATGAACTTACAAGCTCTGACATGTTGCTAAATTTGCCTACCAGCCTAAATTGTATCCTTTAACTTGTCTAGTCTCCCATATATTCTTTTGAAATGAAATTCACCTGAATGGTATAGGAGATCAGTTTTTTAACATTACGTCTTTTGCTTGAGAATCGAGATATTATACGTCCGTTCAATTTTTTGAAAAAATCTCATGTAGTAAATAAAATTTTGACTTTCCGATAGGATTGGAATAGCGTGAAAAGGTGCTGAGTACCTTTAATCTGTTCTCTTATGGTCCTGACTCTTGTTCAATAAAGCTTCATTTTAGTTAGGTGGTGTTTACATCTGTGGCTTGTCTATTCTCAGATATTCAGAAATAATGTTCTATTATGTCACCATATTTACATCTGTTCTACAGACATGATGTTCATGTCTGTACCATGCATGTTTATTCATTTGGCCTATTTGCTTGTTTACGTGTATTCATTTGTTGCTGATTAGTTGTAGATTGTAGATTGCAGATTTAAGATGGGTCTATTTGGCTATGAATTTAGTTGACTTACTATGCAGGCTGTTGGGGTAGGCTTCTCTGGAACTACTGCAGCTGCTTCTGCTGCTGCGATTAGGTAAACTTTTTATATTTTGGGTTCCATGGTCTGTTCTGTCACCTATGATTTTTCAAATGTTTAGTTGCAAGTTATGGTGTGTATAGGACACTGGTGAGAGAGCGTGGCATGGCATGGCCTTAAGTTATGGGCGAAAAGATCTTGACAAATTGTTCCCTTTATATGAATTGCTGCATGTGCATTTGCAATTGCAATAGTTCAATGGAAGAGAGAGCCGCTCTGTTAATCTTGGAAGTTTGGAGCATAGTCTGAATCTGAATTAAAGGTACTTGAATTTGTCTGCAGATGGGTAACCAAGGATGGCATCGGTGCTGTTGGGCGGTTATTCATCGGTGTGGAAATTATCAATTGAGTGAGGGACAGAAAGAGCTTTGCTGAATGTGTAACTATAGCTATCGCCTATCTTTTCAGGTGGCCGGTTTGGAAATCTATTTGATGATGATCCTAAACAGTGGCGCATGTATGCAGACTTCATTGGCAGTGCAGGAAGGTCATTGTAATATGCTTTTGGTTGTGAACTAATCAAGTCTTTCTTATTCCTGCTAGTTCAACAACAAACAACATAACATAATTTTGTCACTACTTTATGCAGTATCTTTGATCTTACTACACAGTTATACCCTGTGTATTTTCTACCCCTGGCATCTCTTGGGAATCTTACCAAGGTATTGTGGAACCTTACCTCGATACACCATTTCTTGGTTTAGCATATTGCACCATACGCTACCCACTTTGCGAGTAGTTTAAATGGATCAGTTGAGGACTACATGCAAAATTACACTTCATACGCCTTTTTGTGTTCAGAATTTTCCTTTCTGGAGATGGAAGGGGGATGCGTGGAATTAACCCTTTGTTTACCGCTAGCTCAATACGTTTTAGAAATTTAGTATCTTGTCATATAAACATATAACTAGAGACATAGTGGAATGGCCAAAAATATGCATCCGGCATACCCTATCCAATGGGAAAGAAGGCTTAGTAGGGTTTGATGTCGTTTCGCTAGTTAGATCTCGTAAATGCATAGGCTTTTTTACTGACTGCATTCAATGAAAAGTTAACGTAGGTCTTCGCCCTCTAGCCTTACCTTAACTGTAATTTTGTTGTGTGTGTTGCCGATCAAAAAAAAAAAATGTTGTCCGTGTTCCTATAAGTCTTTCAATCTTGAAGTGCATAATGTCTTGATTTATAAAAACAATCATGATTTCACGTTTACCCAATAATTTGATCAGGCTGTCGCAAGGGGACTAAAAGATCCTTCATTTCGTGTGATTCAAAACCATTTTGCAATCTCAGGAAATCTGGGAGAAGTAGCAGCTAAGGTTTGGTATCTGTACTTATCTCAACTATGATTTTATTCATTCGTACTATGATTACTTGAACTACAATTCTCTGGTGCATCATACAAGGTCATGTAGGTTATCCTTGATTAGATTCTTTTAAAAACTTTTTTGGTCACATGGTAGGAGGAAGTTTGGGAAGTTTCTGCGCAGTTGCTTGGCCTTGGTCTCGGCATCTTGCTTTTGGTACATTATGTGCTCTGACAATACGATCAATCAGGTTATGTGACAATGCTTCTCACTTTGCAAAACATAAATGCAGGATGCACCTGGTCTTTCAACCTCTTATCCAGTGTTAGTGGTGACATGGATGACCATGCGGCTTCTGCACCTTTGGTTACGTTATCAATCTCTTTCAGTTCTTCAATTTAACAGTGTAAGACATCCCACATGCTCTCTCTCTCTCTCTCTCTCTCTCTCTCTCTCTCTCTCTCTCTCTCTCTCTCTCTCTCTCTCTCTCTCTCATTTGGATGTAAGTTGGGAGGCAACCCTTCATAGGTAGAGCTGAAAGGAGTGAGTTTTAGAAGGGCAGCACACAAATTGAGTTGTCCATGAACAACTCGAGCTGGTTTGTTAAAAGCTTGTTGAAGTTCAGTATTTTTTCTTCGTGAAGTAGCTCGAGCCAAACGTTAGGCTCGTTTACTAACTAGCTGAGCTCAAGCATATCCCTTGCTCGGTGTAGGTAGGATCGTAGCACAGTTTTACACTAGTTAAATCCTATTTATGGAGATATGTACATTAATTTTAATCATTTCTTGATTTGATCCTTAATAGGACTTTAGTCTAGGCTTGATTTTTATTTTGAAATCGGGTCGGCTAAAAAATATAAGCTTGACTCAAGCTCAAGTTCAACTAATTTTTATCAGCCGAGCTCAAACACTGGAATCCCGGGTCGACTCAGCTTGTTTGCAGCCTTAAGTTTTGGTGTTCTCTATTTGAATCAATCTTTCCTACACATTGCTGAGCTGGAGAATAGAAGTTCAGATGAAGTGAAAGCAATATCTTTGTGTTAAGGTTTTTTTTAGCTAACCATATTTAATACTCGCCTTTTCTGCAGATAAATCTCAAGCGTGCTCGAATGCTGGTAGAATTGCATGTTAAACACTCTTCTGTCCCAGGTAGTGTTATGGGTCATCCCTGTCACATTCTAGTTATTTCATTCAACAAACAATAAGGAAATTTCTAGTATTTTTGAATCAGGATGTGCTGATTGCAACAGACGGGAAAATATCTTATCATGGGAAAGATTTTTAAAACCACGAATCATCTTTGGAGTTTGCTTGAAAGAGATGCTTGGTGAGGATATATCTGTTTCCAAGGTATTGCCTCATTTCCCACTTGTAGACTCTACAAATTTGTTCTAGGTATCTGATACTATCATGTGCTTTTTACCTCATCAAGTGAGATAGAAAGGCCATCTTGATCTGGGGTCACTGATGTTTGAACTTGACATGAAATGCCCATAAGAGTTCACTAGATTCATTTCAGATTGATCTTCTTGGAGGACTGGAGTTTGAAATTCTGTTTTATGAAAATTGTTGTAGTACTTGGATCATTAGAACGAAATTAACTTCTGAAGAAGTCAGTTTTAAGTAATTTATTTGTACTCAAAACACTTTCGAAGGTTTTCTGGAGTTTGCTTAGCTGCGAATTGGCAAAGGCTGTTATTATAGCTCTGGAGGTACGCTTGGTTTGATGGCATGGCTACTTAGGCTAGTGATGCAGATAAGTTCTGGACTTTGGGCATGTCTCAAACGGGCCATGCTGAATGTTGTGGTGCATGAAGTGGTGCCGAATATGACTTTCTAATTTATGCTTAAGAATCCTTTTTTTTTTTTTGCTCGGCAATTTATGCTTAAGAACCCTTGCTGATACCTTTTTATGAAATGACATTTGGGCTACTCCCTTAACATGTGTCCTTTTTCCCAGCATACAAGATTTTTACGGATGCATCAAGCAATCAATGACTTGAACATATCTCACGATCACATTCTAGTACAAGACACAGATCTTTGCCATTAAGGAAAGAAGACAACGCAATCTACCGCCACATAAAAGCTCTTGATGTGCTGAATTTTGTGTATTAGATGATTTATCAGTTTCATGAGAGCCATTTATCTGAAATGAAGTAGCTCTCAGGCTGACAGAGATGGACTCTTGAATTTTATCTGGTTGCTACAGGTGAAGATGCTTCTGAAATTATTTGAGAAGGAGAAATATGTCCTCGTTGTGAACAAACAGAACAAGATAGATTTTGAGGTGTTTGTGACCTTCAAGGTATGCACTCCGCACCTGTGAGCAATTATGGGCCTATGGTACTAAACTACTAATCTGTTTGATATAAGAGACATTATACATTGTACAGGTTGGAGCCACAAGTCAAGCGGTTTTGCGAAGCGTGTGGCAGACATATTGGCTCCATCTGAATTACAAGAGTGATGCTGATTGCTATGATCAGATTGGGCAAAGCTTAGCGGAATTGGAAGATAGGTTTCAGAATTTCATGGAAAAGTTGAAAGTAGGTGGATGGGATACACAGAAAATAAGCCTGAAGGTCCCCAAGGAACATTCCATTGAAGAAATTGGTGCTGTTTGATCACTATCTGACCCTGATTCATGATTATCATGATTGGAGACATCTCCATCGTGCCTCAGAAAGTGCATCTGTAACGATTGAAGTGCAGGTGGACACATGAATGCATTTGGTGCTTCTCTAGTTAGGAGAGGAGCTGTTCGGTATGACAGAGATGCACAGATGGCTGTCAATTTGGTTGCATTCCGTCCTGACCGAAAAGCTTGTACTGCCTCGGAGGTTGTTGGTGAAGGAAGAAGAACAGGGTTCAATAACAGACGAGTACCACATTTTGAAACGTGCATTAACCTGTGTACAATGTGCTTTGGAGTGTGTCGGTCAGTGATCTGGTGGTTAAAAGTTTGTTCTTGTATAATTTGACGACCAGGAGGACATAAGTTCGAGTCGCGTTAACAATACTTGCGAAAGGCTTGTGTCTTTTCAGGTTACTTGAAGGTTCTAAGGATAGTGACAGCTTGAAGTCACATTTCAAGTTATCAACCAGACGCTATAAAAGTACGATTTGATTAGCTATTATAAAAATCCTATGTAGGTTAATCGATTACCTCTCTTCGTCGCTCCTTGACAAAAATTTTAAGGCATGTCTTGAACACGTAAGAGCGAGAAAGCGATGTTTTTTTTTTTTTTCATTTCTTTTTTTCATAGTTTACTGTGATATTTCAGGCTATTGTGCAATGATATTGCTCTAGTAGTTGTTACTAAGGTTTTTAGGCTGATGCTGGTGGCTGCCCATAGGCTTGGCTAGGTCAGCTATGTGATTGTATCTGACTTTGCTTGGGTTTAGGTTATCAATTCTACTACGATCGCAAATATTCGCACGAACACTTTACATACACGCTGTAAAATATTTTTGTGAATATTTGTTGCTGTAGAAATTTTCTTAGGTTAAATTAATCATTTTTATGATAGTTGGTATTTTTTTTTGTATTATTTGTCATTTTTTTAAAAAGTTTTTTGATCATGATTATATGATTTGTAGGTGTTGCTCGTCAACACCAATGATTAATTTAAAAAAGTTAACATGAATTTATCAAAATTACAACAAACAAACCTATTAAAAGATGGGTCCTTTTTAATGGTATTTCTATTTCCTTAAAAAAAAAAAAAAGACAAGTCACAAAAGAATCTCTATTTCTATTTCTATTTATATATGGGGCCGGTTAGTTCACAAAACATTTGATACAACATTTGACTCAATGTTTGCGTATTACCCCACGCAAATGATTGAGTAATTCAATTGTGTGTGTATATATACAGTCTTCCGTAAAGACCACATCATTTTAATAATATGCAGACCTCTCTTTTTCGTTCGAATTTCGATGATCCGAGCATATTATTGTACTATAATTTATTCCATGACTTTATATATATATATATATATATATATATATATACACACACACACTCACGCTACTACTACTACTACTACTAAAAAAAAGGTCAAAAGAGCCAAAATCATGTTTCTCAAAATTGAATCACAGCCGTCAAACGAGCCTTCTACGGGCTAACGATCAAGATCTCTCAACAGAAAGAATCGAACGATTGGATTCCCCAGGGAGATTCGGTGACCCAAACATGTTTATTTCTCCTTTTTTTTAGAGTGCTGCTATTGGTACATACAATATGTACATACAATGTACATATAGATTTTGTGGGGCCCAATTCGGGGCCCACAAAGATAATCCGAACCGCTCATTATTTTTAAAATATTTTTTTATGGAGCCCTGTAAAAAATCAGCTCAACCCGATATCGGTAAGGATTTTTTCTGAATTTGTAAGGG
Organism: Rhododendron vialii; assembly: GCF_030253575.1. Lineage (NCBI taxonomy): Eukaryota > Viridiplantae > Streptophyta > Magnoliopsida > Ericales > Ericaceae > Rhododendron > Rhododendron vialii. The sequence continues at coordinate 40,514,231 of NC_080561.1, read as the reverse complement.
CGAAACTAATCAGTTAAGTAGTTTCGCCTCCACAAATTAAGAAAAAATCCTTACCGATATCGGGTTGTTCTGATTTTTTACGGAGCTCCATAAAAAAATGTTTGAAAAATAATGAGTGGTTTGAATTATCTTTGTGGAACCCGAAGTGGGCCCCACAAAACTGATATGTACATAATATGTACATTTCATATGTACCCCTAGCATTTTTGTTTTTTTTATCACGTGTCCCAAACAACGGCTGTTGGTTCATCTCTCTCTCTCTCTCTCTCTCTCTCTCTCTCATAGTTTTTCACGAGGCCAAACGGCGGAGATACCAAACCAAAACAGAGGGCCCCGATTAACCCCCACACTTCCCAGCTGAATTAGGTAAACTATTTCTCCCCGTTCCTACTTCTATATCTCAATCCCTTGATTTCGATTCTTCGCTATTAGCTCAAAGGTAATCGCATTCGTTCCTATTCAATCTTCTGCTAATTTTTTTGAGCTTCTAAATTCTTCTTCGTATTTGTTTGAAGGATGTGTTTGATGTTATACGGATTCTTGTAAATTTTTTAAGGCTTCGAAGAAAAGCGAGTTCGTGTTTGCTTTAACTGATTGTTTTGTGCTCCATAGTAATGACATTTTGATTGAGGTTGGGTTTGTTATTGATGAATTTGTTCCGATCCGTCCGTTGATATGAATTCGATTCTAGAATTGGAAAGTTTTTTATTTTTATTTCCACAGGCTTGTAGATTTGTAGCTTTGGAGATTCGTGAGTTTGTGTTGGCTTGGTTTGTCGATTGACTTAGAGTCCTTCTATGGGTACTCCATTTAGGGTACACCATTTGCACGCCGCGTTGTGTGGGACCCACCTCGAGGTCCCACACAAATGATTGGAGCTGCTCAATTTTTTTCAGATTATTTCTTAAGAATCCCTATAAAAGATCAGCTCAGTCGGATATCCTAAGGACTTGATAAATTTGGAAAGTCTGTATTTCTTCCCAGGCTTGTGGATTTGTAGCTTCGGATATTCGTGAGTTTTGTGTTGGTTTGGTTTGTGATTGAACTCGCTATTTTCTGACCAACAATGCGTAGGTACATGTGTCAAGTCTTGGTTGCTGCCCTCCTTTACAGTTTTCTTATCTTTTTTAAGCATTTCACTAAATTGAATAATAAATTTATGAAGTTAATATGTTACGCTAGTCATTTGGGAAAAGAAAAAAGTGAGTTAAAAAACCCTTCAATTTGTAAAAGAAAATTAGCATGTCACTTTTTCTTTTCCCCAAATAACATGCTAAAAAATCGGCCAAATCACAACACAAACGATGCGCAAAGATGAACAATTTAAGTAGGAACAAAGAATGCAAGACGCAGATATTTATCCCAAAGGTGCAATTGGGTACATTCGTGGCTCACAGGAGTTTTCAGTATGTATCTCATGAAGAAAATAGGGCAGTTAGGTTTCCAAATGTGCAATTCGGTATGTCCATGGCTCACACCACTTTTCACTGTGCATTGAATTAAGGGAATGCCAGATTTAGATCAGCTGCTGCAACTCTTATCAGTATACATTAAGGTTTTCTTCATCAATTAAAAAAGGTTGAACCCCGTAATAGTCAACAAAGTGATAGACCAAGACTGAGTCAAGCTTCACTAACCCGACCATAAGCTATTGCAACTTTGGATTACTTATTACTTATTACCGTACTGTTTCATCTGGTTGATGTGGAAATACGTGTTGTCCGGTGTGTTCTTCCTCAATTAGAAGTTTTCTAATTTGCATTCAAAATTTACGAGTGGAGAGTCTCAACAAAGAAAATAATGTTTTCACACCTTCATAACATGAAAATACACCATACAGATATTTGCCAAGACTGAAGAGTGAAGACTAAAAGTATTATTCATCATATCTACTTATATTCCGTAGAAAGCTATAGAGGTTTAAGGTTCCCTGTGGTTCAGTTTTTAGTGGAAGTAGTGGATATTTTTTCTCTCCCTGAGATTAGTTTGACCATAAGAGCTTTTGATTTAGGTTTGTAAAAGATTTTAACTGAAATAAGGAAAGCTAGGCAATTCCATCTCTTCTACTGTTATGTGATGGCTTTGACACCGTGAACTCCTTTACTCTTATTTGTGCCCATTTCATTCACTGCTCTCTTATTGTCCTAGCTGCAGCCAAAGTCAAACTTGTGTGCTATGTATCTGTCTCATCCCATCTTTTACCTACAAGATTTCAACAAGCTGTCAACCCAACTGTCTGTCACTAAGTCTTTTCAGATATAACTAATCCTTGTCTCTTTGACTCCTGTCTCCGACTTCTGCATCTGGTTTAAATATACAATGGTCTTTATTCTTGAGTTGTATAGTTATTCGTGCAGATTATGTTTCTCTTCAGTCTAATTGCTAAATCAAATTTTTTTGTTGCGGGGTCAAAGAGCATTTGTTTGGTTCCATAGATTCAGAATCTTTTTGCTACCTTTGCAAGGGTTGAGACATCTTGAGATTGAAAACTTGCAACATTGCTTGACCTACTGCGGATGTGACTCCCAAACTCAACGCTGCATAGATTTGTGAACTTCCACTTATTTGCAAATGAGAATGTTTTCATAGTGCTAGTCGATAGGGGAATATTTAGTTGGTGCATTAAATTGGACAATCAACTACATGTGAAAGTCCAAACCACACAAACGACAAACTACACAATCAGCCCAACATTAAACCACATAGGAGGAAGAAAAACCACATGAAGAGTTCATAATGAACAAGAAATGATCAATAATTGCCTTTTGGCGAGGGTTGGGCCCCAACAATCCAAGTATACAAGGGTGACCAATTGGGTTGATGGAGTTGGTTCATATCAAATGGGAACGTAGGCTTTAGTTTTACTACCTCGACTCAGTAGTCGGTAAAAGTTCAGCATCTTGTGCAATTCTGATGGTTCCTTTGTAACACCTTAATGCCCATTTGGAGGAATAAATGCATCTTTGTTTTTTTTGTTTTCTTTGACTGGCAATCCATCTTTGTTTATTGGTTGAGTAGGAAAAGATTACTACTTCCTAGTTTAGCATTACGTAAAACTTCGAATCAGTAGAATGCATGTTTATACATGCTTAGAATTTTGTCATTGTTATGGGTTCTTTTCAGTGGATGAGCTACTTTATGTGGTCAAACACCTTAGATGCAAGCCCCTGATATTCTTATTGCCCGACAGGGTACAAGATGGAAGCTACATCAGCGACAACCTTTTCAATTGGCTCAACCGCATCCTTTGGCCCCAAAATGAGCCTCAATCCGCAATCGAAGGCCTGGGGTGTGAGGTTCAATCCCCAGAACAGTCTTAAGAGTTTCTCTGGCCTCAAGACGGCAACAGGGTCATCATTGTTGGGGAAGGCCCTGAAACAAAATCAGACACCGGGGAAAACCTTTCGACCCCAGGCTTCTTACAAAGTAGCAATTCTTGGAGCAGCTGGTGGGATTGGTCAACCACTAGCGCTTTTGATCAAGATGTCCCCATTGGTTTCAGCACTCCACCTTTACGATATAGCAAATGTCAAGGGAGTCGCTGCTGACCTCAGCCACTGCAACACTCCCTCCCAAACATTGGACTTCACTGGAGCTTCTGAACTGGGCAGTTGTCTAAAAGGCGTTGATGTTGTTGTTATCCCAGCAGGAGTTCCAAGAAAACCGGGTATGACTCGCGACGACCTATTCAACATAAATGCCAACATAGTGAAGAACTTGGTTGAGGCTGTAGCGGATAACTGTCCGGATGCCTTCATCCACATTATAAGCAACCCAGTTAACTCAACAGTTCCCATTGCGGCGGAGGTTTTGAAGAAGAAGGGGGTGTATGATCCGAAAAAGCTCTTTGGTGTCACGACTCTTGATGTGGTTAGGGCAAACACATTTGTTGCCCAGAAGAAGAACTTGAGGATTATTGACGTTGACGTCCCGGTGATTGGAGGACATGCAGGGATTACTATTTTGCCTCTGCTGTCAAAAACGAAACCTTCGGTTAGTTTTACGGATGAGGAAATTCAACAGCTAACCGTCAGGATTCAAAATGCGGGGACTGAGGTTGTGGAGGCGAAGGCTGGGGCGGGGTCTGCGACCCTGTCAATGGCTTATGCAGCGGCGAGATTCGTCGAATCGTCTCTCCGTGCTCTTGACGGAGATAGCGATGTCTATGAGTGTTGTTTTGTAGAGTCTGAAATCACTGATCTTCCATTCTTTGCATCGAGGGTGAAGCTTGGGAAGAAAGGAGTTGAGGCAGTCATTTCTTCTGACCTCCAGGGATTGAGTGAGTTTGAGCAGAAGGCTCTGGAAGCCCTCAAGCCGGAACTGAAGGCTAGTATTGATAAGGGCATTGAATTTGCCAACAAGCAGACGGTGGCTGCATGAGGAGTTTGATGGCTGAAGGCATGCTTGGAGGCACGGGAATAATGTAAGTTTGGACTTAATGTGGTGGATTCATTTCTAGGCCAAGTTTTGTAGAATGCTTGAAAGTTTTGTCTTTCCTGATTTCTTTTGTGTTGAAGTGCTTTCGTTAAAGGAAACCCCGGGAGTGGGTAAAGTAGTGTTGTAGACTTCTGTTCTGATCGGCAGTAGGTCGATAACATAACTGGTGCATTATGGCACTGAGAAGTGAGAACCTTGATATGAGTTTAAGTAGTTAATAATATCTGTGGTACCGAAGGTCTTGACTATACCTGTATGGAAGAACTCTGTGTCTCTGTCTCTCAATTTCCGCAGGTGTGATCATCTCAATCTACTCTCACATCCGAATTTGGTGGCATTGCCCATCAATGTTTGTTTGTAGCATAATACCCTGTGCAGGTTCCCGGACAGGTTTGAGTATGCACATTACTTTCCAGCAAACCAGATCATCTCAATAGTGTGGTGTGCATAAGTTAGCAAAGCGAGGGTCTGTTTTTTACTAGTTTTCATCTTCATTGGAGTCGAAGTCAAAATTGTGTTCACTCGGAATCTGAAACCACGCCAGCGTCCTCCCACCTACCTCCCTGCACAACTTTAGCAAAGAGTCTCCGACCAGACGAGAATTGACTTCCTCCGTGTTTTCTTAATCGTTTCAGTTTCCAGATTTTCCCCCCAATAAGAAATCCACACAAGGTCATCGTGCTTGTGGCAATGCACGTTCTGCGCACCCACAGTTACTAGGTTTGAGTAGAACTGTAGAATTCAACTCCAGAATGCACCTTCTCTAGTTTCCCTCATGCTTATATATTGCAAGGGAATTCCTTGCCCAGACTATGTGCGAATTTCCTTCACACCCTCCCTCATGCACAACTGCTGTTATTTTGGTTCAGATGATGTCTCGTGCAGGTCAGGTACACCATCCTGACTATTTTGTGCAAGGAATTGCACGTGTTTGATTATGGATATTTCAATTTGGATTGGGTGTATCTTATTGAATGAAATTGTCTTTCGTATGGGTGATTTGGGTTGGGTTTTGAGTTGTAGAGTAGGAGCTTAGTGAAACCTTCCTGCTTCCTCCAACTTTGTTTTGGATATATATACTTTGCCTGAATTCCATTTGGTAAAGTTTTCAAAATCTGACAAGTTTTCACGCCAAAATAGGAGTATAATTTCTTTGCCTTGTCAAAACAAAATAAAACTCGTGTGATATAGCTGTGAAAGGAGACTCTGGTTTACAGGGTGACATGCGACCTTAGATTGCAGTTGGTGGGATCGGACTTGAAATTACCAAACAAGTGTTATTTTAAAAGAACAAATAACAATTCCTAGCAGTTATAACCGTTGGTCGTAACCAAATCCAACTTATTCGTAGTTAATAGATTCTACTACTATATTACTCATTAACATTCAAATTTCTTCATCCCAGAGCTCCTCAACAGATTTGAAAGGGCCAGCATCGGATACGAACTCGAGTCCAGGATACGCCTTCCGTTGTGGAATTTGATCAATCTTTTGACACTCTTCTGAACTTAGCTTCCAACCAAATATGTTGAGATTTTCTCTCATCCTCTCCTCGTTGAAGCTCTTTACCAGTACGCTCACTCCCTGCTCGTAAACCCATCTCAAGCAAACCTTTTCACACGCAAACAAACAACAATAAATTGGGGGTTAGAAAGCCTATGCGCATTGACTTATCTACACAAACTCAGACCCCAGATAAGGACTTCACAAATGGGGGGCGTGTAAGGTGCTGTGCACTATCTGAGCCGTCCGTTCAACAATGAACGGCTTGGAAACTCCACGGTGCCGAGATGAGATTGGACCGTTGGATTGCCAAACAGACGACCAGGTTTAGACTTCACGGGCATAGAATCTGTGCACATAAGTCTGTTCATTGAGTATGCTGCCTAACAGATAGACCGGGCTGTGAATTCATTGAATTAACTATCAAACAAAATATCAAACTAATAACAGGCTTCATATAATCCCCAATTGATGGGTATGGGCGGGGAGAACCGGAGACAGATCAATTTGTCTATATATATGCAAAGTGATTGTTCTTAGAAAGTTTTACTACTCTAAATTAATGTCCCTTAAACCTTTGAAAATCGGGGAACTCAAGAGGAGTAATGCCGTCGAACCATGTTCCAAATCAAAATCGGAAGGAAATAGAAAAGGCAGGCCTAATAGACCTGATTCAATTTCTGTGCTCATTTCCTTGTTTCCTTCATTAAAAATCCAGAGCATCGGTAATGCACAAGTGCAAATGTCCTATTAATCAACAAAAAATATTCACTCTTTTCTTCTTTTTATTCAATGAGAATGTCTAAACTTCACCCAAGGGCGTTATTCATCAACACATACCGGAGTGGTTAGATAAAAGTTATACGACCATTTTATATAGGACTCAGCTTTCCTGCGATCCAACTGCTGAGAGCTTCTGCTATATTCCAACCATTCATCTTTACTTTCAACGACTAGATTTTAAAAAGACTCTTCTCCGGAAGAAACTACTCTTCCTAGAAAGTGGTTTATTTTTTTTTTTTAATCTAAGCCATAAAAAATTCTTTTGAATAGCTAAAATCACACGAGATTATAGTCCTTCCGCCAACATTGGAAACTATGGGTTTTACACCATCATCATTTTGGGTCCCACAGTACATTAATTTTCGATTTGAACTATTCATCTTGTAGAGCTCGTAAAATACTATTCTCATTGAAAAAATGAGTTTCACCGATGTCAACAAGATGAACCAAATTTAACACCAGACTACTGATAAACCAAATTCTTAGGAGTATAAATTAGGATGAACGAGGCATTTACGATCCCCCAACTAATTTCTGAAAGGCAGGTCAAATGGTCCCCTCCATTCGAACGAACAAAAAGTCGATGTAATGTACACACCAAAGTACATGATCCACGTGATCTCTTTCCTCAATGATGTAATGTACTCATCAAAGTACAATATTGATGTAATGTACACATCAATGTGATAGGTCGTACCCCAGTACTCTTGAACTCGAGAGATTATTCCATGCCTCCGGGTATGGCCATGTGGTGCTCCAGGGCTTTCTGCACCACACTAAAAGTGGCCCACATATATTTGTGTGGTACAAAGAGCCCCTGGGGCGCCACGTGGCTATGCCCTTGGGGCATAGTATAATTTTTCCTTGAACTCTTGGAGTCATGCCGGAAAAAGTACTACTAGTAATCTTGTAAATTCTCGTCCGACGTGAATGATCTGTTTCTGAACGAACCGAGGAAAGAAATTAGTTGAGGTGGAACATAAGTTGCCCAGACTGCTCGGAGAACCAACTGAGAACAAGAGTTTTTTTCTTTTTTTTTGGGTTTGACGTACGGTCAAAGGTGTTTGAGCCAGATATGCACCTCAACTAATCTCCTTCCAGTTTGGTCTAAGGCAGCCGGCAGACTATTCATGCCGGGACTAGAGAATTCATAAGAAATTTCTTGCAATTTGATCCCAAGAATCGAACCCTGATTAACTTTGTGGGAAGCAAAAAAAATTCACCAACCAACTGGACTATCCGTAGGAATGAACATGAGGTTAGTTAATTACCTGAGCAAGAGTCTTCCCCTTGGCCCTAGCAATTTCTTTGAGTATCTCACACTCCATGACTTGGTCGGTTCCCCATAGAGTTCCTTTAGCACCTAAAGGTGAGTATGCAGTGACATGGATGCCCTTGTCCTCACAGAACTTCCTCAGCTTCTTTTGCTGCCAAAGTGGGCTTATCTCCACCTTGCATGATTCAACCCCAAATATAATGGTAAGCACATGCAAGTAGGTCTAGTAATCGCCACGTAAATAATTAAGAGTACCACGAGCGTTGACTAATTACTTGCTTACGTCATAATTCAGATTCTTGTATTCTATTGTTGCCTGTAATTAAAGTAGTAATAAATTAATAAATAAAAAAAACTGACTTGATTAACAGCTGGAGGGATCTTTGCCGTTAGAAGCAACTGTTGAAGCTTCTTGACAGAGAAATTGCTCACTCCAATATTCTTAGTGAGTCCTAGTTTATGACATTCTTCCATGGCTTCCCAAACAGACTTGAAATCCATGGGAAGAAGATCACTCTGGTTGAAAGGCACCACATAGCCTCCCGCTGGCTTCATGCTTACTGGAAAGTGAATTAGATACAGATCCAAATACTCCAACCCAAGTTTCCTAAACACAACAAGTGAAAAACTGAGATCAACTTAATTTCCTTGAAAGATAGACAATTTACTCTTAGATGGACATATCTAGATCGTAAAAGATAGACAATTGTTTAAGTGGCACGGCTGTCCAAAAAGAATGAGCAATTTGGGACGGAAGGAGTATCAAGTATGGTAACAAATCATGGAACTTACTGCAGCGTATCCTGAAGCGCGGGGAGGACGCGGTGGGGGTGCACGTCGGAGCACCAGAGCTTGGACGTGACGAACAACTCGCCGCGAGATTCGATCAGTCCGAGTTCGAGAGCTCGTGAGATCGCTTCACCGAGGCCCTGCTCGGACTGGTACACCGAAGCGGTGTCGAAATGGCGGTACCCGAGCTTGATAGCCGTTAGAATGGATCCCTTCCTTATTTCTTCTGATTCCCCGAAAGGCCACGAAGCTGTTCCATAGCCCAGGAGAGGAATACTAGAACAGTGAGTACTAGCATTGGGCGTTGAACCCAGTACTGACAGTGGTATCTGAATCTCAGGTATGCTCACCATTTCTATGTACTGGCTAGCTTTTCTGTTATCTGTGTAGCCAAGAGCTGTGAATGGTGTAGAGAGCAGCGAGCAGTGGATGGAGATATATAACAGAAAGGGGCAAAGGTCAAACTTCAGTTAAACTGCATGTGGTTTGGTCGATGTGCGAATGGATTCTGATCATTATTTATCATAACATAAACCCGTGCCGTCACGTTTTTCATGCCGTCACGGAATTTCAAAACATGCCGTCACGGAATTTGCTGTTGAATTCAGCACATGGACTGCTCAAGTGTGGCTCCAATTCTCTCCTTGGTTAAAGATTGGATAGAGGTGGCAGCCGTTGTACACTTCTCAAGCCACGCCCAAATCTGGAAATTCCAAGTCTTCACGGCTTTATGGAATATGTGCCGTGAGTGATTGAAAGATTTTTTGAACGAGTTAAGCTCACATTGTTATACAAACGGAATCAACACAGAAAGATGAGGAAATACTCTTCTCATCAGTTCTATGATAATGACATGCGACTTTGTTAAGCCTTTGTTGCTTTATAGAGTTTTAGTAACGTGGCTGTTAGTGATTGAAAGATTTTTATAGCAGAGTCCAGACTCAAGACCCATCTAACAAACATGGATAGAGAAAGGAAAATTTCTATCGAAATTGATAACTCTGCCGTGTTACCTTGTTAAGTTATTGTCACATCATACTTGGTCCCCCAAAGATATATGTCCAGGTGCAGACACAAGGATGGAGCTAGGGGGTTTAGTAGGGGTAGTCACCATAACAAGAATTTTAGAAATGCAATTATTATATGTAAAAAAAGTTATCCCTAACTTATATAGACTCACTACTGCTAGATTTTTTTTCGTTATTTTTTTCTATATAAAATAGTCCCATATCCTCAATTTTTTTGAAGAAATGAGACCCAAAATAGTATTTCAAAACTATATTAGTCTTTTTTGTACTCTATGTGCAAATGACAAACATCATTTACTACAGTTTTTATTATGTTATTTTAATTTTTTCTAGAGTCGATGCTTATTCATATTGCAATGCATGTTTATTTTTTTTGTATACATTTAATTTGCGGACTCGGGGATACTGCCAACCGGGGGTGCTTGGCAACTGTGTCGAGCGGCCAATCACACCATTTATGTACTTGGATTAGATCTGAGCCGTCAGTGCCGAGATGAACGGCTAGATCGGTCGCTCGACACCGCTGACAAGCACCCTGTCAAGCAAGGATGGCACCCTCGCTTGACAGCACCCCCAATCCTTTAACGGAGGAACAACTCTACAGCGGAATCGCTAAAACCACTAATATCTCTGACCAAAAAAGCCATTAATATCTTTGCTTTCTTCCTCTGATGTAGTTCGGATACCATCTGCCATGGGAATATATTTGTGGTTGGATTATTTTTTTTTATAATAATTCTAACACCACATTCATTTACACACTCACACTCATAATAAGGGTGAGGCCCGTACACACTGGATGTATAGTGTGTGCGGGCTCCACCATTGTTGTGAATATAGGTACGTAAATGAGTGTATAAATAGGTGTGACGGTAAAAAGACTCTTTTTTTTTTGGATCTCTGGTTGGGGTTTGTTCTTAAAGATAAAGAGTAAATTTCACGCACACCCCCTGAGGTTTGCATTGTTATATCTTATAACAATGAACTGTGCTACACACACAGCGATCTGTACAAAGATTGTGCACAGATTTCGTTGTGGGATCCACCACGGATCCCACACAAATCATTCGAGTCGTTCATTAAATGTAAAACATTTTTTTAAGGGTTCCCGTAAAAAATAAGCTCAATCCAATACCTATAGGTGCTTCATCCAACCATCTAACTTTTCATTCAGGTTTTCGGATAATGAAAAGTTATATGATTGGATCAAGCACCTATAGGTATCGGATTGAGATTATTTTTCACAAGGACCCTCGAAAAAATGTTTTACATTTAATGAACGGCTCGGATGATTTGTGTGGGACCCGTGGTGGGCCCCACAAAGAAATCTGTGCATAATCTGTGCACAGATTGTAAGGAAAATGATGGCCAATAATGTGTTTTGATAATTAATACCCACCAGAATCTAAGAAAATGACGGCTATTAATTATCAAAACACGTCATTGACCGTCATTTTCCCAGATTTGTAAGGAGAGAGGGCATGGACAAAGTGGGCTTTAGCCCATAGATCATGAGGGCGCTCAAAGGGCTGGGTACAGATGTGGGTTGGGCTTGGGCCTTTCTACAATAATATCCTTTTGGGCCAATTTTTTTTCAACTAATTATTCATTTATTGTAATACAAATTTAGTTTTTACCCGAATTGGTGTGTGCGTTACCCCAACAAGCAGGTTTTCCTGAAACGGCGTGTCTATGAATAGTTGCACCCGTGTCTTCCCCGGGGACGAACAGTCGCGACCCACACCCTTTCCGTTGTCCGACCAGTTGCCAATTTTTGCCAATATTCGGACTTTGTGCTAGAAACTGCAATGACGAGTTGGTTTGCTCTGTGTGTAGACTGTCAATATTTCTTCTATAAGTGGTGATTGTATTCCAAGAGGCAGACGCTCGACAATCGCAAGTACCAGGCGAGGGCAAATTCCAACTTTGCGAAACAATGACAACCCTGACCTTGTTGTCTTGGTCATGACATGTTTCTCCGACATATATCATCAAGTTTTCTTTCTGCAACGTATTGAATTTCGGCAGGTTGTGAATTTGGTAGTATTTGATTACGTTAATTAAAAATCGATTTTGTTTGTGATTGCACGAATCCGTTACAGTTCTATACATTTTAGGGCAAATTTCACTGACCTCCCCTGAGGTTTCTGACACGAACAGAAACCTCCTCTGAGGTTTTTGAAATGACACTGCCCTCCCCTCCTTTACCCGACAATACCAAGGGACCCCCCTGCCGTTAACTTTCCGTTAGAAAATGGATGGAAAAGGTGATGTTGTACTACACTTTTTACAATACCTATACTACTCTCATCAGACTCTTTACCCCTCTCATTTATAAAATATAAAATACAAACATTTTTACACTTTGCGCTCATTTCACTTTGAGATTTTATCCTTATTTAAAAGGATTCATATTTGTTAATTTTCTGTCAAACTCTTGTGAATTATTGGTTCGTCTTGATAAGAGGAATTGAAAAAAGTAAAAAATTAAGACTTTTACCAAATATTTTGAGAAATTCAATATTTTGGGTAAAAGTAATAAATTTATACTCTTTTGATTCCTCTCGTTGAGACAAACCAATAATCCACAAAAATTTAACGCAAAACTAGCAAATACGAAAAAAATTCAAATATGAACAAAAACCAAAAAGCCTAAAAAGCCCCACAAACAAGCCCGCACGAAAAAAAAATTTGTGGGTTTGTTTGTGGGATTTTTAGGCTTTTTAGTTTTTGTTCATATTCAATTTTTTCATGCAGGCTTGTTTGTGGGATTTTTAGGCTTTTTGATTTTTGTTCATATTTGAATTTTTTTCGTATTTGCTAGTTTTGCGTTAAATTTTTGTGGATTATTGGTTTGTCTCAACGAAAGGAATCAAAAGAGTAAATTTATTACTTTTACCCAAAATGTTGAATTTCTCAAAATATTTGGTAAAAGTCTTAATTTTTTACTTTTTTCAATTCCTCTTATCAAGACGAACCAATAATTCACAAGAGTTTGACAGAAAATTAACAAATATGAATCCTTTTAAATAAGGACAAAATCTCAAAGTGAAATGAGCGCAAAGTGTAGAAATGTTTGTATTTTATATTTTATAAATGAGATGGGTAAAGAGTCTGATGAGAGTAGTATAGGTATTGTAAAAAGTATAGTACAACATCACATTTTCCATCCATTTTCTAACGGAAAGTTAACGGCAGGGGGGTCCCTTGGTATTATCGGGTAAAGGAGGGGAGGGCAGTGTCATTTCAGAAACCTCAGGGGAGATTTCTGTTCGTGTCAGAAACCTCAAGGGAGGTCAGTGAAATTTGCCCTACATTTTAGTATAGTCCGTTACCATTCTCAAATCAAACTGAGCCGATTACCTCTAAAAATGAAACCAAACACCATTTTGGTCTGATTTTCCTTTTCCGTTCTGTTTAACATGTTTTCCTTTCACCCTAGCTACGACCAACACCTATCATGATCAATTCACGGCCAATATCACCACCATAGCAAACCACACCACCACATTGAGTCACCGTATCTCTACCGCCTGCGTAGCACATGACGACCAATTATAAAAATTAGAAGGGAACGATTATGAATAAAATTACTGACACTAACTTAGTTATCAAATGATTAAAATCATTTGACCTCTTAATATTTCTATCAAATAATTTTTCAATTTAACAACTTCAGCATTCAATTTCAATATACTTGTTATTTTTCCGTTTCATTTTTATCAAACAAAGCTTCACATAGTACATTTTATTATTTTCATTTTGATATGACACCTCGTATACTTGAGTAAGATATTTCTCCTATGATCAATGGTATCAACGTAACTTTAAAACAAAATTGCGTCGGAAATCCACGTACATCGAAAGGAGGATCGAGATACAGTTGTATTTTAAAATTGTGTTCGTACACTTTTTGAATGTGGTGGCTTACTGATGAAACGACGTCGCATACGGGAAGTCCAAGGTCTCTGACCATTCGTTTCTATCGTACATAAGATAGTCAAACTCTCTCCCGCGTCAAATGCATCCCCTGCTCTCCTTCTTACAACCACCATACCAAAACCCTAGCACTAATCTACTCTACTCTACTATGCTCTCCCTAACCTACTTCCCTCTCTCTCCTCCCCTCATCACCAGTCCCACTCTCTCTCCTCTCCCACCCCTCCTCCTCCGCCTCCACCACCGCACCGTCTCCCGCCTCCTCTGCTCCGCCGCCCAGAATGTTGCAATAGACGATTTCGTCGGGGGAAGAGTGGAGGAAGACGACGTCGTCAGCCTGCCGGCGGGGCTGAGGTGGGAGGCGATGCCGGAACACGTGGCGGTGATCATGGACGGGAACAGGAGGTGGGCCCGGACGAGGGGGTTGCCGGTTGTGGCGGGTTACGAAGCGGGGTTGAGGGCGCTGAAGGGGATGGTGGAGCTGTGTTGCAGGTGGGGGATTAGGGTTCTTACCGTCTTCGCTTTCTCTTCTGATAACTGGCTTCGACCCAAGGTCAGATTTTTAACTGTGCGTATTCGATTGAGTGTGAATTTCGTATGTATTTCTGTGCCTGTGTGTGTGAGAGAGTAGGGCTGCGAATGATTAACCGAGCTTCTTGCTAACTGTTAGAGGCTCAGCTCAGTAAAAGCTCGTTCGAGTTTGATTGGTATGTTATGCAAACGGAACTTGACCCTCGATTTTAGGCTCGTTTAATAAATGAGCCAAGCTGACAGTATTTGGCTTGATGAGCTCAAGAACATAGAGTATATTTGTATAATGAAAATTTCATGTATAACTTGAATATGTATAAACATATATAACTTGTATGTATGATATTATATATGTGTGTAATTAAAATTTTATAACTTGTGTGTTTGTATGAACTCTACATACATGCGCTGTAAATTTATTTTGAAAATTTCATCTATAACTTGAATACGAATAAAGATATATAACTTGTATATGTCTGAAATTATATATACGAACACAATGTACGTAATGAAAATTTTATAACCTATGTATGTATGAACTCTACATGTACTATAACTTTGTGTATGTTTTCTTCCAGACACGGATCCGATTACAGAGCGGTTGGATATTTGTGAATCTTAAGTGGATCGTATGTGACCCACTTTATTGAATGCTTCCTGACAAGTTTGCGCCCAGACATTTATGTCTTTGGACCTGGAGTTGTTGTATATGTGTGGCTCTTAGGTGCATTGTATGGGACCCATATTAAACGTTGCGTCTGGTTCTGGGTATGTAGCACTCTTATTGTGAAATTTCTTTGACGGTGGTCTGTTTCTGTTGGGGTTTTGCAGGTAGAAGTAGGGTTCTTGATGAGGTTACTTGAAAGAGGAATGAAGGATGAAGTAAACAATTTCATGAGGTACATTTTCTTTTAAGTCAAATGAAGTTTAGTTCAATTTTTTTATTCATATTTGTGTGTTAGATTTTAGTTAAGATATAATATCAAGAAAAAGCTATAATTTAAGTCCCACTGATTCAAATGATTTCTTCACACGAACAAGCCTATGGTGATACAACTTAGTATAATCTAAGAGCAAAAATCAGATTATCCTAGAGCGAAAGCATCTTGCTAGAAGCATATTAATGGCAGAGCAGACAACAATTTCATCATGCATTGCCATAGACATAACTATGTTCATGTTATTCCTTTACTGTGTCCATTCTTGTACAAAATGTACAAAAATTTAACGTATTTGGAGGTGGAAGTCCTCACTGGTTTTCGTGTTTATGTTAGTTATGTGGCTGAATTGTCCTTCATGTAAATGGCATCATCAATGTATCATCAGTTACTCCCTCATTTTTGTCTTTGCAGGTTTGCATTCTTCTTGTTAAAGCTTGATTGTGAAGCACCATAGGTGGACAACATAACCGAGAATTGTATCTGTTCAGAAATTGCTCATGCCAAAATCTCTTGGTGAACATACTAGCATTTATTTCCAGTTTTCCTGAGGAGGCACCAATTTAAGTAATTTTAGTCTTGATTTTAACTTGTCGATTTTCTGTGGATTGGGACTTCATTTAAATCGGCCATTTCAAGTTGAAAAATCTCCTCCGTGATCATTTCTATTGGTCATCACTGAGAGTTTATCATTAAATTTCAGAAAGCTCTACGGGTGACGTGATTGGTGCCACCAATGATGGCACATTAGATGGTACCCAAAATTATGATCCTCATATCATTACTCTCATTCTTAGTGTTCTCATTTCTTTCTACTTGGATGCCTTCACCTTTTTTAACATTCAAATGGATGTACCTGATAGTTTTGCTATATATGCTTGAAAAAGCAGCTAATCTGATGGTTTTCAGCAGGGATAATATTCGGTTTTCTTGTATCGGGGATACATCGAAGCTCCCAGATTCAGTGAAGGAACTGATAACCTATGCTGAGGAGAGGACAAAGCATAATTCAGGACTCCAATTGATTGTAGCAGTTAGCTACAGTGGCAAATATGACATTGTGCAAGCATGTCAAAGCATTGCTTTGAAAGTTAAAGATGGTGTTATTGAACCTGAAGACATTAATGAGTTTCTAATAGAGCAGGAATTGCAAACAAACTGTGCAGAGATGCCAAACCCTGATCTACTTATACGAACTAGTGGCGAGCTTAGAGTTAGCAACTTTTTGCTGTGGCAGTTGGCATATACTGAGTTGTACTTCACCCAATCGCATTGGCCTGATTTTGGAGAAACCGAATTTGTAATGGCTTTACGATCCTTTCAGCAAAGGCAGAGACGATATGGTGAGCGAGATTCTTGAATTACAATACCTACCATACCAACCTTTCTTGTTATTGTGGAAGTAGAGTACAGAGATTGACAAAACTGTGGGTGCATTTGGAATCGAACTGAAGGAGCATTAGCTTTTGGTTGCTCTGGAATCAGTAATTTTTTGGAAAGAGATAAACAGTTCGGTGTCCAAATGAGATGTCACAGCTAAAGCAGTCTATCATGCAATTCCTGATTCCTTATGAATGAAGGATGTCTTCTGGGAATAAGATAATATTGCGCTTGAAATACCTGGGGTCTGGAAATTAACTACTACTCAGCATCAGGGTTGATGCACAGATTGAAGATTGCTTCAGAATGACTCGTGAGGATATCGTGCGGAAATTCACATGTCCATCAACCAAGAATAGCTATTGGAAGGAGTCTATCAGAAATCAGAAAAGTTGTTATCCGGGAAAAATCTAGTCCCGAAGGCACTCTATACGGTTACAGATTCATAATTTTGTTTTTTTCAACACGAAAAGCCTCCGTGTACTTTTTCCGAACATGTTCGAAGATACAACAAAGGGTTGGTCCTAGTTTACTCTACAAACTGATATCGAGGTACAAATGTCGGTCCATTCTATTTTTTCATCTTCTTCTTCTTGTTATCCTGTGCCTCACTTAATCTTGTACATAATACTTGCTCATCAGAAATATGGAGGTGTTCGAGAGCGATTATTTTTGAGATTGTTTGTAGATTATAACAATTCCAGAAATGCAGTGAATTTGCTTCTCTCTTTTGTTTTCCCTGTTTCACATATGGACCATTGGTTTGCTTATAATATGTTCCTTTCGTTGAATAAATTCAAATGAGTTTTGAGCAACTGCAAGTCAGAAATGTGGGCTGATTGGCCTGACACAGTGATTTCCTTCCCGCAAGCTGAGCCTAAGCTTGCTTTGCGTGTACGATGAGTGGATAAAGATGGAACCCACCACAAGTCATGGAAAAACCAAGATTCCATTGTGATTCAAGTTAGAAAGTGGGTGAATCTTAAGACTCTTGAGCAAATAGCTGACGAACACACGTTTGATTGCCAGATTATTTTCTAAGAAGGATTGGATAGGATGGGATGGAGAATAGGCATAGAGAGGATAAGTGGGGTTCACGAATTATTGGGATAGGATAGGATAGGATGGGATCAGATTATTGGGTCTTACTAGGTTCAGTTCTTTGTTCGAATTTGAACATCAGATTTGGACTACAAGCCGAAGGGAACTATATTTTCTACATTTAGTTGAAGTTTTTTACTGGTCAGGAATGAATATGTTGGATTGAAATCTCACAGACCTTTTTACAAATGAATTCTAAGGGTGGGCGCTTGTTTGACAAGATTAATAGTGAAGGGCCATATTAGTTAATAGAATGCAACATTATATACCTCTTTAGGATATCAGTATACATAGATTCTTAGAGTTCATTTGTTTGACAAAACCAATAGTGAAAGGTCATATGATTTCATAGGATATATAATTCCATCGAAATTTATAGTGATGAGATTAATAGTACTGGCAATTCTGATGGTGTTGTATGTCGTACCCTACGTGTTGTATATTTGTAAGGTATTCAGAGTGTATATCCAATGCTAGTTTAATCTAGGTCATGAGAATTTTAACAAAACATTATATATCTGGCATCTTTTGATTGGTAGTTCACTCCTTGTTCATATTTGGTACTTCCTCCGTCCCTTTTTAAGTGTCCCGCTTCGTAACTCCAATTTATTAAGAAAACATCATCATTACATCTTTCACATCAACTTTTATCTCTACTTTCTCTACTTACCCTCACATCATCATTACATTTTTATTCACTAACTTTTCAAAATAGAATATACTTTTAGAGGCAAAATGAAAAATGTATCAACTTTTACCCACTAACTTTACAAAATAGATACTTATTAAGGGACATTCCAAAATGGAATACTAGACTTTAAAAAGAAGACGAAGGGAGTACTTAAAACAAATGATACCTTAACAAATGAGGCCTCTTTTTAAGGTTTGGGTCCCAATGAATTGAAACCCCATTATTGTGCCCTTAGAACTCATTAGTAACATCTATTTTTTTATGTCGCAACGTCAGGAGTGTCCAGATCAGCCTATGTGCATTTTTACTGATTCCCTTTCTGGTCTAGTCAAAGGCACATCATCGACACTTGAACTAGAAGATTCATAAAAGATTTCTTTCTTGCAACATCACCTCAATAATCAAACCCTAGTAGTCATGTAGTAGGAGTACTATCTCTCTTGTGTAATGATACAAGATGTAAATGAGATTAAATTATTTTCACCGGCAGTGGAAAACTTTACTTTTCCACCATCACTTTTTTTGGTCATATCTTGTGTTTATTGTTGATTTGAACCGTTCATTTTATAGACCGCACATAGTAGTGTATCCATGCAAAAAAATAAACTTGATCGGACATCGATAAGAGTATCAAAAATTGAATTTTGCTTTGTAAAATGGATAGTTTATCTTTATTATTATTGACAGAAATCAGATCGTCTATTTTATAAACTAAAATCCAAATTTTGATATATCTGTCGACTTCCGATCAAGTTGATTTTTTTGCATGTCAATACTATATTGCATGTCTTAGAAATATGAACGGTTAGATCACAACAAAATATGGCTTTTTACCACTAGGTACAGAAAATAAAAAATCTTTCCCACTAGGTCACCTCTAATTAATGAAACATCAAAACTCTATGAAAGTACCTAAGACCATGAAAGTGCCCAAACCCTAAGGTACCCTATAAAAGTGCCCAAACCCTAGAGTACCCTATAAAAGTGCCTAAACCATAGGGTATCTTATGAAAATGTCTAAACCCTAAGGTACCCTATAAAAGTGCATAAATCGCTAAAACCCTATAATAAGAAAGTGCACCTATGAAAGTGTCTAAACCTAAACCCTAGGGCTCTATGAAAGTGCTTAACTTAAACCCTAGGGTATTCTAACCCCTAAAATCCTAAGGTACCCTAAAATTCTATGGTATCCTAAAACCTAATGTACCTTAAGGTTTTAGGGTACCCTAAAATCCTAGGGTGACACTTCCATTAATAGTAAATGTATTTTCTGTATCTAG
Organism: Rhododendron vialii; assembly: GCF_030253575.1. Lineage (NCBI taxonomy): Eukaryota > Viridiplantae > Streptophyta > Magnoliopsida > Ericales > Ericaceae > Rhododendron > Rhododendron vialii. Next base: position 40,494,555 of record NC_080561.1, on the reverse strand, counting down.
TGATAATTAAGTATTCTATCTTACCTGAATGGGAAATACTTTTTATTTTCTGTACCTAGTGGTAATAATCTCAATAATATAAACACTCGGCGGGACCCATAATAGGCGGTGGAAGAAAAATAAAATTTTACACCGACGGTGGATATAATTTATTCTTGATGTAAATTAGATTTTGCCGTCTTTGTTTAGCCTTTTTTTGTTCTCTAAAAAAATTAGTTGACGTGTGTGTTTTTGGAAGCAAATGGTTGCGTCCCACTCTACAAATGACGCCGAATGATTGTTGTTTTTTCAGAGCTGAGGTTGGCAAGTCATTATCATGGGTAACCAATAATATAAGGGGGGCAATTAATTATCCTTAAGTTATTCTATTTGGTAAATCGATTCTTAAGAAACTTAATTGCCATTTGCTTGAAGGTTAAGCTTTTACTCTCACCTTTCATTTCTTCTTCACATCAGTTTGAATGTCGGGCTGGATCTACTATAACATTTAAAAAATAAAAATAAAAAAATCTTTGTTGTTTTATAATTAGAAAAATGAGGAGGAAGTGGATACCTATATATTCTATTTGTTGTTTTGTTGTGGAGCTCGCGGCTGAAAATAGAGGATTATGCGACAGATGGCTCCTTAATAATTAGTTCGGAAATTTTCCCCTTGAATAATTGTGGATAGTTTTTTGCTATTTGTTGAGTTTCCTCTTGCCTGCTTATGAAAAATTCTACGATCGAGCAAGTGAAGTTGCTGGTTGTAGAAAGTCCAAGAAACAGTGCATGTATTAAAAATTTAGCACAGTTCCACATTTATAAATGGAAAATAATTTTCACACTTCCTTTTTTTATTATGACACTTTTTTCCTTGTCTTTTAGTGAAAAAATGCATATGAAAGATTCACTAAAAGCTGATAAATAAATAAAAAAGATTCACTAAAAGACAAAAAAAAGTGTCATAATAAAAAAAAGAGACCCGGAGGCGGTGTAGTGCACCTCCCGCACTACACGTGTAGTGCGGCTAATCCGGCCGTCCATCTCGGCAATAGACGGCTCGGATTTTCATTCAAATAATGGACGGGTAGGATTTGTAAAAGTTTAGATTATATCCAATCATTCATTGTCAAGATCAATGACCTGTGTACACCTTACAGGACGCCTTACAGGACCGTGCACACCAGGATTTCCAAATCCTTAAAAAAGGGATTGAAAATCATTTCCCTTCTAAAACTTGATCGAACTTGTTATTTGCTGTGAATGGAGTATATAGGATTTGATGAGAGAAATAATACGAAAAATGTATGTTTGTAGGTGCAGTTTTTTGGGGTTCGGACACTCTTCGGTCTAAGTTTTGGTGACAATCTTGTTCCGTTTGGATTTTGAGAAAGATTTTTTAAAGTAATAAATGAAGAGAGATAGATAAAAAAAAATTATTAAAAACCATGCCTGGGAGTTTTGGGATCCCAAAATGAACAAGGCCCAAAGACTCCAAATCTAGACCATATCACCATACATTGGGATAATCAATGGTTGAGATTCATACAGACTCTCAACGGTAAAAATCTCCGAGCAGATTCGAACCTTTAATTGCAGTAATGGACAATCCGTATTTGGCTTATCCTGTCCAATCCAATCCAAATTAATTAAGCATTGGAGGATCCAATTCCTTATTTTGGTGGTTTCCAAAATAAGTACTTATTTTTTAAGAACCTATTTTCAATATGCTTTAGTGAAATTAAAAAATAAGTAATATGGATCTTGATTGATAGATCTCGACGAGATCTTTTGAACAATGTAAAAAAAATTAAAAAATTATTTTCATAAATACATTATTTTTGAGGTTGAAAATTGAAAATAAGTACTTAATTTTTATGAAGGAAAAGTGGGAGATTTAGTGATAAGTCCACTATAGATATTTCACAAGTCTATAAATTCACCTAATAGTTTTGTAAAGCCACAAGTCCACATAACCTAAACCCTATGGTACCCTATATATGAAAGTACCTAAAATCCTAAACCCTATGAAAATGTCTAAACTACTAAAACCCTATAATAGGAAAGTGCATCCTAAAACCTTATAAAAATGCCTAAACCCTAGGGTACCCTATTCTATAATAAAAAAGTTCATCTTAAAATCTTATGATTGCTTAAACCCCAGGGTACCCTAAAATAGACTTGAGACCTTACAAAATTAATAGATGTATTTATAGGCTTATGAAGCTCACATAATGGACCTAAGATTAATTTACTAAAATTCTAAAAGTGGAACACCACCTAAGATAACGGTGATCATCAAGAACCTAATTAATGTGTGATTTTATTGTTAGATGGTTTGATTGATGAGATTTCTTAATCTCCATTAGATGAACATAGTATTTTCAAATAGGTAAGAAACTTGACTTTTTTATGCTATGATATGAGAACCTAACGTAAATTTATTGGAACAGTGGAGAGGATCCTGTACACCGCATTGTGGTACATACCGTTTATTTTAAAGATTGTCGAGATCATTGATCATGCCAAAAAGTCATATGATCTATACTCCATGTCAATTACGGTTTGGTATGTTTTCGAAACGCCTTTGTACTAAATGAATGCATTTCAATTCAGTACTATTTTGTGTTTTTTTATATTTTTTTTTCAACATGAATACTTTCCAAAGATATCAACCGATACATGATGCACAAGATTTTTGACATACATAGTATTCTCAACGAGCTCAAAAAAGTAAACGATTTCTGTCCCATAGTGGACTCAAAAAGAGCTCACAATGGACCCAACAGGAGTATACTCATTTTTGTTTTTTCTGATATTTATGCACACGTGTAAATTTTGGAGACTTCTATTAAGTGATTGGTGATGCTTTAATAAAGATTTGGAGGACGCGATCCCCAATTAAAATAAAGGTGTAAGGCTTTTTTTTTTCTCGAACTTTCATGGATTATAAAAACTTACTAATTGCGTTCTGGTAAATTTATTTGTCTAGAAGTTATTTTGGTATTTTTATTTTCCGTAATTTTCTGTTTTGTTTTTTGTTGTAATTTTTAGAATTATAATCGTTCGTCTCAACGAGACAAATTGAAAAAATATAAAAACATGAACCGATGTTGGAAAAAGTTTATATAAGACGACACTTTAGACAAAAAAAAAAGACTGCTGTTTGGTTATTTTTTTCGTCTCTAGTGAACTTTTTTCACTTTTAGTCATAATTTTTTTACTTTGCAGACTCCTCTTGCCGAGACGGACGATTAATTCAAAAAATATAATGCAAATTCTAACAAAAATTTTAAAAAAGAACAAACACACACAAAAGAAAGAAAAAAAAAAACAAGTTTACAATAACTCACCCTTATATTATCTTTAAACTCGATAATAGGCTAGATTAGCTCAGTTGACCTCTCTTATTCCTTTTTTTTGTTGTTTTTTAGTAACTTTCTCCTATTTTAACTGTTCAATTTGACGTAATTCACACGATACTTGTACGTATTTTCATATATTAATTAAGAGAGAGAAAAAAAATATTTCAACCACTCTTATCCAACACAATAAGGAAATATAAGTGATATTGTAGTGGTTGTAATCACCAAACTCGCAAGGTAGTATTAATTAACGGTCCTGGGACACCTTACATGTCGCGGTGTAACAATTTCGGGAGTCCAGAGTGAGACGTAAGAAATGTCGGATGTAAAAGTCTCGAGTTTTTAAATCATTGATTGGGAAAAAAAAAATTAAGTTGTTTAAATCACCGATAACAGTCGGCTGTAAACCGATCTGTGAATGAAAAACAGACCACTACGTAACGGGAACCGATTGGTACACATGCGTGTTTGCATCTCACATTGTCACCGGACTATCAAAAGGCGCACAAACTGTTACGTATCACCTAATATGGTACGTAAGGTACAATTATTAAAAGCATGTTCAAACTAGTACAATATAATGTCACGCTTGGAATGATTTTTTTTCCAAATAGTTTGTATACATCAACAGGGTTAAAGAGGAGTTAGTTGTAGCAACCCGACCCGGCTAACCTGCTAACCATTCACTTAATTACGTGGCTAAAAAGATTAACCTCAAGTAATAGTAGGTGGTCGGATTCTTTTATATTTCATTTAATTCTTTACAATTTTCCCGATGTGGGACTGTAGCCCATTATGGGCTCTCACATTAGTACGTTAGTTTACGGTGGGTTTCAGATGCTATCTATAACTCTGAATTCTAAAGCACACATGACGGGGTTCAATTCAAATCCTAGTATCCCACGTGGAAAGGATCAAGAGATGGTAACTTGGCTAGAGTCCATTGATATAAGGCTTGGATTCAAAAATCAGTTTGTTTTTTTTTTTTTTGGGCTTTTTGCATGTGTGTCACGTGTCAGTCAGTTTATGAGACAAGTCATCACCTTTCCTAGGAGGTCTGTGGTTGGTTTGTCTTTGCTCACGACCACACCCGGCTCTGTTGAGTTGTTGCCACATATAGCAATTAACCATGCTGTCATGTCTTTCTCTAACATATTCCGGAGCGTAAAAACTCGACAAATTTTTGGGTGCCGGATGGGTACCACGTGGTTTTTATTCGTCACATCTAAGGCGTCTATTTCTATTTTGGACTGCTCGATTTGGAGAGGAAAAAAGAAGAGAGAAAAAGAAGAGAGGGTTTTAATTTGAACTGTCCAACACACTTTTAAATTATCCGAATGAGCTGTTCGAACACTACGTGTGCACACCACGTGATACCCAACCGAAATCAGTCCAAATGACGTGAATGTCTTAGCACTCACATTTCTCGTGTTCGTTCGGCAATTATGTGTCGGCCAAATTTTGTTTGATACAGTATGTAGGGTCTGAGGAATGCTTTTTGTGACTTCACTGTGATCGTATCGGACCATATTTTGATTAATTAGTCCATAAAGTTATTACTACGAGTTTTTTTTTTTTTGTTTTCAAATGTGAGAATTTATATTCAATAGTGAGGCAAAAGTCTACACAACAAAGAGAAATCTCATTAGGGGGCAAATGGGCAACTACAGATCAAACAAACCATTAGAGAAGACAATCAGAACACAGTATGTGCAATACTATTTTAAACTCGCCTAGCGACATCAGATTCGCAAATAATAAAACTAATACTGAGCCCATGACCAACAAACCACCGGACTAAACCCGGACAGAAACCGGACTAAATTAGGACGAAAAAAAATAAAGTAAAAAAAAAAATACACTTCCCTTCGTCATTAAACAACCCTTCTCTTGCCTAGCCCCCTACCGATTAAGCTCCTAAGTCAGCGACCCATGAAGCCACCGGCGACTACGAACCCAGAAGCGGTGCGACGGCGAATGACAAACGATTTTGGTGGAAAAGGGCGAAGGGAAACCAGATCTGAAGGCAGGAATTGATCCTTCCCCTCCCACTGCCCATATTTGGGTATAAACCCAAGAAAGAGGGGAATGCGAAGAGAAAGTGTAACGGCTGTTTTAGGGTTAGAGAGAGATACTTGTGTTTATTACTATGAGTTACTGCCATGTAAAATGAAAAAATCAAATTAACCTACGGTCTTGGTCAATAAAAAAATCGATCGTGCACATATATAATTTGTTGATAATTTGCTAATTTACGTGTATTTTGACTAATTATTACGAGATTAATTGTACTGTCCGCAGTGGAGAGCTAAATTAATCACAACTATAGGTCGTTGTTAGTTAGTTAGTAGCACTACTTTTGAAGACTACCAACACATGTACACTAGTAGTATCCAAATTACTCTCTTTATTATTCACTTGGGTATTCAATTGAAAATAAATTTTTTAGGTGCTCTAGAGTTACTCCCACGTGACAAATAGGATTTGAATTACTCATTCTTATCATTCACTTGGATTTTTATTTAATTAAAAAAAAAATTTAATAGGTGCTCTAGAGTTACTACATATGAATATTGTTTATAGGTGTGGTGTTAAGGAGTGTGAGGCATCACTTGGCGATACCGATGACCCATCAATTAAAGGGCATTTCAATAAAAGGGGGGGAATTGCATGGAGAGTAAATTCTTTACGGTGCCGGTGGAAAGATCACTTTCCCACCGCTGTTATTGTGGGCTCAACTATGTGTTAATCGTTAATCTAGTTGGGCCTACAGTGTAGAAATTCATTTAAAAAAATCAGCTTGTTCGGATATCAATATATCAAATTTTGAATTTTTTTTTGTAAAATTAACGGTAATAAATAGTTTGACTTTAAAATTGTTAGCAGAATCAGATCATTTATTTTATAAACAAAAATTTAAATTTTTATATACTTATCGATGTTTGATTAAACTATTTTTCGCAAAAATATAATACTATACGGACTTTACAAGGTGAATGATTCAAATTACAGCAATACATATATGGTAAAAGCCACAATATGCTACGGTTGAAAAATAGACTTTTACACCGGCCTTGAAAGAATTTATTCTCAATCGCAAATGATATCCGGGTAATCATCGTGGAGTCGTAATACTCTCCAGTAGAAGCAGATAATACTATACTACTGCTGTGGATGACGTGCGCGCCAAGCGAAAATTGTGGGGAAAGAGGAAAGTGGAGGCCCCCACCTCATCAGCCTCGGAGTTGGGAGAGAATTTCCATTGCCAACGCAACCCCAAAACACAAACCAAGATGCATCATCCCTCCAGTGTTTTCTAGACGGAGACACCTACACCTGTTTTTATAAGTATTTATGTAGAGTTGTAGAGAGAGAAAATCGCAGCCTCTCTTTCTTTTTGTTAGAGAGAGAGGAACAGATACAGTGAATTGGGTGTCACTCTCGCACCTTTTTCTGGGTTTTGTTCCACTACAAGAAGAGACCGGTTCAAAAAGGGGCAATTTTTGGGAATTTCTTGATGTGGGTTTTTATTGGTTTTTGGTGTAAAGATTGCTATTTGGGTTTTTGAAGAGCAGAGAGAGTGGGAGGGATTTTGAGATTTGTGGTTGGGGTTTTTGTTGGATGGGAATTGGGAATTTGGAGGGAGGGCGATGAGAAAGTCTTTCAAAGATTCCCTAAAAGCTCTTCAAGCTGATATTCATCATGCTAATACCCTGTAAATCTCTCTCTCTCTCTCTCTCTCTCTCTCTCTCTCTCTCTCTCTCTCTCTCTCTGTGACCAGTAGTAAATTTCGATCAAAATTGGAGATCCATGGAGAAAAAATTCTCTTTTTCTATGACATAATGATTTTTGGTGCACAGAATATATTTGTTAATAACTGTAGCAATCTGTTGCTTGTCGGTGTGAGGTTTTATTTATTTATTTATTCTTTTCCTTTTTCCCTTTCTGATCAGAATGAACAATTGAAGCTGAAAGGTTCGAATTAGCCACAGTGCAAAAATCTGATGTCTGCTCTTATATTTTTCAGTATTTGTCTTGTGAATAATAAGGCTTGTATAAATTCAATTGGTGGAGATCTCATGATTGCTTATGAATTACTAATAGACCAAACTTGCAAATTTTCCCCTTCCTACGTATTAGATTCGAAGGTTCTGCCGAAACCCCCGGTATAAAATTCTTTTTGGCGTTGATTCCTGGACTGGGTTCGACTCTGACCCTTGTGCCATCAATCTCTATGTTGGGTCAGTCGATACGGAGCTTTTCCCCGACTTTAATTTGGGTCAGGATGGCGGGATTGCTTTGCTTTCCGAATTAGTCGGTTCGTTAGGCCAGATACGGGGGCACAAAGTTGATTTTATCGGCATCAGTATTGACTATTCCTCATTTTTTTGTCACAAGTGTGTGCTTCCTTTCCTCAAATTTAGTTTCTTCCCCCAGCACTCATGGGCTTCTTATTTGATGGTTGGACTAAAATATTTCAGAAACGGATAATTTTTTATCCGAAGGCAGAGGATTGTATTAGTTCTATTGTCAGGGCTCAATGGTCTTTTCCTTTGTTTGACTTGAGTATTTTCTCTTGAGATACAGGGCTTCTGATTATCCACAAGAATATGATGGTGCTTGCCTTCAGATGAGATTATCTTACAGTCCTTGCGCACGAATATTTCTCTTTCTTGTTCGATGGAGCGATTGTAACCTTGCCGGTGCCCTCGGATTTCTTAGAATCCTTATTTATAAGGTCAATACATTTTCTATATATGCAGCTTCTGTTGTTATGACAATTATGATTTTTTATCCATAACTTCAATTTTTTTTTTCCTGCTGACTGGGATTGAACCCCATTAACATGATGGGAATTTGCAGGCTTATGATGATGGCAAGACTACCATGTTATTACATGAAAGAAAAGCTAGTATTAGAGATTTCTACGGTGAGTGGACTTTTTATTCCGAATTTACAATGGTACTCTTACTCTCTTTGTTGTGGTACTGTAAGACCAATTCCCTGACCATTGAAGCTTTTGGGACAATTGGTAAGTTAATATCATGTCAACGCAGCAGTCGTTTTATGGAGTTCTTAGATGTTAGGTCTCTTTGTTTGCATTCATTTATTCCTGGTTGCATTATGATTTTGTTCATATAAGAACAGGTACTCGAATCACACCGTCCCTCATTATAGTATCTATCCCATTATCTGTGGGACTTCATCTCTGACCAAGGTCGAAAGACTTGTCATTCACCACCTCATGAACTCACCCTGTGGGCAGGTGTGATATTCCCCTCTTTATTGCAACTTCAGAGAGGAATCACCGATGTTGAAGATAGGAAACAGAGAGAGCTTTGTGCAGCCAAGTACCAAAGAAGAGATGAGACGGACAAGGGTAAGCTGTCCGAGATTGAGATAGAGAGAGAAGAAGAATGTGGCATATGCCTGGAGGTAAACAGCAAGGTTGTCTTCCCCAAATGCAATCATTCCATGTGTATGAAGTGCTACAGAAATTGGTGAGCAAATTGTGTTGTTGACGATTGTCAGCTGGTCGGCATACCATTATTTTCGAACTTTCTTTCTTTACTTGTTCCTGAATGTCTGATATTTTGTATGCTCTCTTCTGAAAAGGCAATGCATGCAAAATCTTCAATGCCTAAACTTTTGGCTGCCATATTAAGCTGCCGCGAGAAAAGATTGGTTATACTTGCTTTTAAGCAAGATGGTCTTTGGGATTGAGCGTGGATTTTTTAAACCATTTTACAGATATCGTATCCATGTCCAAAATCAATACTAGAAGATGCTGAATCTATCATTCCGACTCAAAGGCTTCAATGCCGAAAGTCTCAAAAAGGTTTCATGGGAACTGATTTTTGCACTCATTTTCTTCTTTCATGTGTATGCATACAATGTCTCTATGTGAAAATGTGATCAATGGAAAGGGCGTTATTTATTTATATCAATAATGCGAAGAATAAGTGTAGATTTACAGAAAGGAGTAAGAAAATAATCACTACCCTATGTTTTGGAAATCACTACCCTATTTCAATTGCCGATAGTGCGGTGCTTAAGGTGTTGATAGGATCTTTATAGATTTACATGTGCTGCACATCCCTAGCTGAATTTTAGGACACCCTTTTGGCTGTTTAGTTTGTCTTAAGGTGTTGATAGGATCTTTATAGATTTACATGTGCGGCACATCCCTAGCTGAATTTTAGGACACCCTTTTGGCTGTTTAGTTTGTGAACTTCGTCGAATTTTCAACTCCTGTAGAATTGGATTTGCTGCGTTCAAATAATCTACTCTGTTAACATTGTACCAAATATTTGCTTCAGGCGCGCTCGATCTCAGTCGTGCCCCTTCTGTCGAGATAGTCTCAAAAGAGTGAACTCCGGTGACCTTTGGATCTACACCAGCGGCTGCGAATATGTTGACCTGACTTCAATCGCAAAGGAAAATTTGAAGAGGCTGATGATGTACATTGAGAAGTTGCCTCTTGTCATTCCGGATCCAATGCTCGTGGCTTATGATCCCCGTTACCGGTGAGTAGGGCTTCTTCAGTAGCTGGAATGTTTTGTAAATGTAGATGGTTTGTTGTACATAAGTTTTCTGTTTGTTCCTCTTTTTTAGACACTCATTTGTTAACCTGTGCATACATGTTGGCCATTGTCAGCAGGCTCTACTTGGTGTTGGAACTGTATTTTATTCCATTTAAATATAGAAGAAATTCTTTATTGCCCACTTTCTTCAGCTTTTATTTCTTCAAATTCTTTAAAATTAGCTCATTTCATCTAATACATGTAAGCAGGCTCTACTTGGTGTTGGAACTGTATTTTATTCCATTTGAATATAGAAGAAATTCTTTATTGCCCACATTCTTCAGCTTTTATTTCTTCAAATTCTTTAAAATTAGCTCATTTCATCAAATACATGCCTTGCATAAGTACCTACTATCTGTTGCAAATGAAATCGGTTCGATCCGGCCGAATTGACAGGCCCTGACTACTTTGTGGGAAAAAGAATGGCAAATTAAGCAATTGTGTATAGTTCAATCAGCTTGATTCACGGCTTCCTTTGGAAAGAAAGTGGGTGACCTCAAAATGATGATAAAAAAAGAAAAAAGTGGTGTTGGAGAGCTTTTTCGGAACCTTCAGTGCATTATTTATTTACCATTTTGAGGCTTCGTTAATTATTTTATTTGCATAAACAAGATAATTTGATGTAATAAGCTAGGTTACCACGAGCCTCGATTGGCTTCCAATCATGTATGTCACACATATAAGAAGACGAAAAGATCCAAAAAGTCTGAAAAAAAATCAAATTTTTGGATCTTGTTCGTCATCTTAAATGGAATACTATATTTTAACTTTGGTCTATTTTTTTTATACTTTTATCGATTTTATTTGTCGAGACAAAAAATATGAGGTAAAAATCATACCCGAATCTTGTAAAGATCAAGAAAGCAACCAAAAAGCCATAAAAAAAACCCTTGAAAATTTGGGCAGAACTCCTCACTAAAGCTCTGTTTGAACTGAATATTCCAAATTGTGTGCTTTTGGTTGCCCAAAACTTTGAGAAAAACATTGTAAAGGTCCATTCATTTTCCCAAAATTGACGTAGAATGACTTAACCCACCTAATCAGTGATCCAATTTTCAAAATTTCACCGCTCATTCTCTTCAACCACCATTTCTGAATACCTTCTTGTCCACCATGGCCACCGAACCAAACAATGGACCACAGCCGACAGCCAGCGGATGCTGTGCTCGCAGACTCAAGACTAACTGCTCCTCTAACGCGAGATGCTGAAACAAATAGAGCCTAAATACTGTCCTACTTGTAAATCATCTAACTGCTCCTTTCTTAGTATTGTTGTAAACCCAGAATTGGCAGGTGCTAATTTGTGGTGAAACAATTTTGTGACCCATTTTTCGTAAGATTGGACAATTTCAATGAAACGTTAGCCCATCAAAAAGAAAAGATGGGAATACAACATTTTGATACACCAGACAGGCAACGCTTCTTTAACGACCAAACCACAAGGTTGCTCATTAGTCATCCTGGTCATATCTAGTGAAAGATCTTTGGATCTAGCGGGAACTGAAGAATGTCAGCAAAAGATAAATTAGACGCTTGACAACAAGCTGATTCTAGTCCTAGCGAAACCAGCATTTCTTTACATAGTTCTTACTCGGAAAATATGGTACTAACATGCTCGCAACGCCATGTAATGTAAAGCAGGCTAAAGAGTGACGGTGAGAACTAAAAGATGTGCTAAGAAATACTTTCACCCGAGATAAACAGAAATCTTACGTGATAATACAACAATGCACAAAGTATGTTCTTCATGTTCAACCATTCCAGAAACCACTTGTAACCAGATAATATGAGCATACAAATCATGTATGCCCTGGATGAGCCTTACACATACAAGTCAGGAAACATCGATTTTCAGTCATCATCCTCATCCTCGTCGTCTTCCTCGTCTTCGTCATCCTCCTACAGAAAGTCAAGCCGTGTAAGTTGGAATTGGTTAACTCAAATTAGCAAAAGGGAGCAAGAAAACGTTTGGTTCCAAAAATTCGTGTTAGTCTCTTATTTTCAACATCGTGATCTGAAGCAAGAAAGTGGTTTTTACATTGTAACACAGGAGGTTCTCTCCAGTGAACCTGACTATAAGATTTCTAAGGCATGACAAATAAACCATCTCATGTAGAGGATTTTTTAGTTTCATGGCCATCAGAATGCATAGTTGAGAAAAGCCCCAGTCACAAAACTGTACTTGCAAGGAAATCTGTAAAAATTTGCTATGCGGGAAACTCGAGACAACATGTCTTTGGTTGTTGCCACTGGAAGTTCCAAGGAACATGTTTTCATCGCTTCATTAAAACAGTTCATACCTGTCCCTATGTTGTTTCTTTGGTCACATCACAGGTTAAATTATTCAGCTAATCATGACCGTACTCGACTATCATTGACTTCTTCAATATAGAAATTCTATATCATGAGACAACATATGCAATACTAGAAGACGGAAGTACCTCCCCGCTTTCCTCGTCATCATCATGAACCTCAGATTTCGACTTCTCAGATTCCTCATCAGCATCATCAGTCCTGCTTGCCTGGCAGAAAATATAGCAAAATAACAGAAAAAAGTAAGGGATCTAAGGGGACTACATTGAACATATAAATTACAATGTCAGCATGCTATCGCAACTTATGTTCACCTGCTTCTTGTTATAAGCAGTCATAACCTTTTCATACTCAGTCTTCTTTTTGGCAGCTTTGGCTTCATAGGGAGCTTTTTCCTGCCAAAACCATAAAGAGCACACAAGATCAATAATATGCAAAGCAATTAGCCTTATTTAACCACAATTAACTTGTAGCCACAGATCACAGATGTCTGACTCCTAGATAAGAATAAAACTGAACAATACCTAAATTCATTAAACCCTCGAAACCACTGTGTATAAGACAACAAATTGGACTTACAATAATACATATACAACAACAACAACAGAACCCATGTAGTCTCCAATCATTGGGGGTATGGGCAGATCAAATTGGGTTATCCACAGTGACCTTTCAAGCTTTCATATGAAAAAATCTATAGGAAATTTAAGTCAAAGCTAATCACTAAAATGCTCGTATCTCACTTTAACAATACATCCAAACAGCTCCTATTCAATTTACGATAAGCTTTTTAGCACTTACAGATTTGGACATGGATTTCCATTTCTCTCCACCAGCTTTGCCAACCTTCAAGCACACGATATACATATGAAATTAGTATCTCATTCTTCAAGCTGATCTACGCAATAGATTGTACAACAGAGTGCAAAAACTTAAGCCCGTAAAAAACTTACAGCTGCAACACCCTTCACATTAGGATGTTTTTCCTTGAAGGTCTTTCTAAACTCCTCCCTGAAACATTACAGACTCAAATCAAAGGATATTTCTCAACTACGTAGAAAACCCATAATATAATTTTTACTAATACTGCAAAAGGAGAATCAATTCATACAGGAATACAAAAAATGCGCTGGGAGGCCTTTTGGGCTTGTTGGGGTCTTTCTTGGCTGCCCCGACCTTCTTAGATGGTGGTTTGCTACTCTTCCCAACCTTTCTGAAAAAGAGACACAGATACCATCCATCATTATGACATTCCTGTCACCACTGTATCCACAATTGAAAATACAGTTTAAATGTCAATAGAACTCAATGGACTTAACTCAAAACCGTTTGCCAATAACCTTACATAAACAAAATAATTCATATCCATAAAAACTGAATACCCTTAAAATCTCCACGCATAATTACCAAAATTCATGCCCAAAACATAGCTAACCTGTCGTTGACGGTCTTCAACGCATCCTTGGAGACTTTGTTCACCGCTGCCTTACCTTTGACAGGCTTCATTACTACAAGTAAATTCCTTAATTTTAACAAATATACAGTATGAAACAAGAGTGCTAAATCAACACAGTGATTTGTTCAAGAACATAGCTAGAACTATGCAACAAAAGAGTTTTCAAAGCCAACTATTCATCGTTAGACAAAATGAAGCATTTTTAACAGAACCACAAAAAATAACGATAACAGAAACCATCAAGTACCCAATCATTGGGGTAATCGACGGGAGAGGATTGGAGCCCGACCTAACCTTTGATAATACATGCACAAAGTGACTGCTAGCAGATTACCACCAAAACAGTGACCCCCTGTACCTCCAAGAACCGAGGAGCTAAACGGACGTTTTGTTGCACAACCATGACCCCATTTTTTAGAGAGGGCCGGCCTAGAGACCGAAATCAATTTATGTGCACATTACCATGATACCCTCTTCATAGTCCAGAGCATCGAAAACACATAATTTTAACAGAACTAAATTTCAACATAACTCAAAGTAACCAGCTATCCTAGAAATGCTAACAACTGAACAAGGAAAGGAATTGAGTTAACCAAATCGAACAAAACCAATCAAAAAACAAATGAAACCGAGGAAAACAAATCAGTGATTTATCCTAGAAAATGTTCAGGCAAAACAACAGTGGTCCAGAAATTAAAGCAACAAAATTACATACCTGCAGCTCACATGACAACATAATTAGGCCAAGTTTGAAAATTCAAGCTTTATTTTTTCCGTAATTGACTTCCTTTGTTTAAAAAAAGTTCTTTTCTTTTCTTTCTTTCTTTCTTTTTTTTTTTTTGCAAATCAGTTTTTAGAGGAAACGGAAATTGAAACAATATATAGAAAAAAAATTCAGAAAAAAGAAGGAAAAAAGGCCAAAAAGCTTTTTTTGTTTGATTTGGGTAAAGGATAAAACTATACAACGATATACAGATGCATATGTATCAAAACTTGAAGAAAAGAAACGGATCTAAAGAGAAGAAATACCTTGAAGATCGGCGATCAGGGAGTAAGAAACAGAGCAGAAATGAGATGCGAAGAATAAAACCACAGATGGAGGAAACCTAGAGAGAGAGAGAGAGAGAGGCGACCGAGTGAGTGGAGTAAGAAATGAACTGGATTAAAGTGACCGATTCCAACCGGTAAACGCTTTACAGTTCCGCACCTAAGAGCATCTTCAGGCCTATCCCATTTTTTATTAACCCAAAAATATGGTTCATAGGCCTTGTTTGAATCTCCAATCCTAAGGCTCATTTTCTTCAAACCTACTCTCTCCGGCCTTATTTAATTGTTCACTACAATTTTGTATATATTTTCAATAGTTTATATCTTTTAACATATATTTTTAAAAATATGTAATATAGATCTTGTTTGATAGATCTCAATTTTTTCTATAAGACAATGATTTTAAAAACATATATTATGGATTTTATTTGATAGATCTCAAATTTTTTTATAAGACAATGATTTTAAAAATGTAAAATATAATATATGTCCAGAGATATAAATCGTTAAAAATACACGCAAAATCGTAGAGAACAATTAAATAGAGTTGGAGGAGTAATTTTTAAGGTTTTTTCTTCAAAATTTGGTTCAAAATTGCACGTTTGTCAATACTAAGAAAGTGATATGAGGTATTTAAAAAAAAAGGTACCGATTTGGGTCTCCCATTATTTGGGTAAGAGGGTAGAATTAAAAAAGGATAGGTAAAAAGGGTATGCCATTGGAGATGAATTTTAAGTGATTTTACTTTAAAATTTCGGGTTTGAGTGCAAAAAAACAACAATGCGCCTAGAAACGCTAGGGTCAGGCACATTGGAGATGCTTTAATTTTGGGTCTAAGTGGTTGCCTAAATTTGCATGCGTGTGCATGAGTGAAAGGCCTTTCGAAAATACATTCCAAACTACTCCTACTTAGATTTGCAAGAGTGAAGATAGAAAGCACGAGCACACAATAATAAGAGAGCAAAATATTGCCTGTCATTTTAAAGGATTATGCTACTGCCTCGCCTCAGGAGACTCCGGACTCCGGAGTGATTTTGCACCGGAAAGGGAGAGTTGTGCTATATGTAACGACCATGGGGAAGGGAAATCGTACCGACCGCAACCTGCGGGCCAGGCCGGACGGCAGATCCGAGCCGTCCAAAAATTCTATAAAAAAAAACCGATCAGGCCTTACGCGGGAATCAACGGCATCCAAGGTGTGTAGAGTGTTTGATCCGAGCACCCCTTTTTTGTGTATATACACATATATACAAGAAAAAAGGGTGCTTGGATCAAGCACCCTATACACCTCGGATGCCTTTAATTCTAGCATTGGCCCCATTGGTTTTTTTTTTTAGAATTTTTGGACGGCTCGGATCGGCCGTCTGGTAGCCGGAGACGGCCCGCCAGCGGCCGTCGGTACGATTTCTCTCCCCATGGTCGGTACTCATAGCTTTTCTGCTGGAAAGAAAAGGGTGGTGACCGGGTACAACAAGTTTGGTTTGGGCTACTGACAAAAGTTATAATGTCCGTGCCAATAGCCAATTGCGTTGACACGTGTGGACCTGCAGGCGACTTTTCGTTGAAGTATGACTTCAAATTTTATGGTCTGGAAAATGATTACTGAGTAGGAGTACAGAAATGATTTTCATACCCTTTTTTTTTTTTTAATAATTATTGCACTTTATTTTTTGTTTTTCCGTAAAGTTTTGTATGCATTTTTTCATTAAAAAAACAAGAAAAAGAGTGCCATAGTAAAAAAAATGTGAAAATCATTTTCTTACTACATTTCTAGTTTGGCAAGTGAGTATTTTTAGCAGACCTTTTTATTTTATTACAAAACTGCTAAAAACAAAATTCGAAAATATACTACTATATCTATTCGGAAAAACAAAATTTGAAGTGTTCTTCATATGGTAGATGAAGGAGCTCCAAGGGAAGCTCAACCACGGAGCCCATTTTTATATTGAGGATGCATGCATGTACTTTGACCTTTTTCTCTCTCTTCGCTCTCTTTTTGGCTTCGTTTGTTTCAATGTAAAATATTTTATTTATTTTTCTTTGTTTGGCCGGAAAAAAACAATAGAAAATATTTTTCACAATAAAACGTTTTACTTTATATGATTGAAAATGTTTTTCTCTTAAATTGCCTACAAGTCATTTTTATCTCTTTAGACGCCGGTCTTCTCTCTCGCTTTCTTCACTCCTAGTCTCCTGAAAATTAAAGTATAAAGTGATTATTAATCTTGAATAATGAGAGAGAGAGAGAGAGAGAACATGAGGATGAGAGACAACATGAGGGAAACAGGCAGTTAAACTATAGCCTAGAGCTTTCGATTGTATCTATGACCATGATCTTCTCTTTTGTAAATATGATTTTTTTTCTTTTTTTTTCCCCTTCCTTTCATCGATCATGAGAATATGTATACATACATGTGGAGTATATAAGCGGAGATCATTGACTATGTTCCCATTCCTCCCTTATCCTTTCTTACCTTATTTCTCCTTTTATGTTTTGTTATAGTAAATTTATCTGTGAACCATTATCCTATTTTTCCTTTTATGTTTTGTTATAATAAATTTATATGTGAATCAAACAATAAAAAATACTTTACACAAAAAATATTTTACAATAAAATATTTTACATCGAAACAAACGGGAGCTATATATCTTTTTTATTGTCTTTTTTGTGAATCAAGAGACTTATCCCCTGACCCTCTTTGTCTTTCCATTAGCTCTCTCATATCTCTCTCTCTCTCTCTCTATAACGTCGTAGCAAGTAGCAACAGATAAAAAAAAATGATTATATAATCGAGACCACCTTTTGCTACCTAAAATGGGAAGTTAAAGATATACAAATGGAGAAAAAGGAAGAGGTGGGCTAACTAAAAGTGCGTTCAAATCTAACATTAGGAGTAATTTTGTTGGCGTCGTGCTAACAGAATTTTTATTAATGTTGAGGGGTGAAATAGTAGATTAAGATATCGCGAGAAGAAGTTGCTCAATGCTTTTATTTTTCTACTGTTTTATACTGATTTTTTTAATTTTTTTTTTTTTGTATTTTCGGGATGAATCCTAGAATTAATTGTGCCTATCAAAAAAAAAAAAAAAAACACAACACTGAAACTTACTACAAGATTTATCTATGCGAGCTAGAAAGTTTCGGAGTCACTAGAAAATTTGTACGATGGGTAAATTCAAGACCTGAAGATCGATCGTTTGCGTAATTTGACACCAACACCCATTTATTAGGAAGATTTTCTAGACCAGCTTGTTCAATTGTAAAAACATACTCTCTTTTTGCATGCGTCGGTTTAAAAAAAAAAACCCATGCTTTTTGATGCTTCATGCCCCAATTTTGATTGCGGGCCTTTAAACTAAGTTTACGAGCTACACAAAGCTCTAAACAAGATGGAAGTCCAGTAGAAGTTTAGCAAAACACATCTCCCATCATGGGCCCGAAAGAGGGAGAGAGGGGGGTTTTAAATAACGATAGCAGATTGCGTACGGTAGTATATAGGAATATTATATGATATGTAGTGGAAATTGGGTGTCGTGAGTGTGAATTTTTGGAAATTATTCTTGTGACCGATGCACCTAAAGCGGCCGAGACATGTGTGAATTTTTTTTAGCTCATATATAGTGGAGTGTAATGATACCGAAGGACCGAAAAATTCCTAAGCAGCGGCCAATAAGATACATAGCGGGCCGATATTGAAATCCTAGAGAGAGAGAAAATATCTGCATTCTGCAATGTCAACCACAATATCACGAAAAGAACATGTAGAGAGAGAGAGAGAATATCTGCATTCTGCAATGCCAACCACAACATCGCGAAAGGAACATATTTCCAGCATCCACAAACCAGATAAGGCAGTAGATAAGGCCGAGGCTCTCACACCCGTCAGATGGATACGCTCCAAAATCCAACGGCCACTGTTTCCACACCCCAGATAATGTCCCCTTACTATAACCCAAAGCCAAAAATCACCAAACTCACACACTTCAATTCCCACTATCTTCCCCACCTCAGTAGCGCACATTCCGCAACCATGGCCACCACCACCTCCGCCGCCGCCACGTCATCTTTCCTCGGCACACGCCTCCCTGACGTAAAACAACCCAACAACTCGGGCAGGATCCGGGCATCAGCTCGGATACAAGCCCGGTTCGGATTCGGCAAAAAGAAAGCCCCACCAAAGCGGTCCGTATCGAAAGATACAGACCGCCCGCTATGGTATCCTGGGGCCAAGGCCCCAGAGTACCTAGACGGGAGTCTGGTTGGGGATTACGGGTTTGACCCGTTTGGGCTGGGAAAGCCGGCGGAGTACTTGCAGTTTGATTTGGACTCGTTGGACCAGAACTTGTCGAAGAACTCGGCCGGGGATGTCATAGGGACCCGGTTCGAGACTTCGGACGTGAAGTCGACGCCGTTTCAGCCGTACAGCGAGGTGTTTGGGCTCCAGAGGTTCAGGGAGTGTGAGTTGATCCATGGACGGTGGGCCATGTTGGCTACGCTGGGCGCGCTCACCGTCGAGTGGCTCACCGGTGTCACTTGGCAAGACGCTGGAAAGGTACGTATCCATGCTTTCATAGTTAGTTGTGTCGTATTATTCAACGATATAAGTATCAGATTGGACTATATATACAAGATCGCTATATATGCAAGAAACGATCGATTTTAATAATCGTACCATATCGCAGTTGTTGGATGTATGTCCCTAGTTCTGATTTCGATTCGATCCAGGGTCAGATACACACAGACACTAAAAAGTGCTCGCTGCATTCGTGTTGGACACCGTGCCATTTTGTTACTGCGGGTTACCATACTAAATTTTGTTTCGGCTTTAATTGAACTTCTGCTAGTGAATTATAATTGCCGTGTCGAATCCAAGAAGTAGATAGAGTTAATCAGCAACGAAGGTATTAAAGTTCAATACCTACGGCTGTCTAAAATTTAATTCAAATTAGTCGGCCTATTAGACCGGATACATTACTAAAATGCACTAGCTGGTGGCCACTTTGTTAAAGTAAGCAGCTGAAAAGACTTGCTGATGGTTTTAACGATTCAGGTGGAGCTAATTGACGGATCATCCTACCTGGGCCAGCCACTTCCATTTTCTATCACCACATTGATCTGGATCGAGGTCCTGGTCATCGGCTACATCGAGTTCCAGAGGAACGCCGAGCTCGACCCGGAAAAGAGGCTGTACCCGGGTGGCAGCTTCTTCGACCCGCTTGGCCTGGCGGCCGACCCGGAGAAGAAGGCCACCCTCCAGCTTGCTGAAATCAAGCACGCCCGCCTAGCCATGGTCGGCTTCCTCGGGTTTGCTGTCCAGGCCGCGGCTACCGGGAAAGGCCCGCTCAACAACTGGGCGACCCATCTGAGTGACCCGCTCCACACTACCAT
The DNA here is from genome assembly GCF_030253575.1 of Rhododendron vialii. Taxonomy (NCBI): domain Eukaryota; kingdom Viridiplantae; phylum Streptophyta; class Magnoliopsida; order Ericales; family Ericaceae; genus Rhododendron; species Rhododendron vialii. Next base: position 40,474,421 of record NC_080561.1, on the reverse strand, counting down.
TTTTGACACCTTTGGGTTTTTCTCTTGAGCTCCTTTTCTTTGTATGAATCTGTTCTCTCTCAGTCCCCTACTTGTAAAAACTGTGAAATTTAATGGTTTAACGCTTTCTATTGTCTTGTATTGTGTATTACTCAGTACTACGGACCGGGTAAGGAACCATGTCTACTGTAGTTCGTCGGGTTATGTGGAAGCTATATCGGATCGGATGTAATTACTCTCCTAATGTTTCGAAAAATTCCGATTATGTCAAATAATTGTCTTGATATTTCAATAGTAATCTACTAATTTATAAGGGCATGTTCATAGAGCAATGAACAAGGTCCTCATCAGTTTTTTTTTTTCCTCTTTTGATTACAACCGCAGTTGTCAATTTAGGTAGCTTTAAGAGCATTTCGAACCCATCTCTCACACAATCTCCGTTTTGGAGACTCAAAATGATACTTATATTGAAAAAATAAGTTTAGAGAATGCAACTATCTATACCAAACTCCAATCTACATTTTCATCTCCAAAACATTTCTCCAAATTTTCTGTCAATTGTTTGAGTGTTAAAGTTTTATCAAACGCATTCAATAATAGACTAGGCCCGTTTGATAACAGTGATAGATGGATGAAATTCGTAAGGAGATGCGATTAGGATTGAGATTGATAATGAGAATGGATTAGTAATGAGTATGTTTGTTTGAGATGGGATTGGATGATGGAATTATTAATATCATGTTTGTTTGAGATGAGATTAGATAATGGGATTGGATTGATAGAAGAAATTAGTAATGAGAATATGTTAGGGTTGGGTTGGGATTGGTAATACTATCTCTCCCGGGATATTCATAATACCCCTTAAAGCCCACCTTTCTAGTCCCAAGGGACTAATAATCCTAACCCATTTTGGGTTACCAAATAAAGGATTGGTAGTCCTTTGGGATTGGTAGTCCAATCCCAAGGTTTAATAAGTTTATCAAACGGGGCCTAGGTATAAACGTATTATCCATATCTTCTCAATAATATCAATTTCGTAAAACCGAATCTACAACATTAATTTTAGACAAAATGGAATTAATAGTGTAAGAAACATGTTGTTAGGTTTAGAGTGTCCCCACGGATTTGATTATACAATATCACTTCCTGCAACCGCTCTAAAAAAAGACTTGTGGGTGTGATGTTGAATATCATAAAAGACTTAATTGAAACCCTCCAAAACACCAATTAGTTTTAGGAGAGATGGTGGAAAAGTAGTTCGACAAGTGGTATCAGAGCCAGAAAATTATGGGTTTGAGTCGCGGGAGCGTCATCGTGAGGGAGGAATTTGTTGGGCCTGGATTGCTTGATTTTAGCAGAGATGGTAAAAAAGCGGTCCGACACATATTATTGCTAGTACAATTTGATTTCGAACATAAATTTTATAATGGTGATTTTGGAAAAAGAAAAAAAACAATGGAGATAGGGTTACATTTAGTGGAAGAAGACATTATTGGGAATGAAAATTGAAATTTTAATTTGGAGACCTCAAAATGGAGTTGGATTAAAGAGATTTGATTCTCCAAAATAAAATTTTGGTTCTCCAAAATGGATTTATGGAGATGGGTTGATACTCTTATAGATTGGACCACTTGAACGAAATCAAATACAATAGGAATCTCTATGGGTAACATCGAGGTCAAGATTTGGGACTTAAGGGTTACTCCCTTCAAAGTTTCAAGTTCGAAAACTTCTAAATGTTATCAATTCGTAGAGACCTAGACCATATAAGGTTTTATCCCGATTTTAAATGAGCCTCCACTAAGGGTCATCATCGGGTTGGGCCGGGCCGGGCCAGCCCGCCAAGTTGCTGCCCAAGCCCACCCACGGGCCGGGCCGATCGGGCATTTTCTTTTTGGCGGGCCGGGCTACCTACCATAAATTGAAGCCCAAACCCGGCCCACGGGCTAGCTCAATTGGCAGGCCAAAAGCGGGGCGGGTTTAAATTTCTTTGGGCAAAACTAAACCAAGGGAAAAAAGAAAGAGTTTTGTGGGATTTTGGGCTAATAGGCGGGCCCATTGGCGGGCTTTTGGGAGAGGTACCACCGGCGGGCTCACGGTCCGGGCCGACGAGCGGGCCGAGTAAAAATTCATAGGCCCGAGCCCGCCCATTACAAACTACGGGCCGGGCTAGCCTGCCTGTTTTACGGGCTCGGGCCGAGTAAAAGCCCGACGGGCTTTGGGCGGGTCGCGGGCCTTCGGGCTAAATGATGACCCTTAGCCTCCACTAGTGAATTATAGGATTAGGTTCTCAGTTGCTATGAGATGCGCGTAAATTTGTCGAGACATCATGAGCTATAAGAAATCGGATAGGTGGGTACAAATTTGTGCAAGTCGGTACGTTGGTGACCGCATTGAAAACACAATGTATACTCGAAGGACCAGAATCATATTTTATCTTTCTTCCATCTCATCCTTCCCTTGAGCCCTAATTAGAACTTCTCTCCGTACTCTCTTTCCGAGCCACCGCCTGCCACCAGTTATCGCCGTCCCCATTCCTCACTGCCGCAGTCTATCGAAAAGTCCCCGACTTTCTCTCTCTCTCCGGTTTTCGTTTCAACACAGCTGCGTCAGTAGGGCCGTCGTAGCACTGCCTCTGTTACCCGTAAGTTCTCGCACTACTCTTTCCATATGATCTGTACTGTCTAACTTAATCAATGACTGCACTTATGTTGCGCCTGGTTTATAATTCAGATGAAATAATTTGTTTTGAAGTTCAGTTGAATCTAGTCTTTGAATGAATGATTGAAATAAGTCAAGTTGCAGCCACCGGCACGTATTTAATTACCATATATTAATATCAGTTTAAGTACTTACGAGACGTTGGGCACACACGCCGTGTGTGAATACGTGGGGTGTGGGAGCGGGTAGTTGAGCTCGAGTGGTTTTACTGCTTTGCCCTAACAGTTTGATTCATGTGATAATAAAAGTAATTGTAAAGTCTGTTTTTTTATCATGACAATGTTGGAAATCACTTTTCGTGACACAGTTTGGAAGATTTGGTCACGCCATTGGTGTTCCCCTTTCTATGTTAGAATCGATGTTGTTGATAGAAAATATGTATGTCTATATGTAGCAAAAACTTTGGTGGGTTTTATGAAAGAGCAACCGCATTGCTAAAATCGATCATCATAAACTGAACATTTCTCTTGAAAAATATCTTCTTTTTTTTCTTCTTGAAATTGTAAAATCTGTATGACCTCAGGCATACCCATTGTATTTGGACAATAAAGGGTAAAGCCTAAAGCCTATAGAAGTACAAAAAATCTTGGAAGGAGACTTCTATGTTCTTGCTATATAGGAGTAATTTAGAAAGAAAGAAACTTAGAATAAGATTGAACTCGAAGTGTTTTCCATGTCATTGCTCATGTTGGGTGTATCAGAAAGAGGTAGGCATTGTTTTCGGAATGTTGGTTCCATATTCAAATATCCGTTTGTATGTTGGAAGTTTATATGGCCAATATAGTACACAACAAGGGAGGGAATCAAAATATTTTGCATGCCTCCTATATCCAGTGGAGGAAATAGCAGTACACTTTGTTTTTAAAGGGGGGAGAATGAATATGGCAATTTTCTAGCGTTCTTCTTCTTTGCCCCTCTCTCTTGTTGATTCAAATTGATTTTTACTAATCTATTCTCCATCTTCAAATAGGATATTAGGGGTTTATGATTGGAAAATTTGGGCTTGTTAAACGTGTCATAATTTTGACCAAAATGGTATATGTTATTTTACTGGAAATTTGGTTTGGGTGCTGCTCATGTTTTAAAGCATAGACTATCGTCAAAGATGTTTCAGAGTTTCTGTATGTTCCAGAATGTAAAATTTTCACTGCAAACCAACTGGTTGGTAGAACTTCTGTTAAGTAATTTCCGTAAACACTTGTCTTCACAAATCTCTGGCCCAAACATGGGACAGGATTAGAGGAAACCTTTGTATCAGCTGGATATAATACCAAATCCTATCCAGAGAAATATTATCCTATTCCATATATGGCCCATCCGCCCAAGATCTTTACACCCACATGGGCCACATAATACTCTGAGAAGATTTGACTTTCTAGGTATGGCTTTCTCATCTAAGTAGAGAATGCAGGTTTGCTTGAAATAAGTTTCGAAATAGCTATAGGTTGGAGTCAATAAGAAACTAATGAGTTTCTTGACTGGTTAAGAAATGCACATTTTTGTTTCATATAAGTAAAAAACTGAGATGACATTTCACTATAAAACAAAACACTGCAAATAACTGCTCTTATAATTAATATTTTGACATCTTTTATGCAGATGAGTTACTTCTTTGCACGGCACACTTTTTTGTGCAAATATTGATATGGGAACCCAAAATCTTCTGTGGGGTTTTGCTAAGAAGTGCTTCACGTGTGGGCTTGTAGCACTTACAATTTCAGATCGTTATGCCAGTATCGTTCCTGTTCGAGGTGCCTCTATGTCTCCCACCTTCAATCCCCGTAGCAGCTCTTCTGTGGGGTCATTTGGTAACATTTTAACACTCTGACCGAGTTACTCACTACAAAGCAAAATTTGTTACATCTATTATGGATACATGGCTGCAGATGACAGAGTTTTGGTGGAGAAATTTTGCCTTCAAAAGTACCAATTTTCTCATGGTGATGTGGTAGTTTTCTGGTAAGTTTTACTTGCTTCTGTTTGATAGCTCTTGTGCATTTTTTGGTGTCATCTGTAGACTGTAGGGTATGAAGTACATAACTTCTATGGTTGTTAACTTGTATTCGGAGTTTTTTGCCAAGTAGAATCCCAGTTTCTTTGTGAAAGTAATTTTTGTTAAGTGGTGGTCTGGGTATGCTAGTTAGGTTGCTTAAAACTGAGCTGGATGTGCTTGTAAAAGTTCATGCGTACCATTAATCCCGTGACTTGTATCAATTACTGACATCGAACGTTCATCATTACTAGGGTTGACGTATGTGAGAGTCACAAAGCTTATAATATACTTTGTATGGACATGAGCATATAATGCACCCTTCTCCCTATCCGACAGGTCTCTAGTTTGTACCTTTTTGGTTTGTGTGATCAGAGCAAGTTTTGGTACTTGATTTTCTATGTATGCATGAGATATGATACTTATGCAAAATTCAATGTCAGTATTTATTGCGATGTTGTGATATCTTTTGCAGCTCTCCTAGTGACCACAAGGAGAAACACGTAAAGAGAATAGTTGCCTTGCCAGGTGACTGGATGTCAAGTCCATATTCATATGATGTTCAAAGGGTTCCAGAAGGCCACTGTTGGGTTGAGGGAGATAATTTTGCTTCCAGCATGGATTCAAGATCCTTTGGCTCAGTATGTTACCCCTCTCTCATTCTAGTATCGGTTAACCGAGGTTATTCCCATTAGTGGTAATAGACCTATGTATTTCACATATTTACCTTGTTATGAATGTGCAAGTCTGATAGCCCTATAGTTTACAGATATTGGATGGTATTTGTGGAGCAATATAGGTAAACTCTGCATATTGTAATAAGCTAAAGTAAGCTTGACGAGGTCTTATAGAGAAGTGGTGATTGCTTAACTCGCTAATATGTAAGAGTACCTGAAGATCTGGGATTCATTTCCGCTCAAGCCCCTTTTGTTCATAAGTTATAATTCGTATCATGTAAGGGCAGTATATAGTTTGTGAAGTACATGAGACAATTCAGTGTATGAAGATTGCCAAATACGTTGTCTTTTATATAATATAATGGACATCCAGGCTGGATGATCCAGCATTCTCTGCACAAGGAGCAGGGATTTGTGACAAGCTAGAATTGGAAAAGATAAAGCTTCAAATCTTTGGTGTTTGTAGAACAGTATCTCCTTTATATCAATGTATGCAGCGAATTTTATGCAGTTTTTATTTTTAACATTAGAAGTTGCTGATTTTATCATATTGGCAGATTCCTTTGGGTTTGGTTCAAGGCCGGGTTACCCACATTGTATGGCCTCCCCAGAGAGTTGGGAAAGTGGCGACTAGAGTTCCTCAAGACAGACTTCCCTTGTGAAACTATTTTTCAACGGCAGGTTTCTCTTCGTCAAGAAAATTTATTACTTGATTGATTTTTATTCTGAGCATTTGCTAGAGGTGCCATTTTTGGTTGTACCAAGCTTAATTTGTTTCGTCTCTGAGTTTTCCTTCTGTACCTTTAGACCATGATGTTAAGCTTATGGCAGTCGTCTCTGAATTTTGACATGATTCATTATTTCTTTTACACTCGTGGATGCATATGTGGATTCTTTTATATGAACCGAATATTTGCAAGTGCTTCTTTATTTTTAATTTTTTTGTTGAATTCGTTTTTACTCCCTTCAAGTTAATGTTGTTTGTTGTGGCCAAATTTGTGATATTTTGCGAATTGCGGAAGTGTAAACTTGCCAAACCGTTGCCACTGCAATCAGCTCTCCAACCCCCTCGGGCAACTGTCAACGTTACGCCTGATCTGTTCAAAACTCTCTGAGGGCTGTGAGTTACCATGGATGGAGGGAGAAGAGGACGAGGAGCATCTTTGCGGGTGCGGCGTTGGCATGACATTACAGAGGGAAAAAAACTGGAATCGGAACTTCACATTGGTGATACTGTAGTTTTAGATGCCATATGGGAGGTTGTTTAATCATGGAAATTTGTTGAAATCTGTATAATCTCCTTGTTTTCATAGACCTAACATAAGTACTTATTGTCTTGATTTCATTCAACATTGTTTTTACACTGTTTGGAAGGTGTGGAAAAAAAAAAAAAAAGAGGAAGAAAATTAATTATCAGAGAAAATGCAGAGAAAGTTGATTATGGTTATTTTCTTCTCTTGCTTTCTTGAGGTTCCAAATTTTTTTCTTTCGCCGATCAAAAAATTATTTTCTTTCTTTTCCTATGTTCTGAACAAAGCACGTGTGTGATTTTTCCACTTTTCTGCTGATCGTTGCTCCTTGATTGCAAACCAATAGTAAGGGAGGAGCTGTGAGGCAATCTGATCAAATTATCGAAGAGTAACGCTAGGTATTCAAACACAAATGTGTCAGAAATTATTTGAGATACGCATAATCTCCTTATTATAATTATTTGAGATACGCATAATCTCCTTATTATGTCGCAAGATCTACATGGATTAAACAATTACTTCATATAAGTACATTTGTCTCCGGATCAATGCACAAAATCTGTGTCGTTAACCGAATTGTGATTATTTTTAAATGCGTACATACAAGAAAGCTTATTGAAAAATTCTAACTGCAAAAAAAATTACTCGGAAACTATTCTGAAAGAGCAAATCAATGGTACAGATTCACTTTGAATTGTATATGTACCGTTGATTTGTCCATTCGAAATAATTTCCTGGTTGATTTCTTTTGTATCTACCACTGCTCCGGCTTATTTCCTACCTTTGAAAAAGTTCGAGATAGAAAGTGTTAGTGGAGAAGGAACGTAAGTGGAAACGGAAGTGTAACATTTTGGCGCAAAACGTGGGAGTCATGTTTAACCAGAACTCTTCTCTCTCTCTCTCTCTCTCTCTCTCTCTCTATTATAAATAGACGCGGGTTTCAGGCGGTTTGTGACGATGATAGCCGGTTTGTGCTCTCTCTCTCTCTCTCTCTCTCTCTCTCTCTCTCTCTACTCTCTTATTAACTCCTGGTAAGCCCATCATGGAATCTGAAATCATCTCGTTATATCTCTCGTATCTCATCTTTTTCTACATGATTAATCCTCCTTTGTAATGGGTATATGCGTTGTTTTGGTTATCGATTATTGGTTTTGCTTGATCTGATCGGTAATTTCACTCTTACGTTGGGTGGGTTAATTCTTAATCAAATATTCGTGTATCTGTAAATTTTCTGATGAGGAGATCGTTTTCTATTCTTTTTGTTTTTTGAAGAGAGTGTTTGATTCTGGACATGGGTAGACCTTTTCTGATCAAACTTGAAGGGAACCTATATAGCTGCAAGCACTGCCAGACCCATTTCGCTCTCTCGGAGGACATCCTTTCTAAGGTTCCCACATCTCTCTCTCTCTCTCTCTCTCTCTCTCTCTCTCTGTGTGTGTGTGTACATCTCCCTCTCTCTCTCTCTCTCTCTCTCTGTCTCTCTCTGTGTGTGTGTAATGTGTTATAACTCACATATCTATGCCTGTGCCAGTGTCCATTACCGTTTGAGTTTTTAACCCATTACTATTAAATTGAGAAATAAAATAAAAATTGGATTGGAGTAGGATCCTCTCCAGATTAAAATATCGTACTCCAGGTAACAATTGTTCCTTGGGTGATATTTTCAGGAAAAAGAAAACACAGTTTTTCAGAGTCAGAGTCTAAGTTTGGAATTAAGTTACGTAAAATGGTCAATAAAGCTAAATGTATGGATCAGATCATCAGATTCACTTTGAGTTGGATTATGAGCCCTATTACTTTTTTGAACAGGGATAATGACCCGTATTACACTAAGGTTGAATCTACACTTTACATTGTCTTTCTGGATTCCTTTCTGTGGTTTAATTTTGTTTCAACGATTATGGTGATCGACTTCAGTTCTGCAATTTGATTAGGCCACTTAGAGCATCTCCATCTTTGCTTCAAATTTGGAGATGTTAACATTGCAAACCTGTTGAATGGAATCTGAGATGCCTTTAATCAATACCCATTAAAAGCAAATATCATTTTCCTAACTTCATCAAGAGCCTTCCTGGTGCAGGTGATGAGTAACACTCGGATTACCATGACTATGATATCGGTGTCTCTGTGTGTGCCTCTACGCGTGTTTCTATGCACACTCTTAAGTAATTTGTTCTAATTTACTTGCTTTGGCTGAAATTTGAATGCCTTTGAAACCATATAGACTAGTCATATTGGTTTTACCAATTGTTATTTTTGCATCTTAGTCTCCTTATGAGGCTTTTTGCATAATCCCTTCGAAACACAATTTTAGTTCTCTTTGGGAGTACTGAATTTTTAGGAGGACCTGCATTTGATGCCCCAAAAGTCAAACGAAGAAGTATTCAAAATTGTCCCTTTATCCCAAGTTTTCAAAGTGCTCATATCAATTTCGTGAAAGATATTTATTGAGAAGCTACACAGGTTTGGCTTCGACTTGTTAAAGTGGACACATGTTTTGGGACATCCCAATATGCAAAGTGGACACATGTTTTGGGACATCCCAATATGCAAAGATGGAGGGGATTAATATGCTAATAACTAACCCTATTGAAATATTTGTGAGGGGATTAATAATGCCACATGCCAAAGGTATTGTATATCTCGTATTTCATGGGATATTAGGGATATTTAGTTCTAGACGCAGAAGTTTTGGCCGTACACGAGATATTTGTCCTATTGAATTTAGTCTAGTTACTCCAAAATCCAAATCCCTGTTTTAATCCAGACAAACTAACACAGCCAATGAATATTGCAATTCAAGTATCACCTGGGGAGATCCATTCGTCAATCATTGGCGCACTGTGGACCAGCTTATGTTCTGTTCATTGTTATTTCCTTCCTTTTTAGGTAATTTAAGAATGCTTCCATGTACAGCAGGAAGTTTTTGCTTCCTCATAGTTCAACTTATTTTCATAGAAACTTTGGGATCTGTATAAATTTGTTCATCTTCGAGATGCTGTTGGTGGTCCTTATGACTAATGAGGCCTGTTAGTACTTCTTGTAACTTGATGGGCACAAATCCTAACCTAGTGCTTTCTGTGCTTCCAGTCATTCCACTGCAGGTATGGAAAGGCTTATCTCTTCAATAATGTGTAAGTGTCCTTTGATTCCAGTGCTCCGTGTTCAATTAATACTGCGCCTATAACTCGTAGATTACTGGTAACTAGGGCCAATGTTACATGGACTCAGGAACGGATGTCAGGTGTGGTATGGTCCAAGTATCGGATTCATCTAAGTTTTACTTTACGGATATGGGGACACACTGGTATATTTAAAATCATTAGTATATAATGTCTACTTTTATCCGAAATGGGTGTTTACTTAGCTACTTGGACCTTTTCATTCATATTACAGGAGTTATGTGCATTTCTAGTTAGAGTTTGACTTGGAAAATATGTTCCCCAAGTTATAATCCAACTAAACATGTCCGACATGGATTTCTTACCCTTATCCGAGTGTCAGACACTTGTACTTCTAAAATTTGAAGGACTCATGTAACATAGACTAGGACCTTCTTGAATTTTGATGTCTAATGATTGTATACTTGCATCTGCAGTGCATGAATGGATAGTTTTATGTGATCTGTTTTTGCTTGTCAAAATTTCTACTCCCTCATAGTTGCTAGAATTCCTTGCAGTCAAGTGGTTATATTGTTGTAAAAGGCATCAAATGATTTCTCAATTTTGATAGTGTGAATGTCAATGTTGGAGAGAAAGAAGAGAGGATGATGATGACTGGAATGCATACCGTCGTTGACATATTCTGTGTTGGATGTGGCTCAATTGTGGGGTGGAAATATGTAAGACTGCATTTGTTTTTTGATGCAGCTTTTGGTCTCTTTGTTCTATTGCCTTATGTATCTGTTTGTGACCTTTAGGAGGCTGCTTATGAGAAGAGCCAAAAGTACAAGGAAGGGAAATTCATTATCGAGAGGTGCAAAAATGATTTGTGCCTATTTGTTTTTCTTTACGCTTTCTTAGAAAAACTTGTTTTACTGGGAGAATCACCCCATATTTTAAAGGAATTTTTGGTGAAAGAACCCTTTTTGCTTAAAGAAAACACTGATTACATGGTTTCAAATTCTTCAACATCGTTTTCACTTAACAATATATACAAAAAAAAAAAATAGTGAGTGTTTATGTTTTCAAAATTGTGTTTTTGAATACTTGCTGTTGAAAACTGATTCTATAATTTTACACTGTACATTGCCATTTTTGTTGAGTTATTTCTGCTGCTTTTCTTTTACAGGTTCAAAGTCTTAGGTCCCGATGGAAGCCTCTATATACTCAGCCCCGAAGCTCAGGCGGGTGGAAGCGATGTTGATGATCCTTGATTGGACTTTTTTTAGATTAACCATTCCCGATTCATGAGTTGATACTGTACATTCTCTGCACCTTCCCATTTTTGTTCTACACCCCTAGTTTAGATCTTGTTTTTGGTATTTATACCAGTTCGCAAAGCTCAATTAGTGGCTTCTCTTATGCAAGATTTTCTTAGATGCCTCTCAATATTCTCGTTCAGGTAGATTTTCCAATGATTTCTCTGAGTCATCTGATGTTTGGATGATGAGTCTTGGTTTCTATTTCCTGGTTGTTTCCCCATTGTGACCTGGTGGTCACGAGTTCGAGTCGAATAGTCTCTCCGCTTGGGGGATAAGATTGTGTACATCCAATTCTTTTCGCTGCAGTATCGGGACCTGGTCAGGGTCTCTTATTCAGTGGTGGTTTAGTTTGCAGTTTCTCATTTGCTCCCTAGCACTCAGGCCCAGCACAATATTGTGCATTGGACTGCAGCAGTGCTACTTGCTAGGCAACCACAAAATAGCCTCACGAACAGTGCCAAAATTGAAATTTTCTTGTCCGATGTTCAGTTGAGTGTGGTTTTGGAATAATTGAAAAAGGACAGTAATTTTCGGTCTCCACAAATTATTACAGCATCTGCACAATAGCAAAGAAAAAAAAAGAAAAAAAACTATCTTGCACTCCAAAAGTCGAGTGCGAAAATTAATCTCTGTATGCAATTGATTTTCACTCCCCACTTTTGGAGTGTAGATTAATTTGTGGAGGGCTAAAATCAATTCTCTTGAAAATTCATTATTTGGGCTCTGTAGAAGATGACCATCTTTTTCCGTGTGACGATGGTGCTCGAGTCTTTGTCCCAAATAATTTATTAGAAGTCGGCCTGGGATTTAGGGGTTTGCTCTTTTCTAAAGTTTCAGGTTCGAAACCTCTCAAGTGTTATCAACTCCTTTGCGGTTGTTGGAGGTTTTTCCAGTCGTTAATTTTAGAGTCCCAAGATTAGTCAAGGTGTGAACAAGCTTGTCCAGACCACCTGATTATAAACAAATAAATATTCATCGGATACATGTACAGGTGGACAATCTGTCTTTTCTTGGTCATATTTCCAATTGCCAAAAAAAGAAAAGGCAAAAAAAGGGACTCGTTCTCTCCTCTTTTCCCTTTTCTAATCCGATCACCGATAACTGGTTACAAGTATGACCGGATTCATCATGGATTAAGAGATGCTGTCAAAGCGGGGGTGTTTGATAGCAGTGCTGAGCAGCCGATCTGGTTGTTCATCTCGGAAATCGACAGTTGATCATATGTTGGAAAACATACACATGTATCGATCAAGCGGCCACCGTTACAAAAGGAAAAAAAAAAGGCCACCGTAAACCATAGTACCGTTACACTTTAAAGGGGTGTGTATTGAAGACTTTCCCACCGTTTACTTATCGATTTAATGTTTCACACCTTTGATTCTTATAAAATGAATGTCTCGAATCATCGATTTGCTCTTTATATGTCCTCATAAATCGAACTGAAACATGCATAAAGGGAAGTGAGATCCGAATTCTAAGGACTGGCTTTCAAATTATTGAATTTGACTCGTCCTTCCCGAGGAATCAAACATGGAAACAACTCTTCGTTTGAGTCTGGCATCTTTTGAAAGAAAAAGCAAAAGAAGTTGAAAGAAATTTGAATTAAAGGCATGAACATGTTCTCCCTTGGGATTGGTTAATTGTTTTACTTACATTTTTCTCTCTCAGTCCAAGAGATGGGTCGAAGTGTTCTTTTTGCTCTCTCCCCAAAAATTGATCAGTTTCCCAAAGTGGGTTTACTCTAGATTCTGAGTACACATAATCCACCTCTAGTCTAGTTCTGAACTGTAGTTCCCGGCGTCAAACGTGGGACTAGCTAATTCTGAAGAGCATGTGGCCCGCATGTTTCCTTGTATCGTGGGTCGGGGATTATAATCTTACCATCAAACATGCCCGGACTTTTTTTTTTTTTTTGAACGGCAAGTACACATACTTCTGGTTACCAGGTTCTAAAGCGTCGAGCTATAGGAAAAAAATTTGCAAGCGGTTCTATTCTAGCCTAGTTTAGGGGATGGGATGAAGTGGGTACTTTCATCAGCATTAACATTTAGGGGTACAAACTTACCGAAAGAAAAAAAAAAAAAAAACATTGAGGGGCACAAATTGCTATCACATGAGCTCGCCAGCATTGTGCGTAGAGCTATGATTTGAATTAATGCATAATTGGTTTGCCAAGATAAAGTCCAAAAAAACCAAGAGATTAGCTAACCTGTAATATGCGAAGTGCTTCATCATGGGGTATGATATTAGGTTGATTTGAATGATTTGTTGCATATTTGCAGTCTGAGAAAGTCTACTGCCATAAAAGTTTCTATGATATGTTGACGCTGCACTAACTGGCAATCAACTGAATAATTATTTTACAATCACCAATCACGAGTGTCACGTTCACAAATTATGTATACATTGTTGTGTAGGTGAACTTGCTCTATTATTTCCTTATTTTTTTTTCACACTATATGCAACTAACCAAGATTAATAAAGAATTTCACAGAGTAGTTACTAGAAGTAGGTATATGTTGAAGTTGGATTTTGAATTTTGAATTTAATACCATTAAATGTACTGTTAAATCCTTTCAAAAAACTTACTACAGCAGAAAGTGAATTATTGAATTTCACTTTAGGCCTTGGACGACAGTTGTAAATACATGATCCATTATTTGGTTTGTCAAAATCCTCTCAAGTCAGAATAATTGGTTATCTACGTGGGACTATTTAAACCATGGTTCTTGCCAATTCCAATACTTACGGGTTTAGGTTCCGTTTCAGAATACCTTCTTAAACAATAATATAGTGCGATTGAGGTAAGGGTGTAAACGGTTCGGTTAGGTATTTTTTTGGGTTGGCTCAAACTAAAACCGGACCGAATCGTTTACCCCTAAAAACCAAATCAAATCACCGGTTTGGTCCTCTTTTTATTTTCGGTTTGTTTTAACTGGTTTTTTCCCCCCTCCTAGGTTAAGGTGAAAATAAAGTAAAAAACTATCCTAATATATGTTTTCTATTGTATATTTTGTTTATCTGTTTTCAACCGTGTCTTTCGACGAAAATTTACATTCATTAGACATCTTTAGATGGATAATTCAAAACTAGCCAACTCCCAATGCACGGTAGTTGATTCGATGCATGTTTACATTCCAAGAAAACCTAGTACTACCACAACTGTGCATAATACGTTGACGCTGAACTAATCAAAAACTGAATGAATAATTATTTTACAATCATCAATTATGTGGTGTCGCATTCACACATTGTACAAATTGTTGTTGAGTTGCAATTAACCTAGATTAATACTCCGTACTAAAGAATATCCAAAAGTAGTCACTAGAAGAAGTTTATCAATGTTGCAGTAGTATTTTGAAATTTGAACTTCAGATGTAATTAAATGGGCTATCTTGGATTTTGAATTTAATACTCCTACCATTACAAATGTACTGTAAAAGCCTTCCAAAAAGTTAGAGCAGAAAGTTGGAGTATATTAAATTGAACTTGATCAGTTTAGGACTTGGACGGCAATGGGTTCCCTTATTTTTTATAAATAAAATCCTCTGAAGTAAAAAGTTGGTTAAAGGAACATATACATATGGAAAATTTTAAAATCAGCTCAATGGGCTGACAATAGTGAGTGTGTGAATGTGTATTAAAGGGTATAAAAAGTATATAAAATATGTATTTTTCTCGTCTTCTAGTATGTTTATCGTCAACCCAGTGGGCTGACAATAGCAAGACCGTATACATATACAGTATATGTCAAAAGTTCCTAGTTATATTTTGAAAATTGGGCCAGTGAGCGAACCGCACCAGTTTTCAAAATCTTACCACTTCTCTTCTCTGGTTCACTTGAGCCCGAGCATAGATCGGTCAACGGTCTAATCGGTTGGACTGGCTGGTTTGGTTCGATATTCAAAACATTGGTTTTTAAATTCCATTATACGTATATATATATGTATGTATGTATACATGTTATAAGTCCGTCATATTTTGTTTATCTGTCTTTAATTGCGCCTGTCAGAAAAACAAAAAATGTCATTGGAGACAATTGTACATTTACTTATAAAATTTTAAAAAATAAGTAATTCAAAAGTAGTTAAATCAAACTCATTAGACGGCAATGGGTAATTTTTTTTAATCCATAGCATGATACGACTTTTAAAGATAAAGTAATAAAGCCAAAAGTTATCTTATTTACTTACTTATATTTTAAACCCAACATATTGGATAAAGTAACATATTTTGATTCTCCTCGGGGATTATTCTTGTTTTGTCCTTTAGGGACATAAGTTGACTATAAAATTGAAAAAGAGAGGGCAATTTACACCAACCTCCTCTGAGATTTTTGACAAATACACTGCGCCCCTAACCTTTAAACCAATTACACCGATCTCCCTCAGGCTTGTGTTAAATTTGTGGATTTCAAGCTATGATCTTAAAGAAAAAGAGGTTCGTGTAGCTCCCACCCTCAGTCTTGTGTTAAATTTGTGGATTTCAAGTTACGATCTTAAAGGAAAAGAGGTTCGTGTAGCTCCCATTTTGCCATTAAATTTTTCATTAAATCTTTGCACTCCCATGTTGCCCTCAAGAAAATAATTTCCTTTGGTCCTAAAAAGTCAAAGTTACAATCAAATCAATTTACCCTCCAACCATTTTATTTCCAAAAAGCTTCAATTCCTTTCGTATGGATTTCCCGGGAGGAACTTAAGGGCAAAATAGGAGTTACACAAGGTTTTTTCTCTTAAGGTCATTAACTTGGACTGCACAAATCTAATGAAAGGCTAACGGAGTGGACCTAATTGATCTACGTTATTCGCATTAAGGGCGGCCGGTGTAATTAGTTGAAAGATTGGGGCCTTTGGTATTAGCAAGAAACCTCAAGGGAGGTTGGTGTAAAAAAATACTATTTCAAATCTTCGCATTGTTTAAGGAAACTGTCAGAAACATACAGAGAGAAACCTTCGTCAAAGGAATCAGTAGAAAACCAAACAAACAGCAAACAGACTGTTATTAGCAATCAACTTCCTCGTCTTTCCCCCCACATCTCTCTCTCTCTCTCTCTCTCTCTAGATCGCTTCTGTTCATCTTCAATCCACCTCCAAAGATTCAAACGTCTGTACAGAGCACCTCTGCTTACATTTATCAGCACTGCTTTTTCCATCAATGGCTGTAAGTTCTACAACAAACCCACAAC
The DNA here is from genome assembly GCF_030253575.1 of Rhododendron vialii. Classification (NCBI taxonomy): domain Eukaryota; kingdom Viridiplantae; phylum Streptophyta; class Magnoliopsida; order Ericales; family Ericaceae; genus Rhododendron; species Rhododendron vialii. The sequence continues at coordinate 40,458,196 of NC_080561.1, read as the reverse complement.
TCAAATCTCTCTCTCTCTCTCTCTCTCTCTCTCTCTCTCTATATATATATATATATATACACACACACACACACACACACACACACATGTATACGTATAGATATATTAGCTTGTGTAAGTGTGCTAAAGCAACTACATACTTGAGCTCAGCTGAAATCGACTCGAACGAAAAACAAGTCAATCTCTGATGCGTTGTTTGTAACTTGTCAAGTTTTCAACTAAGTTTGAATAACTTTGTGGCCTGTGTAGATATGTAGCGCGCATGTTTGAAAGAAATGTTGATGTAAGAATCTTCCTTGGAAAAAAGGGTGTTGCTTTAAATCTAATTTCTGATGGAGAGATCTCATTTGTGATATAGTTCAACCAAATATTGCAACTTTATCACTTCTGTCTTTTATTCAGATCCAAGGAGAAATCTCACAATTCTTTTGGTTCAAATGCTATCATGTCTTTGGATTTGTTGAGCTCATGTTTTGTGTGCAAGGCTGAAGATCTGTAGAGGATTGTATTAAATTAGACTTGGGATTAGCCATAGCCCTTTTCTTGGATATACCAACTATCACCTATATATATACCTTTTTATTTTTATTTTGTATAGCTCTGAATTTTAGCAGAAAAGATAGTGATTTGGTAAGGGGATATACACTGAGGTTGGGGTATTTGAGTGATTGTAAAATCTCCTCCATAATACAAATTCGCTGCCTGTGGAGTAAGCAATTGCCAAACCACGTGAATATTGTCGTTTCTGTGTGTTTGTGTTTGGGTGTGTATGTGTGTTTTGGGTGCCTTGGGGTGTTGTACCAGTCTAGAGGGATTTGACATACATTCTTTTTCATATGGGAGAACTTTGTTTTGGTTTAGTTTGGAATTCAGTAAAAAATGCGTAGGAATCTGTTTTTACGATGTGGTCATTAGAAATTTAGAAGTAGTAATTGTGAAGTGGTGGAATCCCAAATGCAGGCATCCGTACAGTGTAGGAGCATTGGGATGGTGATGAAGGAGGTGGACGATGATGTGGAATTTTCCCTCGACTTGTGGAGCCACGAGAACAAGACCAGCCAAAATTTTCTTCAGGATCCAAATGATTTCAGTGATCAATTCGGTATTGTGAAGAATCAACTGCTTTTAGGTCACCTGTTTTAGTTTCTCATAAATTGGCTCTAATCTGATTTCAAATCTGAGAAAGAGAGACTTTTGTTTTGTTTTCTTTTTTTGTTCTTGAGTTGGTATTGATGGGTTACTAGTATTTTTTGGATGCAGGATCTATGCGGGAGAACTCTTTGACGCAAGGTATAACATCAACATTGCTTGAACAGAAGAGCGGTGCTGATGATTTCCTGACCTCCAAAAGTGATAAAACAGATTATGAGTGGTATAGTTATAACAATTCACAGATTTCCTGTATCTTGATTGAATCTTTGTATTCTGTTTGACTTAATGGTTATGCAACATTAGCACGCGTGAGCATTGTTTTATGTGTGCAACTGCAAATTAAAAATTTTACATCGAACCATATGAGAGCAGTCCAAATATCATCCAAAGATTTGGTTAAACCGTATCATAACGCGGCATGAACTTATTGGGAGAAGTAGATTTCTTGCCTTGGAGGGTTAGTTGGATGTTGTGCCACTTGTCTTCTAAAATGTAAAGACTCTGACGACGTCTGAGTTGTGTATCTCAATGATTGTCACTAGAGTACCTGAGAAAATTAAGCTGCTGAGCAAAAAATGAAGAAAATTAAGCATGTACCAATCAATCCCATTGGGTCCTGAAATTGACTGTTGTGTTCTCCGATTAAGTTGGAAAATATTTTTTTGTATGACCACAATTATGCCAACACTTGCAGCGTAGGATGCCTTTTTTTACTTTTGATTTCCTATGAATTTTCGCAATTGATTCTCGCAGTACATTTTTTAAGGAAACGGAACAAATTGATTGAATCACACCTTTGATCACAATGCATGTCAACGAGTCAAGAAATAGCCTAATATTCTGCCACCCAAACAATGTAGAGGTCCACTTTTTTTTTTGATCAGCCATGTAGAGTTCCACATTTTCATGGAAGTTGTGGATGCCTTCTTTTTTCATCAACTACATTCCCTTCGAAGCCAATATGATTTTTATGGCCAGAGACCTGATCACACAGTGACACAGATAGCTGTTATGATACAATCAATATTGCTTTCCATCAGCTTCGGATCCTTCTGTTAGTCTGGCAAAATCACCTTTTGCTGGTTGCTGATTACTTGAAGTCATTGTGTATTCAGGCTTCTTACAGCATCTGGAAACCCAATGTTTCCCTCATTGGAGACAGAAATGGAAAAAATTGCAACGGGTGAGTTTGGTATTTCGGGAAGTCATCATGCTGTTCCAGAGTCTGAGGTAAGGACTCCTGATGAATCACTCTCTGAATTTTTTTGCCTGGGATTGTTTCCAGTTTACTTAGAATGTAGAGCGTCTTGATCATTTATGTCTCATATTTTGCAAACTCATGTGGTGCTATTCTCAATTTCTTGTGTTGCAGCTGGCTAATCCCCCTGCAGAACCAGCTCCGAGTAAAAATGAAGCATCCAGTCAACCAGGTTTATCCACTGGTTCAAACGCTTCCATGGCTGCAAATAAACGACCATCTTCAACGGGGGGACTAAAATCAGCTGCTTCTAGATCTGCAACACCTTCTAGATCTGCAACACCAACTGGGCGATCCACATTACCCGCCAAAACAAAGCCCTCAAGAGCTTCCACACCTACTTCAAGAGCCACATTACCCACAACAGCAAAGCCAAGAGCTTCCACCCCTACTTCGCGAGCAACACAGCCTTTCATTAAGCCTGTGTTCAGATCTTCAACTCCAACCAGACCTATGGCCCGCTCATCTACACCAACTGCCAGACCCTCGGTACCAGCACTAGCAGCTTCCAAGCCCACATCTAGATCTACAACACCCACATTGAAAAATAGAGTAACAAAGTCGGGTGCCACAAATTTGAAGACATCATTGCCAGAAAGGCCGGTTTCAGCTTCTAAGGGTAGACCAGTGGCACCTACACCTAGTGCTCGATCGTCTTCAAGAGGACGGGTTTCAAATGGTATTGCATACATCAATGGAATACGTGTGGTTGCCATGAGTAGAGCTGATTCGACTTGCAATGATGATGTGAGCCCTGTGGTAATGGGCACTAAGATGGTTGAAAGAGTGGTGAACATGAGGAAACTAGCTCCGCCAAACCAAGATGGCTGTACCTCTAAGAAGAATAATTCCTCAGAGAAGTCTCTGTCGTCCCAAGAAAAATCTGGCTTCGGAAGAACGCTTTCAAGATCATCCCTAGACATGGCTTTGAGGCATATGGTACGTACTGCTTTTCCTTGTACATCAGCATGCTTAACTTTTACTTTGTTTTTGGATCATGGATTTATGAAGTGATCTATGGATGGAAAGAAAAGATAAAACAAAAAGATACTCTGTAAGAAAATGAAGTGAAAGAAGCTAAATTTTGTCATTGCTTTTCGCGTCATTGTTCTTTCCTCGAGTGGCAAGGAACTGCAATTGTTGAAACTCAACCCAACCATGCCCATATAGCACATTATTTATGTTTACTTGCAAGGCAATAAATGTCGTTTACATTTTTGGGCAGAAATATCATTTTGTTGTTTCCTGAAAAATGGGTTGCTTTTGGAAAATGAAAAAAAATTTCCAAAAAAGTTTTTGTGTTTTCAGAAAATGAAGAAGGAAATCATAAAACTAGACGGTACTGCGCATGCCTAGGCGAAAGTATTTTGGACAAGTTGTACTTATCATTGTTTGGGACTTCTGCATTTCTATTGAATAAGAATCAAGTTTTGTTCTGGTCAATAGTGCTGTTGCAAATCTTGTACTAATTGATACTTGTCTTTTTGAGCAGGATATAAGGCGAAGCATTCCAGGTAATCTAAGCCCTGTAGTAACAAACATTTCGGACTCTTCTGTGTCCAGTGTGGGATCAGGGTCCTCAAAAAGCAGGACAACATGGGACTCTCCTCTTGCAACAAGTAGTAATGCCAGTTCCGAGTCAAGCTTCAACAACAGCTCTAATTGCTTGGGTGAGAGAGAAGTAGAAGACACTAATCTTGGCAATGAGATCGGTCATGATTCGGGTATATAAACTCGCATTTTGATCCCAGACTACGTCCACTTGTCTTACTGTTGTGTGTAAGATCAAGTAGGAAGAAAGGGAGATGTAATCTTCTCCACGAAAGAAACGGCCCCGGAGAGGTATCTTATGTTTTAGTAAAACCTGATGGAAAGTTGTCTTTTCACTACATTTTTTTCCAGGATCCTTACTCGATGTGGAGGAACCTCTGGTTCGCCTATTGTATTGTTCTCGTAACGTCATATATTTGCTGCCGGACTGTGATATTCTCTCTCGCTACTCACAAGTTTTCGCAATAGCTTTTCTGCATCTGAACGACAAAATCGGCCCAAAACATGGCACTATTCTGCTTCTTGTTTCATTCTCTTTTTAAACAAGTACTTCACTTCCTAAATGCTCGAACCGAAGAGACAACATTCTAGGGGCACTCCCCAGATTACAAACACCTGCTCACAATCAAGGCCACACATCAAGACTTTCTTGTGAAATAATCTTCGTTACACTTTTCTTAGGTAATCCCAAACCAGTTCATAGACAACTGAGAAGTAGTGAGAAGGCTTGACCCTCTTATGGATGCTCAAGAAATCTTTGATATGGTTAACGAGCCTAATTTCTGAAATCAAAATAAATTGCAGTCTCAGTTTTTTCGTTTTGTGTAACTGTGCATTGTATTTTGAATTTCATTTCTTAAAATGAGTAACAAACCCCCATCCAACTCCCGCCCCCTCTACACAACGAGAGAGAGAGAGAGAGTGATCCTGCCGTGAAGGAACTCAGGGCGTGTTTACAGTAATAGATGTAGCGGAATTCACAAAAAGATTAGTTTGTGTACTAATCCAAACGAAAGAAAAATTGGCGTTCTGGGGAAACGAGTGACCGACCCAGATGGAACCTTGCGACCAAATACCAAAACCTTGCGGCCATGTACTCAAACATGGCGGCCAAGAAGGCAAGTACTAAAACCTTGCGGTCTTTTGGAAAGACTTCGCAGCCTCTTACTATATAACCTGCGTCCATAAACTCAAACCTTGCGGCCCCTTAAACCAAGCGGCAATGTACTCGAATCTTGTGGCTGGACTCTCAAACCTTGCGTCCAGGCTCTCTAACATTGTGGTCACATACTTCAACATTAATTGCAGCCACGTTCTCCAACCTTGCGGATTGGAGCTCGAACATTGTGGCCACGTATTCGAACCTACGGTGGCTGATTACTCAAAATCAGCTGCTCCTAGATCTGCGACACCAACTGAATGATCCGAACCCTCTAAAATAATAGGTAGAGCAAACGGTACAACAATGTAAAGCCACACATCAAAACTTTCTTGCAAAATAAATATCCCACTACCCAAGGAGTACTCTTCTTTGCTAATCCCAAACTCCCACAAAGGGACAACTTAGAAGGCTTCACCCTCTTTTTGGTGCTCAAAGAAATCTTTGATATGCTCTTTTGTAGTAGTATTTTTTTTGGCTTAGTAAAAGGGAATGGAGGGGGCGACCACGCTCGGCAATCTGTCCTTAGGCATAATCATAAAGCCTCCAAACCTGCGACGAGTCACCAAGGAAATCGAAATTCAAAGATGCATATAGCTCCACATGGGGCCAAAAGCAATCCATAGGGGGAGAGTCAGAGGGGTCTATAGACCCAAGTCGAGAGACCACCACCCCAGCATTTATTGGGGTGTCGATAGCATGCTTTGAAATTGCAACCTTTGATCCGACCAAATAACATGTGGACCACCAGGCCTATATATGCTCTTTTGTACTGTAGTAGCTTTGTTGTGAAACACTCTCTGATTCCTCTACACCCACAGGCAACACATGGTAGCAGCTAAGGAGATTCTCAATCCTTCCCGTTTCACATGTATAATCCAGGCTATAATATCACTCAAAAGTGCCAAGGAACACTCGTGCTTCTGTTTTTGCTCTGAACTTCTTACTATACAGTTCTCGACTTCTCGAGTAAGGACATTCGAATAGAAGGCGCCGATGAGAATCCTTCGTGTTGTTACGCAACCAACAAGCTTCATCCACCCTCATTCCCCAACTTTCAAGCCCGCCCCCAGTAGTTAACCTTTGCTAGCGGCACAATCAACCAAAAGACGAATGCCCTCCTTTGGACATTTTTGTGAACCATGTCACCTAATTAGTCCATTTCTGAAAGGGATCGAATTTGTGCCTTCTAGCATTCCAAGCAGAGTTCAAAGTATTCCCATTTGGATGCGGTAGCACATAACATAGTCTTTCTTAATTATCATGTTTAGGCATTAAGTTGTGAAGGAGTCTGTCTTATTAGAGTCTGAGACTCTGAGTTCCCATGGCATGGAAGGACCTTCAATTCCAAGCTTTTTTTTTTTTTTTACGGCAAAAGTAACATTTATATTAAAAAACTTGATATAGTACATCAAGAAGTTAGGGGGAGAGGGTTCTAACCAATAGTTAAAAAATATACATGATGGGATCACAAAGCCCAAAAACACCCGAAAGAATAAGTCTCAAACACCTAAAAGACCTAACCCAACAAAGTGGGCCAGGCCCAACCCAAGAAAACCCAAGGTTTTATTACGCTATCACCAAATTTATTATGCAGGGGGCCTAATGGACGTAACTTATCCAGCCATAGAAAGGTAGTTTTTTTTTTTTTTTTGGCGAAAGTTAGCATTATTAGTAGTAGTTGGTAAGGTTTGAACTGTGTCAAATGCATAAGAGTTCAAGGTGCCTAATAGAAAGAGAGTGAGATTTATTGGCCCAATTTTTCTTAGGGAAATTGACGGCCAATGACGTATTTTGATAATTAATACCCGTTAAGGACATTTTCTGTAACGCACCGATTTTTCAAGGAATTTCGGAAGCATTAACCCTAAAATATACTAAATTTTATAAACTACTAGGCCCCTATTTGTCGTTATACAAAATGTACTAAAAAAAAATACAAAAAAAGAATCTAACATTTGATTTAAACATCTTCAGAGCAACTATTCTTGATACAGATCTCAAGCATACTCGGTCTCCGGTCTTGGCATTCCTCCTGTGTCAAATAGCTCCATCATTGAACCCTGCATCCTCTGGCAAATTGATCGCCGAAGCAACTGATTTACCAGGATTCAAACGTATTCGTGAGTGATAATTCACCCAGTAGAATAATCCCAATCCTACCAACCCTTTACTCTACAATTAGCATTCAAAAAAAAAAAACAATAATATCACAATTGATAATACACGAGAGGTATAGAATAATAGCACATCGTCTTTTTCTTTACTATCCATCATCTTACATGAAATCTAAGGATTATCTTCACGAGATCCTTTCCTCCCACATCCACTAACTACAATCGTCTTATGGGTCCACCCTTCCTCTTGTTTATTCTGCACCAGGGTCCTATGTGAGCTTATCTAAGTTATGTACTGAGTATGTTCTCACTTAAGACCATAACAGGAGGATCGAGTCATCCCATGACGTATCGTACATTAGGGTCGGACATCCACTACCCCACGCTAACTACAACCGTCTCATGAGACCTATTCTCTTCCCCAAAGAGAAACTTCCCATGACGTATCATACATTAACGTCTCACTAACTATAACCGTCTCATGGGACCCATTCTTTTCCTCGAGGAGAAACTTCCCATGACGTATCATACGTTAGCGTCTCACTAACTATAACCGTCTCATGGGACCCATTCTCTTCCTCGAAAAGAAACTTTCCATGACGTATATACGTTAGTGTCACAACATTGGGCCCCACAGGTAACCCATTTCAACATAGGGCCCTATAAGTTACCATTGCCATTGCTATGGCTCAATTCACAATCCACATAGTACTCACACTTTTAACACTTTACCAATTTTCATTTACTTAACATTGTCTACGTGAGTCACTACTCGCAATCACCCAGTGAATCTAAGTCTGCGTTAATATGTACAACATAAAAATTTCATAAACGACTCATCCAATAACATCATACATTCCAATTTGAACATAAGCATGGCAATATATAAGTGCGAGTAAATAAACACGTAGAAGTTAGGATTGGGCCAATGTCTTTTGGATTAACGTAAATCTAATTCAACAAGTGTTAACAAATTTTATTTCGGTAAGGGTTCACTTAATAATTTTGTAATCTCAAGGTAATTTGGTAGTCTAGGAAATGTTACGTGTCCATTGGTTGATGTGATTATGTTAAAGGTCAAACCTAATTCTTATGGTTAATTATTAGTATTTATTCCCAGAGTTAAAAATGTTCCCTTATTTTGTTTCCAGGAAGTACATTTCCCTTTTCTGTTAAAAAAGAGAGAGTACATTTCCCTTTTTTTTTTTTCCTTCTAAAATTAGGTTTAATCTAATAACCTACTAACTTCACAGATTTAATAACTTGTCAGACCAATGTATCTTTATGGTTTCATTAAACTATCATGTCAGTCTAGTTTTCCGACTAGTTCTTGTTATAGATTTTTATTATGACTTGCACTATCTTAATGAGTTTTTCTCCTTTAATAATATTCCATGTATTCTTATATTCTCAACTTAAACTTATATTAAAATTTTATCTTGTTTAGCAAAAGTATATTGAATCTTACTTAGGCTAGTATTAACTTTATTAAGTATGTACTGTGTGTAAGTATTTTATTTTATTTTATTTTTTACCCGGTCAGGATTGGAATAGTTATACCATGCATTTGTCATTTGTGAACATTAAAAGTTAACACTACATAACAAGAGAGATGTATTCGGTGGAGTAAAATCCATAGTTGAGATTAGCTTGTAAAAGCAATAAACTATTTGGGGTTAAATCGAATAGAAAACAAAGTCCAGGGCTAATAGTGAAATAACATTATATGGTTTCAAAACAAAAAGAAACAGAACACGTAGGAGGAAAAGAAAACAAAGTTTCGGTTCTGTTCTGGTACAACATGGATTTGAAATTTTTTTTTTTCTCGTTGCTAAGTATTAAAACTAACACTTACGGGTAGGGATATACTTAGGGAAATAGGGAAACGATTATTCTACCTCAGTTCCGACCGATAAAGCAAGTAACGGTATTCCGGACAGTTTCAAACGGCTTCGGAAAAAATCAGGCAAGACGACGGAGCAACGGGATGCCGGCGCTAACTTCGGATGATTGAGGATTCGTTTGGAGGTGCTCGGGTCGTTCTAGAAGATGGCAATCGAAATGGGTGCTCGGATAAGTGTAGGAGTTCCTCTAATTCTATGAATTTTTCTAAAATATCGAAACCCACTTTTACATTCTCTCTCTCTCAACCACCATTTTTTTTGGAACCTAAGCTCTGGCTCTCTCTTACTTTTTCTACCTATATTTACAGTGATGGTGGTGGGCAAATATTGGAGTCAGAGGGGGAGATAGGAGATGATGATGGCTGCCAAAAATAAGGAGTAGGAGATAGAGGTGGTTCGGTCAAAGGAGAGAGAGAGAATCAGATGAGGATTGTGGAAACAAAATCCCATAATTTGTGGGATAATTACTTGTATCCACAATATCTATAATATAGATATAAGATATGCATATATAGTTACAAGTTGAATTAAAATTTTTGCTAAACTAATTTTAGTCACGAAAAATTAATCTAGGTTCTGGTTTAATCTAATTACATTTTTAAGTAATTAATCGATTACCATCGATTATCTGATTAAAAACAATTTATTTATTCAAAAAAAAAAAAGAGGCAAAAATCCGGGTTGTTACATTTTCAGCATTAATAATTGTTCTTAGCATGTCCTTGACCGGTATTAATTATCAAAACACGTTCTGGGCCGTCATTTTCCCTTTTTCTTACGGTGAATACTTTTCTAATGGTCCAAGAAGCATCATTAGGAGCGTCCTTGGTCCACAAACATTGATCCATTTATTATGGATTGGGAAATATTCTTATAGTATAAGGCTTTGCTAGGCACCCTGTAGGGCGCATACGAGTCATCGATCTTGATAATGAATGGTTGGATATAATTCGAACTTCTACAAATCCGAATCATCCATTGCCGAGATAGACGGCCGGATTAGCCTAGTGCATGGGTACACTATATCACCCCGGGTCCGTTTATTATAGGGCAGTATGTTCCTTTATATCAAAAAAATAAAGATCGTTTCAACCTACCCCTTAGAAAATATAGCTTGGGTTTCTTTCTAAACCGTGTTGGTTTCCTTTTCACGTTTTCCGCAATCTTCTTTTCATGATTTCAAGATTGAGCAGAGAAATTTGTTAGGAAATTTTGATACGTGAAATGGTTGCCAAGTCTCTTTCCAACCTTTCTTGCCACGTAGTTTTCCAGACAGTCGTTGGTTTTGAAAAAGGACTAGTAACTTGTGCTGAACGTTTGGACATTTGTTTTTGTTCTCTTCATCAAAATCCAAATTAATTTTGTCCATTATTGCATGGTACTCCCTTTGTCCGGATTTAATAGTCATTCGTTCAATTCTAATTGGATAAAAAAATGAGTTATATATTTAAATTGACAATGAATTTTATATCAAATATTAATCTTGTTTGATAGATTTCAATTAGTTTTGTAAGACAATGTTTTCAAAATTACATAAAACATTATAAATTACAAGATATAATTGATTGAAAAATTACATGAACGGAACGGGTTACGTGGTTGACCCCAAGACGCGAATATCTATGAGAGAGAGATTTCATTTACAAAAATAGTTCAAGAGAGACAAAATTTTGGCAGGTGTGAATTACATGTCATATATATCATGAGAAATAAAAAATTAGACACAATATCAACTATGTGAGGGTTCACAATATCTATATCAACCTAAGAAACAAGAGCCTAAAAATAAAATGAAATGAACAGCCAAAGAAAAGATCTCTAATGAATATATTATAACATGTACATGTATAAACTCTTAAAATTACTATAAGCTTAAAATCTTAATTAATATGGTTTTAGGATTTTATATATGATGAATTTATTTATGTACAAACTACAAAATAAAATTTTGTTTGCAGTCCTACAGTTGTATGAGAGGATAAAATATCTATTTTTTGACTCGTGGACAAGTTTAAGTCAAGCCTAGGCAAACTCGATTGAGATCGACTCGTCAAATTTTCATTAAGCTTGATTTTGGTTTGAGTTCGTCTAAAAATTTACTGAATGAACACGAACATTCCAAAGCTCGGTTCAATTCGACTTTTTTATTTTTTCAAAATTGTATACATCAACGAAAATTATTGACGTGTTTGTACACAATATGTTAGTCAACGCTCAACAGGGTTTCTTCGTTTACCGCATGCACAAAAGTAAGATATGGTGGGGCGACTTTCTTTTTCTCTCCAGAAGTGTGAAAACGGTTGGTCTCTCTCCCGCCGCCATCGCCGTGCTTTTGGGTTACCAACCCCCGCCTCACATTTAAGTAAGAGATACTCCCTCCGTCCCATAATGTTTGACACTTTCACTATTTCAGCCTTATGAAAAAATTAACAATATCTTTTAATCCATAATATTTTTTTATAAGCAATATGGATGTTGTTTGATAGAGTTTAATTTGTTCTATTATACAAAGTTCAAAAAATTTCCTAAAACATTATGGATTGAAAGATATATGCAATTTAAAAATGGCACGCATTCCTGAAAATGCCAAACATTATGAGACAGAAGGAGTAATATTCTACACGGCCCCTCAGTTCACCCCTGTTGAATGGACCCCTCCTAAATTGACGACACCTCACCCAAACAGAAATTCCTCTCTCTCACACATGCAACCTCCCTCATGTGATCATAGCTCCCTTTCCTTCTACTTGCTCCTCCATCCTCTCGTTAGCGGTGACCACCGAGCAACGCCGCCGACAGCCAACGCCTCCACTGAAAACCCCACTCCATCTTTCATCCCCTTCCCCTTCCCCAACGCTCATTCTTCTCCGACTATTTATCAACACGTGCCAATAAATTAGAAAAAGAAGCTCTTAATTTTCATGAAATTTTAGGGATCATTGAACATATGGGATCGATTAAGGGATTTTACCTGCACGGATTCTCAGTAAACAACGAACTGACCCGTAAGTTGGGATCTACTATTCCTCCATGTATATTAATTGTACGTCCAGTGTGTTTCAGATTGCATACACCCTGGGCTATCAAGTATCAAAAAAGAACGCAATTGTTTTGCCACGAAACTCCATCATTCGTCCATTGAAATGAGAGTTTCCAGTTGAGAAATGCATTTTATAAATCCCTATCAAAGCCTCAGATGAATTATTCTGCTATAAATATTGAAGTTAATCTATAATTGAATCCCTCACTGGGTCTTTAATCAGGAAGGGGCAATCGACTGAGAAGGAAGAAAAGGGGAGGCAATAGCCGACGGATCTCGGCGATTGGTCTAGATCGATGGCAGTTGGGTAAGGGGAAGGGACCAAGTTCTGGTTCAGTTTGGAACGTGATGCTTCGGAAGAAACGGGAAGGGAAGGGGCTTGATTAGGTGAGGGAAGGTACATGTGTGTCGCCAGAAATCCTGGTTGAGTAAGGCCGTAAGGAGCTCGATGGACGATGGTTGCTGCTGGACGAAGGACAAGGTAGAAGGAGAGGGAGCTGTGATCACATGAGGGAGGTTGCATGTGTGAGAGTGAGAGGAATTTCTGTTTGGATGAAGTGTCGTTTATTTAGAGAGGGTCCGTTCAACAGGAATGAACGGAGGGGCCGTGTAGAATATTATCTCTTTAAGTAAACCCAAGTCACCATCACCAGTCGCTTTTGCCCAACTCTTGGGTTAATGCCCAACCCTATGGCTGTCCCGTTTGTCCTCCACCCGTTAAAATCTTCCCAAACCCAGAAGAAAAAACTAACCCCCATATCTTGTGATATACTATACGTACACATTCACAAGCACTTAATATATCTTTTGGATAAATGTGTCTTCCCCAATTATGCTCCAACGAAGGGTCTAGGGTTCTCCCCTTGCAAAACAATCTTGGGTTTTCCCTTTGCCTGGGTTTCGAAGTTGCTCCGAACACAGGTTGGGTTTTGATTTTGATTGAACTAATTTGCAGTTCTTTTGTTATTGGGTGTGTCTTTTTTGGGTTACTAATAATTCTGTGCATAGATGTTAACACTCGATTAGTCGAAGTGCACATAAGTTGGTCAAGAGACTTGATATATACGTACAACAAAAATTGTTTGTGCGATTGGAAGTTGGGTTGGTGCAGATTACCCATAAAAAGAGTTGGGTTAGTTCTGTATTGAAGAGAGGATTCTGTTACAGGTTTTGTATCTGTGGAGGCCCAATTGAAGTTTATGGGAGCGAAAGCGATGAATTACTGTGGCTTTGGAGTATGCAGATCACGTAAGCGGAAGACTGAGACTCAAGCAGAAGGTAAAGATACGAACATGTTTTTATTTTATTTTATGCAACTATATGCATACCCATGATGACGAAATCCTATGATATGCGAGATTTATCCTACGGTTCATTCGATACGTTTTAGTTATAATTTTATAATTCATTCTATATGTTTTAGTTATTGTTTTCTATGCGATATGTATCCTATGATTCAATACGTTTAGCTTTGGCTGTATTTATTTACTTTATATATTTTTGGTACTTGCTAACAAATCCTACATACTTGAAACGAATACGGTACATGACTAAATATATATTCTGTTTTGAGAACCTTGTGCATACCTACATTGAAAATCAAAAGGCTTCATGAAACTTCTCTATTTTTGGCTGAAATTCTTCAGCATGTACTTGTTGGAGCATGGTGCTCTTTTATTGTTTGATTTGTACAACAATAACAACAGAACCCATGTAGTCTCTAATCATTGGGGGTATGTGGAGAAGATTGGAGACAGAGTTAACCTTTGGCATTATGCACAAAGTGGCTACTCTCAGAATACCACTGAAACAGTGGCCCCCCTATACCTATTTTGTTGCAGAGCCATGCCCTCAAATAAAGCCAAATGGCATCAGAGAGGGCAGGCCTAGAGACCCAATTCAATTTCTGTGCACGTTACCATGTTTCTTTTATTGATAGTCCAGAGCATCGGTATGCACAATTTATTGTTTGATTTGTGACTCTTGTTTTTTAAGCTAGAGAGATGGGTCTGATTCATTTGAAGTTTGTTTTCTTGATAATCTGAAATTTGAACTTAATTAGGCAATTCTTAGTGGGTGCTGTTGAAGCTGATCGTATAGCAAAAGCTATTTGTTCAAAAGCAGAAGCCACAATTATCAAAATGGAGTGTTTCAAAAATCTCATTTCCAGTTTTTTTATTTGCGGAAAATTTTCAATTTTCCAGCTTCAAAAGTCAAAATGGAGTTTGTGTTTTTGCCATTAGCAGAAAACAGAAGCTGTGCACTTTCAAGACAAAAAGTTATTTCCGGCAATGGCTCGATAAACATATGATTGGCACACAACTTATGAGTCCTGGATAATCTTTGGAATGCGTCTGTGTCTAAACCAATTGCGTGCCTACTTCATCTTTGCTTTGAGAATGAGTTTTTAATATACTCTTCTTGAAGGCGATCCACTGTTATTGCATTCACATTGAATGCTTACCATTAACCAGAGTTATAGTTCTTCAATATATAGCTTTATGGGCGTAACATTTTCATTCTTTTGTTTGTGTGTCCACTCCCTTAAACTGTACCATTATCAGAACAAGCTTAGTAAACTGTTCCAGTTCAGACTTTAACTAGTGGTGGTTAGCCACTTAGCCTATGTTTATCAAAGTATCAATCATAAAAAATTCATGTGCACTGCAGTGTAATGCCTATCAAATGCTTTTTGGGCACAAAAACTTTGTTTTGAGACTCACCTCACTGGAACTTTGGGAGAAGCCAACACAATGAGCCTGTTGAGTGGTCTCATGCCTATCTAATTAATCATGGCCTTAACTTTACGCTCACAAGAAACCAAATGAATGCTACTAACGTTTGCACTGATCTTCGTGTTTAAGTTAAAAATGCCAATAACGTGACAGTGTTCATTGAAATCCACATGAAGGCCGGATGGGAAAGGAAAAAACTTCAAGAGCTCTATCTAAACCTTACGTGTCTTTGAAAACCACTGAAGGTGTCCTATAAACAAGAATTGCAACTTGAAATCACTAAATACATAGAGGTCAGCATCAAGTGTATATGGACCCTTAAACTTGTCTAAGATTTAGCTATGCATGTTGATAAGAAAATTAGGACGGCTTTCCTGTATATTCCTTTTAGTTTTGTTTGTTAATCCCCCTTTTGTTTGCCTTTCCTTTTTCGTTGTGTCCTCAATATTCTGCACGTCTTTACACACTTGTGTATTTTATGTGGTTTTGCATGGTTAGAGATTGTTACCAACAATGTGAGGCTGTTTAGCTATAATTCACTGCGATCAGCAACAAGGGACTTCCATCCATCCAACAAAATAGGCGGTGGTGGTTTTGGAGTTGTTTATATGGTAAGATCAATGTGATTTTTTGATGATCACTTAACTTTTGTATCAGTTGCTGAAGGGAGAGAAAGAGAGTAAAAAATTGTCGATAGCTCACATGCTCTTGTAGCCTGGTTCTGGCTTTCTTCCACACAATTTTTGGGATTTGCTGCTTATTCATCTTTATTCTGTGTAACTGCAGGGAGTTTTAAGGGATGGTACTTGCATTGCCGTCAAATGTCTGTCTGCTGAGTCAAAGCAAGGGACCAAGGAATTTTTGACAGAGATTAATATGATCTCAAAAATCCGTCATCCAAACCTTGTTGAACTAATTGGTTGCTGTATTGAGGGCAGCAATCGGATATTGGTCTACGAATATCTCGAGAACAACAATCTGGCTAGTGCTTTGCTTGGTAAATTCCAAAAAAATCCAAATTAGATGCAAGGCTATTCTGAATTCAATTGGAGTGAATTTGAGGGAAAAGGAATTGTAAAGTAAAACATACTATGGAGTAATAAATTTGAGACTTTTTTCACTCCAAGTTGTCTCCAACCTTTTTCCGGAAATTGGCGAGCGGATAGTAGTAAAGTAATCAGTCCTTGTCAAAGAATAAAGACATTAGTGTTTATTGAACCTAATTTGGGTGTTTGAAAGCAAGACACCAGCTTCCATTCCCTTCATTCTTTGTTCCTCTCTTCCGAGAAGAATCTGTGATATCTGTCAGTATTTACTTGCGCTTTTGGATTACTAGATTGGATTAAGGTTTCGAAATTGTCTGCCATGAACATTTGTTGCTTTATATGTTCACTATGATAGAATAACGGCTTATTGAGTTTTAGACTAAACTAATTTCTGAAGTCTTTAATTGCAGGTTCAAAGAGTAAAGGTATCTTTCTGGATTGGCCTACGAGAGCCACTATTTGTATGGGTACGGCTTCTGGTCTTGCATTTCTTCATGAGGAAGCCGAACCACCTATTGTCCACCGAGATATTAAGGCCAGCAATATACTTCTTGATGGAAACTTCCATTCTAAAATAGGAGATTTTGGGCTGGCAAAACTGTTTCCTGACAATGTCACTCACGTTAGTACTCGGGTGGCAGGAACAATGTGAGCATTATCTTTCTTTACTTTCCCTTTGTATAACTATATGCCAATGGGATACCTGAATTATTTGCCTGTTGAATTATCGTAAGTGGGCCTCTCATGGTAGACTCAAGACTTCGTAGTTGAAGTTACTAGGAATATGTATTGATCTGGTAATTAAAAGATATAGAAAAAGAATTAGGTAGCCACTCTGCATTATTACTAAGGATGACATATGGTCTGTATGGGTAAATATAATTATGAACAGATTGTAGTCTGATGCATTATCAAGTTTGGTATTCGAAAGCAGTTCTACTTAGTGTATTGAAACTTAGATTGTGGTGGCTTGCATGGTGGGATGAGATAAGGTAGACGGCAGATTCATAGTCTGCGCACAAGTGCTGCATTATCCAATTAATGCTTAAATTTGCATGTGTTGGCATTCTTCGAAACTAATTGCGGATTATGCGACTCTATTGCTAAAAGCAACCATGGGAAAGTCTGTAACTTGTTAGGATTTACCTAATAATTTAAGATATTTTTAGATACTTTTAATGACTGTCTAGCAAGTGTAGATGGTAATCTCCATGGTTTTTTATTTTCCTTATTTGTCATGTTATTATCAAGTTATCATGACATCACCATGCCATCATGGGAAATTATTTACATCATAATTATCTGTGTTGAGTTGTCTTGTCCCGTCTTTGTTTCTAGTCGTTGCTTTCTCTCTGTATCTCACTATTCATCAGTTACGTTTTTGCAGGGGATACCTCGCTCCTGAGTATGCGTTGTTAGGACAGCTTACTAAGAAAGCAGACGTATATAGTTTTGGGGTGCTTGTACTTGAAATATTAAGTGGCAGAAGTAGCAGTAAATCGACATTTGGAGTGGATCTGTTGGTTCTGGTGGAATGGGTAGGTTCTGCCATTGCATACTCCATTGTTCATAGCATGTATTATTCCATTTATTTTGTTGTCAAGAATATCATTGAAAATGCATAGGGAATTCAGAATTGGAGTTACATTTATAAGATTCAAACCTTTATGTATTCCTAGTGTCCATCCAAATAAACTTGATTTGCTGCACGTTTTTTCCACGCTGAGTAAAGGGGCTTCAGTTTTCCCGTGGCTTTTCTAGGAATATGAGTATTTGCTTTTTGTTCCTTTCTCCATGTTGAAATGCTGGCCAACAGATGATGCATCAGACCTCGTTTGGAGCAATCTCTTCGTAAGGGCTTATTTTTGTTGTCTGTGAATTTATTTATTTTTTTAAAGATTTTGGTCAAAAAGTTTTCATAAACCGATTTGTCCAGACGAGAAGCGTTGGGAAAGTGAGAGACATGAAATAAATTTGGAAAAAGTGCAGTAAAGATAAAATAGGTTATGTAATAACTATGACCTGGAACTTCTAAAAGTTCATAGGCTGATAAGTCACTACCTAGAACAGAAACTGAAGATATACTTGTATGCATATGCGCTAGCTGGACATGAAATTCATGAGCCATTATCTCAGTGATATGTGAACTGGAGTAACAAAATGATGCAGGCATGGAAGCTGAGAGAGGAAGGCAGGTTACTAGACATTGTTGATCCGGAATTAACTGAATACCCGGAGGACGAGGTAATTCGATTCATCAAAGTTGCTCTATTTTGTACCCAAGCAGCTTGTAATCAAAGACCAGGAATGAAGCAAGTGGTGGAGATGCTTTCCAAAGAAGTAATACTCAACGAGAAGTTATTGACGGAGCCAGGAGTACATCTGGCACATACCTCTCGGGGATTGGTTGGTGATAGTTCGCGGGCGACCTCTCACTTTGCGACACAGATGTTACCTCGGTGATGTATGTACAGTATTTTGAGTTAGATGATTTTCGGAACTACCAAATTGCGACATTTTAGTCATCTTTTTCTTTAAGAAACAGCCTTGTTCGTTTGGATGAAAAGTCAATTGGGGCTTTGCTTTTACTTTGTGTACTACTTCAGCCAGAAGATGTGGTTTATCTCACATATATGCATCTTTTTCTTCCTTTCCTTTCCTTTCCTTTCCTTTTTTATTTTTTTTAATCATTTACTGTTCGGTTTTACTAGTTAATTGATTGCCATTTGTTGGTTAAGCCATTTGCTGGTGAATGGTGCTATGGAAATAGACATCCGGACAAAATTATCCTTCCTTAGCTCTTTCCAGATTAGGAATCTAATAGCAGTGAATATTTGTCCTCTCTCTTCTTTTCTCTCTTTAAGAATACATTCTAGATTTGTTAGAAGTCATTCCAAACTTGACGAGCGGTTTAGATGTAAATTTTAGAAAACTTGAAATACTCCTAAGAGAAAAAGACTTGAATCGAAAGAGGCATGAATTATGAGAGTTCACCTACACCTTTGGGGTAAGAAAAGCAAGACAAAATTGCAAAAGCAAAAAAAAGTATTGTAAAGGACATATTTTTCCTTCCTCTCCAAATTAGGAATCGATAAAGAAATGTTCACTCTCTTTAATCAGGAATGGTTAGAAATTATTCCAAACTTGACGAGCGGTTTGTTTCTCATTAGGAATTGTTAGAAATCATTCCAAATATGACGAGCGCGGTGTAGATGTAAATTTCAAAAAACTTGAAATAATAGAAAAGGATTTGAATCTAAAGATGCATGAATTGCCAGAGCAATTTTGTTCACCTATATTTATTGTTGTATTTCTTCTATGGTATAAAGAGGCAGTGTAAATAGTGTTTCGTCTCAATAATAAACAATATTTTTGCTTCAGTTGTTACGAATGATCTTTGTTTTCCATCATTCATTGATTTGTTTTCATGCATGTAATTTTTTGGATTTGGACATGCCAAGTAAATTCTTTGTGCTGCAAATCAAGAAAATAGGAGTAGTACACTACATTTGTGGTCCCACATGAAAAGTATCCAGTAGGTACATCTCTCGGTTCTTCTCCCTCTAGAAATTTTTCAGTGTCGGGTGGGTATCACGTCACTCGGCTGACGTGGTGTCTGAGTGAGCACATCCGAGCCTTCCAAAAGAGTATTGGACGACCCATATTAAAACACTCTCTCTCCTCTCATCTCCACACTCTCTCTCTTTTTTCTCATTTCAAATCCGAGCTGTCCAAAATTGCAATGAACGGTCCAGATGCACCGAGCGGGCACCATGTGGTAGCAGCTCCGCACTGGAATTTTTTTCCTGTCTCTGCCCCCAAGAATAATTTTCTCTCTGTCTCACCAAGAAAAAATATTTAGCGGTTCTGCGCCCTGACACCACCCAATAGTTTAACAAATAAACATAAGAAAAAAAATTAGAGGGATGTTAATAACAGTTGATTTCCTTTGTCGAATAATTTTCTTCTGAGTGATGTATAGAAGTTGATAAAAAAGAGAGAGGGGGTGGGAGTTAGCATCGAAATTTTCTAGCATTTGCAATAGTATCACTAATACTGAGCCGCTGACCCATTTGTTTGTCCATTTTCTGAAATTCTACTTAATAAAGTAGTACCATCATTATATTTCAAAATATTGGAAAAAAAAGGATTGGAACCAAAAGTTGTATGCTCACGCATCAATTTTGTGTTGGGTATACCCAAGTGGAGTGGGTGTGAGTGTAGGGGATAAAACCCCTTTGGCTTTTCTTCCCTTTTGTATTGACTGCCTTTGGCAGTGTGTGGTGTGTGCTAGACAGAAAGGTGAGAGCAGATAGAGAGTGAGCGAGGGGCTCCTCCCAAAGGCTCCTCGGAGATACCATCGGAGAGCACTGGAACGAGGGAGACAGAGAGTGAGGAGTGATGGCAGTCGGGTTGTGGCGTGCCAATGAGATTTTTTCATGTAAATTATATTTGATTTGTGAATAATACAATTACGAAGTTTTTTTTTGGATATCTCTCGTTTTGTGCTTGGTTTATTTGCGTGCTTATACTTAGGGTGCGGATTTGGAGGTCAGGGTCTCGACCCAACATTTTGTTCACCCTCACCTTTAGTGACAGTAGGTTTATCCACATTTGGTAAGATATGTTACGAGTTCCGTTGAAATAATCAAAGTTACTTATTTTCTATACATTAATTTATTTAGTTACTAAGCAAAACGTCTTGTCAATTGAATATCAGTAATACTTGATAAAAAAAACCTCCAATTTAGCTCTATCCAAATTACACCCAAGAATTAAAAATTTTGATCAAGTACTTACTGCTATCTAATTGAGTTGTTTTTTTTTTTTAAAACAACAAATGAATTTGCATAAAATAAAAGATTTTGATTATCCGTAACATGGCGCGCTAAATGTAAGTAAAGTTTCCCTCATGCATCCAAGGCGAGTGGGAACAAAATAGCTCTTATGAATTATTGCTATTAATGTTTTTCAATTTGCACTTCTTAACTTTTATTAAGACAGAACATTTATGCGAGTTGGATCTTTTTATTTCTCACTTATCAATATATAGATCAAAATTCGAGGGGCACAGCCGCACAAGCTCGCGTGCATCGCACACGTGCCCCGGCCCTCTCTCTCTGAACGATTAATATTCCTATACTGTGAGCCTTCTACATATAGATATATCAGCTCTTTTATCATCTTCATCAGTTGACAAAATCTTGCTTTTTCCTTCTCAATTGCTTCTTTTAGCATATCCTTTTTAAGTAGGTCAATTAAAATACTCTTCAGTCTCTTCCTAGTATTAGTGTGCATGCATGCGTTGTATGTGTGAAGATTAAAAATAACAATATTTCCCTTCGAAGTGTGGGTGGCATATGATTTGTCCATACATTTAGCGGCAACATCGTTCGGATCATTGGCGTGATGCCATTGTGCCCTCATTCTTTTTATTATTTGTAATCCTTTGTCATTGTTTAATAATAACAAACCCTTAACATACACAATTGAGTTGATATATTGGCTTTTTATCACATGGTACACATTTCCCATTAAAGAGTCCTAACCTAAGATTCCTCATGATTTGTTTTCTATATATAAATTTATTACTTGACTATTTGACGACAGTCAACATAAAAATATTCAAGAGATTTTTATGTTCTTCTTGGTCAACTGGAAGGTGAGGATATATGCTTAGGTGCTCGCCAACTTTGTTCGCTGATAAGTGTCAAAATATACATGTTTTGGCCATCCAATCTACATTTATTAGTCTTTTAGATTTATTAACTGATTTTTATTATGTGTTTTTATGTTTATAGGTTACTCGAGCCTGTTGTCCGAGACTTTAGATAAAAAGAAGATTTTAAAAAAGTTTGAGATTAAATATGAAATAATTTAAAATTAAATGATTCATTTATTATTTCATGAAGTCCAAAGGACCTTTGTGTGATTAAAGGCTTCGATCCCTATATATATAAATAATTTACCCTGGTGGCTTCAGATTCCCCCGGCGTGAAAAAGGAAAAAAAAGCTGCTGCCCGTGGAAAGGAAAAAAAACGAAGAACCGGGGCGGCGGAAAAGAGGTTTTGTTCTGAATATTGTTTTTGTAGTTTTAGAACATACGATTTTACTTCTGAGTTTTCTTCTTTTCAAGCTTTCAAGTTTTGTTTAATTATTTGCACTCCGATAATTAATTTTAATTTTTGTTTTTAATAAAAGTTATTTATTGGTATTAAATTAGTTATTTTTTCTTGGTTATTTTTCACTTTGCGCAAAAGAAGCATGTCTCAAATTAGAGTTTCTTTTATTTCATGTGCAATAATTTGTGAGTAGTCGTATATGTAGGGTTGCGGGATGATTAGCACACCGTGGTCAGTTCTGGCACTGCTCCTATTTTTAAACAATAAAGGAAAAGCAATTTTAGCTTAATAAAAAACATTCGTTAGATGAATTCGGGCATTGTCGAAGACCATGTGAACGGGAGAATGGAGGTCCAAAACTCATTCTCCGCTGCGCTTGGGTAAACAGCAATCATAAAGGTTCGCATCCTTCGGGGTATCTTTTTCTCTCTAAAGTCGAATGTTTTTAAGAACACTGAATGAAGCAGATGAGTCCGGAACTGGTTGCGAGTGCTATGAACTCTATGACCGTACCTTTCTTTTAATTATTTAAAAAATACAATCAATTCCTAGGTTTAGTTAATTTTTCATCAATCGACAATGGGTGGCTACTTAAGAGCCAGTTTAAATAAGTAACAATCCGAGTTTTTAGTCAGCACATATCACCGTCTCTGTGAATTCGACTCCGGACTTACCGGATATTGTGCTACGTCGATCTCTGCCCTACGCTTGGGGCAACCCATTATTTAGGACTAGAAAATCGTCAAGCATTCGCCTATACTGCCTCGCTTTTTATGACAAATAAGCGACAAATATTTTCCTTGTTTACTACTCTCTCTGTCCCAAATTAAGTGTCCCTTTTCAGTATTTGGGAGGTCTCAAAATATTGTCTATATATTTTTATCTGTAAGTTTTTTACATACAATATGGAAAAAAAAACTTATAAGCGACAAAAATTAGGTTTCATCAACGAACGGATACAATTTTTTTTTCTCGGCAAACGAAACAATTTTAGAAATCTCGAAAAGGGTACATTGAGGGAAAAAGAAAGAAGAGCAAACATGCTCAACCATGAAAAAGGAAATACCAAAATTAAAAAAAACCATCCAGCTAGGGGTTGGATGTGTTACACCTCAAACCCATAATTAGAACTTCAGCTTACGAATAGCTTGAAGAAAACATTTAAAATCCTCCGCTACATACACCTTGATATCGAACATTTCTTTCATCCACATTGCCACCCTACTCTTAATCCTCCATGAACGGATACAATTTACGGCGAGAAGTATTTTCCTCGCTGGTTGTTTAATAAAACCACAAAAAAAAGTATTTAATTAATGATTTTGCATTTCAAAAAGCAGGGAGAACGAGAAAGAAATCCTATTTTTGGTAACAGTCTGATCTATTACAACGTGCTAAATGACCTGGTATTTTTTGAGAACCAGATTCCTTTCTTTGTGCTTGAGAAATTGTTCCCACTCACCGTGGGCGGTATCCCGAATAGTCACAACCTCACGTTTTATGTGGGGTGCTACCGCGAATTGATGAGTCCAGCAACAGTACAAAATTCCAACAACAACAGTAGTAGCAGTGCCAAAACTTGGTGTTCGCCCGGTGACTGCTGTGTCCTTGGGATTTTTGGTTCAGCAGATATGGCCTATCAAAAAAAAAGGAAAAACAGCAGCAGAAGATGAAATTCAAAGTGCCAAGAAGTACTATCATATCCTGCATAGCCTACATGATAATTACCTTCCACCTCCGGATCAAACAAACGTGAAAAGTACTCCCAGTGAAATAGTACCCATGCCTTCGGCATCAGAACTCCTCTATGCAGGCGTCAAGTTTATTCCCGCCCACCCAGGAAAGAATCTGTTCGATATCGAGTTCATGGAACCAAAAGGCCTGTTTTGGTGGTGCTGTGGGGCTTGTTTTGTGATCCCGCCTCTCTCGATATACAGCACGACGGAGTTCTTCCTCAGGAACCTCATTGCCTTGGAACAGTGCTGCCCTGGCGTTTTGGAGCACTTTTCGTCCTACGCATGGCTCATGTGTTGGGGTGCTTGGTTATATTTTGAAGTAAATTGGACAAGAGAGTGAGAAAGGATGAGTGAGAGATGTTATAAGGAGGAGTTGTGAAAGGCTTTTTGGTAGATTTTCATTACACAAAATGAGTACAACAAGGCTCTATTTATAGAGCACTTCTACCAACCTACACTTCTCTAGAATTGTCTAGAGATAAGCACATGTGCTTAATTTCATGAAAGATCTCCCATCTTCTAGAATCATCTAATTCTACCCATGTGCATAAATACAATTATTACTTCTACACACTTCTAATACAATTATTACTTCCACACACTTCTAATTATTTTTAACTTAGACACTTATTCTACATTATTCTAGAAGATTACAAATTACATTTTTTTAACATTCCTCCTTAATTTGTAATCTTCATGATCTCTTGAAATTGAGAGAATTTATCTGTTGCCACTGCTTTGGTCATTATGTCAGCTAGCTGCTCCTTCGTGTTGATGAACTCAAGCTGAATTTCTCCTTTCTGCACTAAGTCTCTGATAAAGTGATGTCGGAGCTCAATGTGCTTTGTCCTGCCATGAAAGACTGGATTTTTGCTCATTGCTATGGCTGACATATTATCGCAGTAGATGACTGCAGGGCCTTCTTCTTTATGCTCCATATCAGAAAGTATTCTTCTGAGCCATACAGCTTCACATGCTGCATCTGTTGCTGCAATATATTCTGCTTCTGCTGAGGACAAGGCAATTGTCTTTTGCTTTTTTGAATTCCAATATATAATTTTAGTTCCCAAGCAAAATACTTGGCCAGATGTGCTCTTTCGATCGTCAATTGATCCGGCCCAATCACTATCGGTGTAGCCAATAAGCTTGCAGTCATTCTCTTTTGTATACTTGATGCCAAATTTCTTCGTCCCTTGGAGATAACGGAGGATCCGCTTGGTTGCTGCATAGTGTAGCTTGCTCGGCTCGTGCATAAATCTCGAGATAAGATTTACAGAATACACAATATCAGGCCTTGTATGAGTGAGATAGTTTAGCGATCCAACCAATCTTCGATAGGCCGTAGCATCGACCTTCTCCGCTCCATCATTTAATTGCAATTTCTCATTTAAAGAGAGGGGTGTAGAGACTGGTTTACAGTCGCTCATGCGGAATTTCTTTAATAAGTCTTCAAGATATTTTTCTTGAGAGATAAAAATCTCTCCTTTAGACTGCCTTACTTGAATGCCGAGAAAATATCTCATAAGGCCTAGATCTGTCATCTCATATTCCTTCATCATAGCATTTTTAAATTCATCGAGCATTGCTACATTGGTGCCTGTGTAGATTAAATCATCAACATAAAGGCAAACAATGAGAAAATCTTGCGTACCTCCTTTTTTGACATATAAGGATGGTTCACTTTGGCTTCTTTGAAATCCGCTTTGACAGAAGTACTTGTCAATATTGCTATTCCAAGCTCGCGGTGCTTGCTTCAAGCCGTAGAGGGCCTTCCGAAGTCGATACACTTTGCCTTCTTTTCCTTTGACTGTATAGCCTTGTGGTTGCTCCACGTAAACCTCTTCTTCTAGTTCACCATTGAGAAAAGCAGATTTAACATCGAGCTGATATACGGGAAGCTCGTGATGTGCTGCCAAGGCAAGAACTATTCTGATGGTCTCCATGCGAGCGACAGGAGCAAATGTTTCATTGAAATCCACTCCAGGCTGCTGTGAGTAGCCTTTTGCTACTAAGCGTGCTTTGTGCTTCTGGATTGATCCATCTTCTTTGTATTTTGTCTTATAGACCCATTTGAGTCCGATTACGTCCTTTCCTTTTGGTAGCTCCACAAGATCCCACGTGTGATTTTTCTCGATAGTTGCAATTTCTTCATTCATTGCTTTTAGCCAAATTTCTTCTTTTGCTGCTTCCTCAAAATTATGTGGTTCACAAGTGAAGAAGGCAAAATCACAAGAATCATATATATCTCGTAAGGAACGTACCTTTCTTATTGGATTGAGATCATCCGACGATGAGCTCTCTGGATTGGTTCGTGGGCTTTGATTTGGACCTGGGTCTGGAGTCAAAGCTTCTTGCTCATGTCCTGCATTATCAGCCTCAAAAAGCTTTGGCTCTTGGAAGGAATTGTCCTCCCACTTCCACGCCGCAGCTTCATCAAATATTACATCTTGAGAAATAGTAAATTTATTTGTGTTTGGATTATAGAGACGATAGCCCTTGGATTCGTCACTATATCCGATGAAAATATATTTCTCCCCTTTTTCGTCAAATTTTTCCCTTTTCTCTGAGGGAACTAATGCATATGCAATGCATCCAAAAATCTTTAGAAAATTTACCTGAGGCTTCTCTTTGCTCCACGCCTCATATGGTGTCTTGTTTCGAACTGCCTTAGTGGGAGAACGGTTGAGGATGAAAACAGCAGTATTGACAGCTTCGGCCCAGAATGTGTTAGGAAGCCCTTTGCCTTTAAGCATGCTCCGTGCCATCTCTGCAATTGTCCGGTTCTTTCGTTCTGCCACTCCATTTTGTTGAGGTGTTTTCCGGATTGTAAGTTGCCTCTTGATTCCTTTTTCCTGGCAATAGTCCATGAATGGAGTGTAGATGAATTCGCCACCACGATCTGTCCGAAGTGTCTTTATTTGTCTTCCGCTTTGTCTCTCCACCAAGGCTTGAAATTTGAGGAATACAGAGAAAGCTTCTGATTTTTTGTCAAGGATGTATAGCCACATCATCCTTGTATAGTCATCAACAAAGAGGAGAAAATATCTTTTTCCACCAAGAGATGGTGTTCTGGTAGGGCCAAAAATATCAGAATGCACCAATTCCAAAGGCGCTTTAGCTCTCCAAGCGAACTTTGGAAATGGTAGTCTATGCATTTTTCCATATATACATCCCTCACAAACTTTATCAATTTTATCAATATTTGGTAGCCCTTTCACCATATTTTTCTCCTTTAGTAATCTCATGCCCTTGTAATTTAAGTGGCCATATCTTAGATGCCACAAATATGAGTCATCAATTTTTTCTCCTTTAAGGGCAAAATTTTCATTAAGTGGCATTATTAACGGAAAAACTTTATTTGGAGTCATTTTGACTGTTGCCACTTTAAAATTTTTCTTTTTGTCAATGATGGTGCACTCATCACTATCAAAGTTAAGTGCATAGCCTTTTTGCAGTAATTGCCCCACGCTTAATAAGTTTTGAGTAAGCCCCGGAACATAAAAGACATCAGAAATTAGTCTTTTGTTACCTCCCTTGGTATAGACGGCAATAACTCCTTTTCCTTCGATATTCTGCAGCTTTCCATCTCCGAGCTTCACTTGTGAAGAAACTTTATCATCCAGCTGCACAAACTTTTTACGATCGCCTGTCATATGATTACTGCATCCACTATCCAAATACCAAATGTTATCTGACTCTTGTTGAGCATTCATGCAAGAGAATAGGTGTTCAGCTTCATTTTCTTCTGAAAAATTAGCTTTGTTTTTTTCTTGATTGAACCAGCAATCTCGATCAGAATGATTAGAAACCTTGCATCTCTTGCATTTAAATCTGCAATCTTTGGATGCATGATTAGATTTTTTGCAAATAATGCAAGAAGAGTTAGAGTTACCGCCATTAGGATTTCTCTGATTGTCGTATCCTTTTCCTTTGTTCCGAGCTTGAAATGCATTTTGGCCTCCCTGTCTTTGTCCGTTCATGCCTCCTCCTCGAGATGAGCCCTTCTCTTGATCTTCTTGATTCTTTCCTCCAAAATTGATTTTGCTTTGAAATGCTTGCTCCAATGATTGATTTGTGAACCTGCTCATTCTTTGTTCATGGGCCTCGAGAGAACTCATTAGTTCATGTCGAGTAAGTTTAGACAAATCCTTGGATTCTTCAATAGCGGCTACAACATGTTCAAACTTTGGAGGCAAACTCCTAAGAACCTTTTCAACGATTCTTTTATCCGGAAGGGTATCTCCATAACTTCGAATTTGATTGATAATTCCAGCAACTCGGGAAAAGAACGTTTGAACGGATTCATTTTCCTTCATTGCTAGATTATCAAAGTCTCTCCAAAGTGTTTGAAGTTTAATGGAGATAACCCTATCATAACCTTGATA